>NC_136920.1:75872647-76318793 GCF_949752795.1 Hyperoodon ampullatus
ACCAGCAATTTTTTATATTATTATTTAATTTTGCTATAAGAAAATCATTTGAATATATGACCTTTTGTCTCTTGCATTCTCTTTTTTCCTGTGATCATTAGAAATGTAAATCACTCAACTCTACTGTCCTATACTGAGTGATCTTCTAAAGGCTTATTGGGGCATAGCTGTTTTGTCCCTAAGCTGAATTGTCCCAGTCCTTATGTTTTTGACAAACATATTTCTCCTTTGAATAAGTATTTTCTCTCCTTCATGTATTACCAGCCTAACCTGTACTTGTTAAAATGATACCAAGAAGATTGCTTTCCTTTCCACTGTGGTAAATGAAGACTTGGTAATTTGATGTCTCAGGCCACAATAACTCAGAAGGAGTAATTAGAAGCCAGTTGCCTCTTTAGGCTCTGGGGATGTAAAGAGGGGTGATGCAGGTCTCTGGGGTGCTCCATGACAATTCTACTTTGCATGAATCAGCCCAGTGGGAGTTCTGAGAAAAGGCAGCTGTGAGGAAGGCTGTATTGGAGACGGGGGCTGGGGGGGGTGTCGTGCAGTGGCTCATACAGGAGTAACAGTTTATGATACACAAAGAAAAAGTGATATTTTCCCCTAAAATAAGTACTTTTCAATGCAATTATGGTTTTCTTTAAGGTCTTCTCTTTCAATATGAACTTGGCTTTTTTACAAGGATCAGGCAACAACAGAAGCACTTTGATTTTCTCCTACACAGGATCTTGAAACTAACACCATGCAAAATCTTCTTCATGAGTTTTAAATGACTTTCTTTTCCTTTCTTCCTGAGGAGTTAGTCCCACATGAGTGACACTAGAATGACGGGGGGGTGGGTATTCCTAAAAATAATTTCTTAACATTACTTCCTGTGAACTCAGTTTCATGTAGCTTAGGGCAGAGGTTCTAGAAGTGTGATCCTCAGACCAGCAGGATCAGCATCACCTAGGAAGCTGTTAGAAATGAAAATTCTCTACCCGCCCCCAGACCTACTGAATCAGCAAGTCTGGGAGTGGACCGGTGATCTGTTTTATAATACTCCCCCGTTAGTTGACTCTGATGCCCACTCATGTTTGAAAACCAGTTTGGTTTTTTGTTTCATTGAAAGGCTTCAGAGGGGTCCATGAATGCCCTGAATCTGTATGCAAGTATGTGTATATGTGTGTACATGCATCTTTTGGAGGAAGCAGAACCATATTTTTCACTCGGATCTCAGAATGACACTAACTTTAGCAAGGTAAAAACCACTGCTTAAACATTAGGATCCAGCACTTGAGGGTCTCTTGCTGAAATTATTTGACCTGAAAGCCACACACATTATGTTTGCTTACAAGCCATTGGCTAGAAATAGCTGTATAGCCCAGTCTGAATGCATGAGTTCAGGGAAGTATAATTCTCTGTGTGCTCAGAAGAAGTAGTAAACCCTAAGTCTCTATCACATTTCCATACAATAAAAACTGTTGATCATAGATAGATAATAGATAGATAGATAGATAGATAGATAGATAGATAGATAGGTAGACTGATGAAAAATTGACTAACTCCTCAGGGTTGGGGCATGTGGGGATGGCAATGTATATGGGAATTTTTCACAGAAAATATGATATTTTTCACTGGGTCTATAGGATGAGAAGGAAGTTTTCCAGGCAAAGTAGATATTAAGGTAACTTTCCAGGCAGGAATAGTAGTCTGATTGGAGACAGAATCACGGAAGAGATCTAATTATGTTCAAAGGATGGTGAGATTTCCATTGTGGATGAAGTACATGATATATATGGTCATGTTATAGGTGAGGAATGGCAAGAAAGGAGCCCTGGAAATAAAAAGTAGAGACCAGATTATGAAGGGTCTTGTGTTCTAAGCTAAGGAGTTGAAAGTTTTGAATTATTTCATAAATATTAGTGTCTCTAAAGGTTGTTGAAACATCTGTTTTGTCGCGACAACCCTGATACTTTTTAAGTAGCTATTTTTAATATAAAAGATAGCTATGTAAATAGAATAGTGTTTCCCACAAAGTTTCAAACCCTCTATCAGACATGTATCATTGTGATTTTCTACATCTATGCAATTTTGCTTCTCCTGTTCGTTTTGCTTGGAATGTCTTCTGAAAAAAGTGAGGCCATCAGAATTAGATGGCTTTTGATCATGATTATTATCAAGCAACTCCTGTGTGCTAATATTTTGTCCTGTAGTTCTCACAACAACTCTTCAGTTTCAGTATGATTCCTTGTTTTACAGAAAGAAAAAATGAAGAACAGAGAGGTCTGTTCTCTGCCGCACAGTGAGTAAAATTTCGCAGCTGAGAAATTGATATGACTTACTAAAGCAGTTAATTTACGGATACATATAAGTAAAATATTGATTCAAATTCAATTTTCTGCCAATTCCTAGAAATATTACCTTGTAGCAGCTGAAACTGGGTCATTTTCCTGCTAAAAAGCCCTTGAGATAGTGAGAGAATAGTGTGATCTATTAACCTAGTTTCTCTTTGAAGAGGCTGAGGCAGGGAAAACAGGAAGGTGCTACTGTAATAGTCCAAGCAGTAGAAATGGAGAGGGCTGAGTAAGCTACACTATGGGGTGGATGGTGAGCATTCTGTATGCTTCAATTAATTGTAATTTTTTTTAAAGAGGGACCTTGCCTTCATTGTTTTGGTATTACCTTTCACATATAGTGAGCATCAGTTCATATTTGGAGGGTCTATGTCTTGGCTGCTGTGTTGGAGATTTACCATTTGGTCTTTGCAGAAAGTTTGTTTTCTACAGACTTGGGAGCCTGCCATCATGTGATGATGTGGGACAAGCCTGATTTGAAGTAAAGATGCCTCTATTTGTGTCCTAACTCAGAAACTTACTAGCTGTAAGCCCTGAGCATGTTCCCGAATTTCTTATACTGGGGTACAGGTATTGCTGAAAGGGTACCCAGAGCTAGATGAGGAGTCTTGCTTTGCTCAGTGGTTTGAGGAGAAAATGATCTTTCTATCATAATCCTGACTAAATGGCTGGATTGAAAAACCAGCAGGAAATATAGTTTTTAAAATAGAAAATATGAAACCTCAAATACGTTTCAGGCCCATGGTTTCCCCTTTATGTATGTCCAGGATTCAGAAAAGTGAGCATTCACTCTTTCCTACCATAATGATAAACTCGGTAGAAACGTTTGAGAAGCAGTGATCATTTGACCCTCTGCTTGGTTCTTTTAGTGGGAGAACATGGTAATGCTAACATTCTAAGAAGTTTTTTTGAAAGGACAAAGTAGATCATGATTTGAAAGGATTTTGAAAACCCTAAGGAGTACAGTGTATAAGAGTATAATAAATTATTGTTATTATACATAATAAAAGGATAGAAATCCGTTTCATAAAGACATGTTAACATGACTCAATAAAATGAGTCATGGCTGGGATACCAAAGCATCTGCAGGTTCCTAAAAAAGATATATGTAAAGAATTATCCACTGTTTGCCTGCTCCATTAAAATTTTACCTTCCTAGGAGCAGGAATTTTGTCTGGTTTGTTTGCAATAGTATTCCCAATGCCTAGAACAGTGTGTAGCATATCATATGTGCCCAATAAATATTTGTTGAATAAATGAATTAATAAAAGGACTCTCAAAGCAATCATTTCTATTATTAATGAGGACAGTGACCCTAACTGCTGCTTACTCTGAGGAGCTGAGCTGGACCACAAATGAACTGCAAGAATTCCTTTTGTTTATACTCGAGCAGCCTGAGTCATGTCAAAGATAAATAAAATCAGACTCAAAGTGGTAAGGACAGATTTTAATCAGCAATAAGCTACTGCAATAGAGAAGAGGGTCCAGTGTGAACTGAATTCAAATTAGATTTGTGCAGAGGTGACTGGGCATTCTAAAAGGAAAATGAGGGAGTTGGAAAGAGGAAAGTGAGGGCTTGAGTAGAAATAAGGAAGTGGAAATTTACGAAAAGCAGGAAAAGGTGTTGGTCCATATGAATCCCATCTGGGTTTGTTAACCAGCTGTTATTGAAGTTAGGTTTCTACTCTCCTACAGAGACTGGGAGG
Organism: Hyperoodon ampullatus; assembly: GCF_949752795.1. Lineage (NCBI taxonomy): Eukaryota > Metazoa > Chordata > Mammalia > Artiodactyla > Ziphiidae > Hyperoodon > Hyperoodon ampullatus. Next base: position 75,876,690 of record NC_136920.1, read on the forward strand.
GGTGATGGGGGCCTATCTTCATTCAGGTGTTAGCTGGAACAGCAGAAAATTCTTTTGCAACCTTGAGCTTTCCCATGCAGGACCTTAATGGGACTGGAGCCGTTACTTTATTGATGCTGCCTTGAGCTGTTAGAAACTATGCTAGTGTTTGTTAATTTTTCTAATGTGGGGTGGACAAAATTATTTGTGCTAAGAGTCTGCAAGGTTCATGTTGAGGCCGAGTCAAGAAAAGGACTCAGAGGAGCCTGACTAGAGTTTGCTCAGGGAGAGAATCTTTATCTATGGGCTCCATTGCTTTTCACTAGAAATGAACTTAGTTGGGGCTCTAATGGTTTTATCTCCTGTAAGGTAAAAAACACAGAATGACAAATTCAAAATAAACAGAACTTGCCTCCCAAAAGTCTAGAGCAGAGTGGGTTCAAGTTGCCTACTCTTTGCCTCATTTTTCCTTTGACTCTCCCCAAAGCCTTCTAGATCTTTCCAGAGACTATCCCTTCAAAAACAGGAAGCAGCCCCAAGTCTATTTTTACCAAATCAGTTGATTAAGAGAAGAAATAAGAAGAGAGAAAGAAGATGAAAGAGAAGGAATCATCCAAGAAAAGACACCATGAGATCACATTAAGATTTATTTATAGCATGTTAGTCTTCTCTGTAGATACTGCCCTTCTTGGCATGGTGACCCAGATCTTTGTCCTAGATCAATGTCCTAACTTGCCTTCTGCTGGGACAAAGCTTTTGGAAAAGCTTTGACCCCTTCCTAGATATCAGGGGCCATAAGAGAGTGGTAAAAAGAGACAATAAGTAAGAGATATGGACAGTCTTTGAATTCTTAGGGTCCATAACCTGAATCTCGTGTTATTTAGATTGAGACCTGGTTTTGAATTGTACCACTGACAATGGTGTTTGACCTTTGATTTCTATGTAAGTTGCAGGATGCTTCTAGTAGTAAATGAAATTACTTTGTAACCTCTCTGTGACTACAGCCTTTCCTTGGCATAGAAGAGAGAAGAAATTATTTCTCATCTGTCAACTTGCTTGAAAGAATGGTTTGTTAAAATAGAGAGTTAGTTTTGGTTTTCACTTGGCTGGATTCCCCATCCATATTTGTTACTAAGGGTAACATTTCCAGGCTTCAATGAAACAGGAAAACCATGCCATTCCCTTCATTACTTTCTCTCTTAAGCACCTGCTTGCAAATACTCATTAAGAGAGACTAGGGATATTTCAATAAACAGTAAATGTCCAAGAAAATGGTTTAATTCTAAGAAATCTCTTTGTTATCCTGAAACTGTGTTCTTCCATTCATTTCCATCCTGTTCTCCATTTGTCACCAGTCATATTGTAACACTGAAATTACAAGCTCAGTCCTGCAAAGGTGAAAAGTAATCATATAAAGATGAAAATGGACAAGACCATAGAAAGTATTCTATATAAACCATATATTTTATTAAAGAGAAAACTGAGGCCCCCAAAGGACAAAGTTTGATCCATCAGATTCAAATTTAACACCTGTTTATGCATGTCTAAGTAGACGAAAGGCACTGTAAAAGGTGCTGTGGGAAACACAAAGATAAATAAGACCATAATATTACTTCTGAATGACTAACGAAGATAGAAAAGTACATTCCCAGCTAAGCATACAAGGTAACATAAAGGACATATAGGTAACATAAAACCGAAGGGCAGATTCCACACTAGGAACTCCAGCCAAAAGAGCCAGGTGCAAGGCCTCTGCACATGGCCCGCTGTGAGCAGGTGAAACCTAACTAAGCACAAAGGAAAAAAAAAAGCCATCACAGAGCTGTGACTATTTTTAAGGCTACTGTTTTTCTCTGTGGAACACTGCCTGTGGGGCAAAACAGGGAAAAATCATGTGATTCTAATGTGCAGCACGGAAGGAGAGCTACTTCAGGCCAGCTTCTCCAACTCTGAAGGCACTCCAGCTGTGTGGCTGACAGGGTCTTGGTGCTCTGGCTGGGTGTCAGGTCTGAGCCTCTGATGAGGGAGAGACAAGTTCAGGACACTGGATCACCAGAGACCTCCCGGCCCCACATAATATCAATCAGCGAGAGTTCTCCCAGAGATCTCTGTCTCAATGCTAAGACCCAGCTCGACTCAACAACCAGCAACCTCCAGTGCTGGACAACCCATGCCAAACAACTAGCAAGACAGGTAAACAACCCCTCCCATTAGCAGAGAGCCTGCCTAAAATCATACTAAGTTCACCAACACCCCAAAACACACCACCAAACACAGTCCTGCCCACCAGAAAGACAAGATCCAGCCTCATCCATCAGAACACAGGCACCAGTTCCCTCCAGGCAGACACCAAAAATAACGGGAACTACAAACCTGCAGCCTGCAAAAAGGAGACCCCAAACACAGTAAGTTAGGCAAAATGAGAAGACAGAGAAATATGAAGCAGATGAAGGAGCAAGGTAAAAACCCACAAGACCAAGCAAATGAACAGGAAATAGGCATCTACCTGAAAAATAATTCAGAATAATGATAGTAAAGATGATCCAAAATCTTGGAAATAAAATGGAGAAAATACAAGAAACGTTTAACAAGGACCTAGAAGAACTAAAGAGCAAACAAACTCATGAAAAACACAATAAATGAAATTAAAAACACTCTAGAAGGAATCCATAGCAGAATAACTGAGGCAGAAGAAAAAATAAGTAACCTGGAAGGTAAAATACTAGAAATAAATACCGCAGAGCAGAATGAAGAAAAAAGAATGAAAAGTATTGAGGACAGGCTCAGAGACCTCTGGAACAACATTAAACATAACAGCATTCGAATTATAGGAGTCCCAGAAGAAGAAGAGAAAAAGAAAGGGACTGAGAAAACATTTGAAGAGATTATAGTTGAAAACTTCCCTAATATGGGAAAGGAAATAGTCAATCAAGTCCAGGAAGCACAGAGAATCCCATACAGGATACATCCAAGGAGAAACATGCCAAGACACATATTAATCAAACTATCAAAAATTAAATACAAAGAAAAAATATTAAAAGCAGCAAGGGAAAAGCAACAGATGACATACAAGGGAATCCCATAAAGTTAACAGCTGATCTATCATCAGAAACTCTGCAAGCCTCAAGGCAGCACCAGGACATATTTAAAGTGATGAAAGAGAAAAGCCTACAACCAAGATGACTCTACCCAGCAAGTATCTCATTCAGATTTGATGCAGAAATTAAAACCTTTAGAAAAGCAAAAGCTAACAGAATTCAGCACCACCATACCAGCTTTACAACAAATGCTAAAGAAACTTCTCTAGGCAGGAAACACAAGAGAAGGAAAAGACCTACAATAACAAACCCAAAACAATTAAGAAAATGGGAATAGGAACATACATATCGATAATTACCTTAAATGTAAATGGATTAAGTGCTCCAACCAAAAGACGCAGACTGGCTGAATGGATACAAACACAAGACCCATATATATGCTGTCTACAAGAGACCCACTTCAGACCTAGGGAAACAGACTGAAAGTGAGGGGATGGAAAAAGATATTCCATGTGAAAGGAAATCAAAAGAAAGCTGGAGTAGCAATTCTCATATCAGACAAAATAGACTTTAAAATAAAGACCATTGTAAGAGACAAAGAAGGACACTACATAATGATCAAGGGATCAATCCAAGAAGAAGATAGAAAAATTATAAATATTTCTGTACCCAACATAGGAGCACCTCAATACATAAGGCAAATGCCAACCGCCATAAAAGGGGAAATTGACACAATCATAGTAGGGGGCTTTAACACCCCACTTTCACCAACGGACATATCAACCAAAATGAAAATAAATAAGGAATAAAAAGCTTTAAATGACACATTAAAAAAGGTGGACTTAATTAATATTTATAGGACATTCCATCCAAAAACAACAGAATACACTTTCTTCTCAATGCTCATGGAACATTCTCCAGGACAGATCATATCTTGGGTCACAAATCAAGCCTTGGTAAATTTAAGAAAATTGAAATCACATCAAGTATCTTTTCCGACCACAAAGCTATGAGACTAGATATCAATTACAGGAAAAAAAACTAAAAAATACAAACACATGGAGGCTAAACAATACACTACTGAATAACCAAGAGATCACTGAGGAAATCAAAAAATACCTAGAAACAAAGGACAATGAAAACACAACCCAAAACGTATGGGATACAGCAAAAGCAGTTCTAAGAGGGAAGTTTATAACAATACAATCCTAGCTCAAGAAACAAGAAACATCTCAAATAAACAACCTAACCTTACACCTAAAGCAATTAGAGAAAGAAGAACAAAAAACCCCCAAAGTTAGCAGAAGGAAAGAAATCATAACGATCAGATCAGAAATAAATGAAAAAGAAATGAAGGAAACGATAGCAAAGATCAATAAAACTAAAAGCTGGTTCTTTGAGAAGATAAACAAAATTGATAAACCATTAGCCAGACTCATCCAGAAAAAAAATTGGAGAAGACTCAAATCAACAGAATTACAAATGAAAGAGGAGAAGTAACAACTTACACTGCAGAAATACAAAGGATCATGAGAGGTTACTACAAGCAACTATATGACAATAAAATGGACAACCTGGAAGAAACGGACAATATCTTAGAAAAGCACAACCTTCTGAGACTGAATTAGGACGAAATAGAATATATAAACATCTATCACAAGCACTGAAATTGAAACTGTGATTAGAAATCTTCCAACAAACAAAAGCCCAAGACCAGATGGATTCACAGGCAAATTCTATCGAACATTTAGAGAAGAGCTAAACACCTATTCTTCTCAAACTCTTCAAAAATATAGCAGAGGGAGGAACACTCCCAAACTCATTCTACAAGTCCACCATCACCCTCTTACCAAAACCAGACAAAGATGTTAAAAAAAAAAAAAAAAAGAAAACTACAGGCCGATAACACTGATGAACATAGATGCAAAAATCCTCAACAAATACTAGCAAACAGAATCCAGCAGCACATTAAAAGGATCATACACCATGATCAACTGGGATTTATCCCAGGAATGCAAGGATTCTTCAAAATGTGCAAATCAATCAATGTGATAAGCCATATTAACAAATTGAAGGATAAAAACCATATGATCATCTCAACAGATGCAGAAAAAGCTTTTGACAAAATGCAACACCAATTTGTGATAAAAACTCTCCAGAAAGTGGGCATAGAAGGAACCTACCTCAACATAATAAAGGCCATATATGACAAACCCATAGCAAACATCATTCTCAATGGTGAAAAACTGAAAGCATTTCCTGTAAGACAAGCAACAATACAGGGATATCCACTCTCCCTACTATTATTCAACGTAGATTTGGAAGTCCTAGCCATGGCAATCAGAGAAGAAAAAGAAACAAAAGAAATCCAAATTGGAAAAGAAGAAATAAAAGTGTCACTGTTTGCAGCTGACATGATACTATACATAGAGAATCCTAAAGATGCCACCAGAAAACTACTAGAGCTAATCAATGAATTTGTAAAGTAGCAGGATACAAAATTAATGCACAGAAATCTCTTGCATTCCTATACACTAATGATGAAAAATCTGAAAGAGAAATTAAGGAAACACTCCCATTTACCACTGCAACAAAAAGAATAAAATACCTAGGAATAAACCTACCTAGGAAGACAAAGGACCTGTATGCAGAAGACTATAAGACAGTGATGAAAGAAATTAAAGATGATACAGACAGATGGAGAGATATACCATGTTCTTGGATTGGAAGAATCAACATTGTGAAAAATGACTATACTACCCAAAGCAATCTACAGATTCAATGCAATCCCTATCAAACTACCAATGGCATTTTTCACAGAGCTAGAACAAAAAATGTCACCATTTGTATGGAAACACAAAAGACCCTGAATAGCCAAAACAATCTTGAGAAAGAAAAACGGAGCTGGAGGAATAAGGCTCCTGGACTTCAGACTATACTACAAAGCTACAGTCATCAAGACAGTATGGTACTGGCACAAAAACAGAAATATAGATCAATGGAACAGGATAGAAAGCCCAGAGATAAACCCACGCACATATGGTCACCTTATCTTGGTAAAGGAGGCAAGAATATACAATGGAGAAAAGACAGCCTCTTCAATAAGTGGTGCTGAGAAAACTGGACAGCTACATGTAAAAGAATGAAATTAGATCACTCCCTAACACTATACACAAAAATTAATTCAAGATAGATTAAAGACCTAAATGTAAGGCCAAACACTATCAAACTCTTAGAGGAAAACATAGGCAGAACACTCTATGACACAAATCACAGCAAGATCCTTTTTGACCCACCTCCTAAAGAAATGGAAATGAAAACAAAAATAAACAAATGGGACCTAATGAAACTTAAAAGCTTTTGCACAGCAAAGGAAACCATAAACAAGACAAAACGACAACCTTCAGAATGGGAGAAAATATTTGCAAATGAAGCAACTGACAAAGGATTAATCTCCAAAATATACAAGCAGCTCATGCAGCTTAATATAAAAAAAACGAACAACCCAATCCAAAAATGGGCAGAAGGCCTAAAGAGACATTTCTCCCAAGAAGATATACAGATTGTCAACAAACACATGAAAGGATGCTCCACATCACTAATCATTAGAGAAATGCAAATCAAAACTACAATGAGGTATCACCTCACACCAGTCAGAATGGCCATCATCAAGAGATCTGCAAACAGTGAATGCTGGAGAGGGTGTGGAGAAAAGGGAACCCTCTTGCACTGTTGGTGGGAATGTAAATTGATACAGCTACTATGGAGAACAGTATGGAGGTTCCTTAGAAAACTAAAAATAGAACTACCACACGACCCAGCAATCCCCACTACTGGGCATATACCCTGAGAAAACCATAATCCAAAAAGAGTCATGTACCACAATATTTGTTGCAATTATATTTACAATAGCCAGGACATGGAAGCAACCTAAGTATCCATCGACAGATGAATGGATAAAGAAGATGTGGCACATATATACAATGGAATATTTCTCAGCCATAAAAAGAAACGAAATTGAGTTATTTGTCATGAGGTGGATGGACCTAGAGTCTGTCATACAGAGTGAAGTAAGTCAGAAAGAGAAAAACAAATACTGTATGCTAACACATATATATGGAATCTTAAAAAAAAAAAAAAGAAAGAAAAGAAAAAAATGGTTCTCTAGAACGTAGGGCCAGGACAGGAATAAAGACTGAGATGTAGAGAATGGACTTGAGGACATTGGGAGGGGGAAGGGTTAGTTGAGACGAAGTGAGAGAGTGGCATGGACATATATACACTACCAAATGTTAAATAGATAGCTAGTGGGAAGCAGCCGAATAGCACAAGTAGATCAGCTTGGTGCTTTGTGACCACCTAGAGGGGTGGGATAGGGAGGGTGGGAGGGAGGGAGACGCAAGAGGGAGGGGATACAGGTATATATGTATCCGTACAGCTGATTCACTTTGTTATACAGCAGCAACTAACACAATGTAAAGTAATTATACTCCAATAAATATGTTAAGAAAAAAAAGAAAAAAAACTGAAGGGCTGGAGTGTTCTTTTCAGTTGAGGGTGAAATTTTGTTAACAAGATTAAGCAATAAAATGAATGTAACAGTAGAATGTGTAATGCATAGCCCAGTGTTAGGCATTTTAGTAATTTGTAAAAACATCTCTGTTGTAATCTCTGTGACGCAGATGCAGCTATAACACAACCTACCCTCCTACCCATAAGCAGATATGTGAAAACATATAAATCTAAGTTTGTTGGCGTCAATACTGTAGCTTCTCTGTGGAGTAATATTCTCTTTGGATAGTATTTCAATATTTAGATTTTTTATTTATTCTCTGCACTGTTCAGAATTGTATTGATTTTTAAACAGATGTAATCACTAGTTAAAGACATGACTTGTTCATGGCAAAAGCAAGCCAACTTTGTTAATTTAGGAGGCTACTCTGCCTGTATTCTGCTCTTGTTTTCATACCTCGAAGGAACTGTTTTCTTCATCTGCACTAAAACACCTTAATTTGTATAGCCTAGAAAAATATATAGTTAGTGACCAAGGCAAGTTGTAAAGTGCCAGTAAACTATATTCTTTCGATATTAGTCACTTAATACACCGGATTTACCTATTAGGGCTCAGAGAGAATTTGGAGTGTTAGCATTTCTGGATTTGGCTGGCCAAAGTACAGATCAACTCTATGAGAATTTGTGTGAGAATTCAGAATTCAAGTGGAAATCCCTCAGTAAACAGATGAAGGTGTGGGCTGGCTAATAAGAGCTCAAGTATGTTCTGAAGAGATAGTGCAATGGAATTCATAAGCTGAGATGAAATCCAGGAGAGAAAAAAATAAAGAAACAAGAACAACAATAACAACAGCTAATCATTTTTGAACAATTACTATATGATAAGCGTTGTATTATGTGCTTACTCAAATTACCAGATTATCTCAGGGCGTGTTTTTTTTTTTTTTTTTTTGTACGCGGGCCTCTCACTGCTGTGGCCCCTCCCGCCGCGGAGCACAGGCTCCGGACGCGCAGGCCCAGCAGCCATGGCCCACGGGCCCAGCCGCTCCGCGGCATGCGGGATCCCCCCGGACCGGGGCACGAACCCGCACCCACTGCATCGGCAGGCGGACTCTCAACCACTGCGCCACCAGGGAAGCCCACAGGGCGTGTTTTTTAATCCACAATTTCAAATGGTAGGACTAAGGCTTAGAGATGTTAGGTAAATTTTCCAGATGTTGGGTAAATAAGTTGCAGGGGTAGGACTGGAATGCAGTTGGCTTATTTGCTCCATTTGCCTAGAACTTTCCCAGTTTTATCACTGAAAGTCACCTATCTCAGGGACCCCCTCAATCCCAGGGAAATTGGGACAACAGGCCATGTTAACTTGTACGCACAGCTGCTGAATTCCAAAGCTTAAGCTTTAAATTGGTATTTTATACTGCTTCCATTAAGGAGAAAGAGAACCAATGACCAGAGATGGAACCTTGGAAAATGTTAATAACTTTAAAAATGGGAGAAGACTATAAGGTCCTTACTTAAAGGGCTGTATCCTTTACCCATTTTATCCCCAGTCTTTAGCACTATGTTTAAGACAGAGTAGATGCTCAATAAATATGTGTAATTAGTTAAGTGATTGATGATTGATTATTAGTGATTGGATGAATGAAGAGGTAAGAGGATAAATAAGGCAACATCATATCCCACTAGGATCAAGTAGAGAGCTCTTAGACAGAAATAAAATAACAATACTTACATGAAGGGTAATGCTTTTGCAAACTAATGATCATGAGAGCCTTTAGGATTTAGGCTTTGAAAAGAGAGTCCCGTGGAAACTTGCAAATATTTAGAAGAGGACAAAGATGCATACATGGAGGGAGCTGCTGGTTGTAGGCCCTAGGACATAAGACCTGGATTTAAAGGAAGAGATAAGGAAATAGTGAACTGAGACAAAGTGTTCCTTTCTTTTGCTCAGAGAGTCTGCTCAGTTAAAGGAGAAGACTCATTGGAGAAAAACACAATTACACACTGAGCAATAAAGAAACCCCACAAGGACAGGTTTCTTCCTAACTCAAGAAAGGCTGGAAGCTGGAACTATAAAGACTGAAGCGTTAACGCTGGAGGGACATTGGAACTTCTTCCTAAGAGACACATGATAGCATCTCAAATAGACAGAACTATAGCTCACTGATCTCTTCTTTCAGTCTTTACCTTTCAGGCTGAACACCTCATGTTTCATTCAACTGAGATGAGTTTGAGCCCTTCACTATGCTGGTGGACCTCTTCTGATGTGTCCTAAGTATGTCAGCCCCACTCTTAGTAGTCTGTGCTCTAAAGGGAACGTGATACCAAAGTGTGATGTGACTGGCACACATAGAGCATGGCTGTCACCTCTCTTGTTCTGGGCCTGAAACTTCCTATGCTTAAAATCTCATTAACCTTGTATTTTGCAAGCCATCTCAGACCTCAGATTTTCTCTACTTGTTTCTTTCACTTATTTTGCTGATGTGATGTGCAGTATGTATATTTTCCCCTGCAGTTTTCTCTCTGCCACTGTAAGAGAAGCAATGCTGCTTTAGCTATGGGAGTGGCATCTGTGCTCTATCTTGTCTATCATTAATAAACCCCCAAGCTCTGTTCTCATTTCCAAGCTGCTAATGCCTGGTAATGATTTCCAAGTCAGAACACACACAGCTGGATATTCAAACCCCAGGTTAAATTTTGTTTTCTGACATATCACCTGTCTGGAGTTTGAAAGTAAGTCTAGATGTGTTGCAGAAGTTATTCAAGGAAGAAGATGGGGTTATGAAAAAGGTCATTCCTTTGACCTAACTGCTACCAAACCATTGGAAAAAATTGTTTCCCTTGATCTCTGAAATCAACTTGTAGAAGTTTCAGCTCCTGAGGCAGGTACCATTACAGTTGTTATGCTATTAAAAGTTCTGCAGGGCTTACCTGGTGGTGCAGTGGTTGAGGGTTCGCCTGCCGATGCAGGGGACATGGGTTCGTGCCCCACTCCGGGAGGATCCCACATGCCGCGGAGCGGCTGGGCCCGTGAGCCATGGCCGCTGGGCCTGCGCATCCGGAGCCTGTGCTCCGCAGCGGGAGAGGCCGCAGCGGTGAGAGGCCCACGTACCGCAAAAAAAAAAAAAAAAAAAAAAAGTTCTGCAGAGGCTTTTTTTCTTGAAGGCTAGGAAAATTGTTTGGGGCTAGGTTGGGACTGGTTTGATTGCTGTTGATATAAACATCTCTGAATTGTATTTTTTTTTTACATGTGCAAGTAACCTAAGAACTTCAAATTAAAGAACAAAGCAGATCAACTAGGCACAACTAGATTTTTTTTAGGCAAAATTGAGTACAATAATAATAGTTTTCAGAAATTGTGAAAATGTCAGTGCAAGAAAATTAGTTCTAATGTAAGCCTAGCTGTGGGATTTTATTGAAAATGTTCTCATCCTAACATGGGGCATTTAAATAATGAATTTACAAGGAGAAACACAAGGAAATCACAGAGAGCCATTACTTACAATAAGAAAAAACAAGTACACTTTAATGGTTATAGATTTGAGTATGGAATATTTTGCCTGATTTTTGTTTCATTGCCTCTTTGTCATTGGAGGCCTGTCTGATGATTTGGGTAAGTATCATGGGTGAATGTCTTTGTGTTTGCTCATCAGAGAACAACAGTTGCAATATGTAAATAGGGTACCTCTTCCCTTTGGATGCCTTGGGATATGTATAATAGATTAAGCTGGCTTTGTGCAGAGCAAACAGGTCTGTATTACCAAGAATATGAATAATGTCAGTTTCCATAATTGCTAACATCTGGCTTTCCATAAATCTGTTAAATTGCATGGAAGCAGAATTAGATTTCTGCGTCATAAGTAAAGCAATTACATGGAATTCTGTAGGCAATATGGTCCTATATTCAACTGTGAAATCTTTTCATTCTGGAGCAGCAAAAGCAAATCCAGGTTTTGAACCCTGTTTTTATTGTGCACCCTAAGTGTGTTCATCTTTTTGCTCAGGTTTCTTAATTTATGAGAGGAAAACACTGCCAATATGTTTGTAACTTTGTAAATGCAAAATAAAGAAATGTTAAAATAGCATATTATAGCTGGGCATTAATTGACAATTTAGAGGTTATTTTAGAGGAGACCATAAATTAAAGATCCTTTTGTAGCCACTGGTTGTGGATCTGTTGAAATTAATCTTCCAGACAATTCCTGGGGTGATTTGCTGATGAGTCTTTCTCTGCCCTTGTCCCCTTTGACAGGAAAGGAAACGTGTCCCCTTTGACAGGAAACTGGGATGTGGAGGGAGGAGGAAAGGTGGCCTTCCTATTTCAGTGTGGTTACTACTGAAACCACACTGAATTTATTGTACTTTGAACTAGACCCAAGAGCTTTTCCTGATGAAAAATCAACAATAAAATGTGTTCCCTGAAGGGAAGGGTTGTGGTTGTGCCTTATGCTTATTGAACACCCCAAAGACCAAATTTTGGCAAAGTAGTCTTTATGGTAGTATTGGTCTGTAAAATTCCTGGATTTAAATAAGTTAAATAAATACATTGCACATCCACTGTATATTTTGTTGTACTTGGTACTGACAAGAGAAAAAGGAAAAATATTTAGTCCCTGCCCTCAATGAGCTCACCATCTATCTATGAGCCATGGATAAACTAAACATGGAGCTCCCAAGAGATGAATGCAAGGATAGCATTGTGTATGTGCAAGGTACAGAGAAAGCAAAAAGTCAATAGTGACTGTCTTGCAGGGTGAGGGATGGTGATGCTTGGTCTTGATCTTGAAGAATGCATGAGAGTGAAGATAGCACAGGAAGGGAAATGCTTACCTTATCAATTAATTTATACCCCACCCATTCCATAGGGGCTAAGAAACAGAGATGGGTGGAGGGAGTACTCCCATAATTAGAAAAGGCATGTTCCAAGGCACAGGCAGAGGAAACACCATGGTCTGTTTGTAGGTCACCCATTGCTTTTGAAGAGAAAGGGGAAGAGACAGAAGATAAAAACTGAAGTACTAAATCGGGGCTTATACGTATGCCAGGAGATTGAACTTTCTATTATAAGCATCAGAGAACCACAAAGAAGTGGCAGGCAGAGGAATGACATGGACAGGTTTGCTTTTTAGAGCACCACTACCCTGTAGAGGGCATTTAGAGCAATGCTTCTCCTCTGTCTGAACAGAGCCCAGATGTCTGGATCCTAATTTATGTCAATTAAATCCAGTTCTAGTGGTGGTGAGCCTGGGCTCCAGTACTTTTAAAAAGCTCGCCAAATATTTATATTTCGCCCACAATCTCCAAATATTTCCATTGTGCCCACAATCAAAAAAATCACTGAATTAGAGTGAGAAGTGTCTGGAGTCAGTTGAGACCAGATAGGAGACAAATGCAATAGTCCTGGTGATAAGGGTGAAAATCTGAACTGAGTTCAAAGAAATCTGAATGTTATTTTTATGATTATATATGTGATGAGCCACCTAGCTAGCTATCATCAAGTTACTCTCTATCTGTATCTCCTAGAGATACAAACTAGATTATAAATGTGATGAGAGAAGTATAAGACAATGTTTTGTTACTTTCAGCAAAAAATGAGAAGTGAGAATAATGCAAACATACCACTTTAGTATTGTTCCAAGATAGCATATACCTAAACAGTAAGCCATGTACCACCAACTGTCATTGAAATGAGTGTTCAGAGAAGGTGAATAATTACTATAAACTGGCATCATATTGGGAGATGCTTAACTGAGGAGGTAGGGCTTGAACTTGATCTTAATCATTCACATTCATTAAATCAAGAAACAAATATTTTTGAGTACTTATTATGTTATCTGGTTTTATTTTCAAAAGACAATAGATTAGGTGGGTATGGTTTTATACAGCTGATAACTGAGGGTCAGAGAGACTTAATAATGTGACCAAGGACATACAGTGTGATGTGCAAAATGACTGGTACATAGTAAGCACTCAATTAAGTGGAAGAGTTTCGAACGTGAGTGACCTCCTGATGCTCGCATTCAATGCTACTTTTTGTTGGGAAGAATTGGAGTAGAGGAAGAAGGCTGGGAAGATGAGAGAGGCTTCTAGGCGGAAGCACCATATGGTCGTATGTGTTGACCAGGAATGATGAGGAAGTAATTGAGGTCTGATTGTAGTTGACTTGGAATCTAGATAGCATAATTTGGGATCATTTCCACAGTTTTCAAAGGAGGAATAATTATTCATTAACTAAATGTCTTGACTGAGGCTACAATTGGTAGAACAAAGACAAAAAAAATAAATCTTATAATGAACTAGGTCTTAGAAATATTGTTGGAATTCCTTAACATCTTCTGCTTTGTACCACAGCTGTGAAGCCAAGTTTTATACCAATATAGTGCATTCAGTCAGTAAGGGAAGATAGGTCAGTGCATGCAGTCAGTAAGGGAAGATAGGTCATTTGTTTCCATTATTTTTAAGTCAAAATAGTTTTAAATTCTAGCAAACTTTGACTGAGTAATCATATCGTATCATTCTCAGAATTTCAGCTAAAAATGCTGAAGAGGATCCATGTAATATTTTATCTTTGAAAATGAGTTGCAATATCTAGAGGGCAAATTAGTTGAAAGTATATAAAACCACAGAATATTCTAGTATGCTGAAAGAAGACTTTAGACCTTGAATTGGCACAGTATAGTGGAAAGAACTCCAGTGCACCTTTCAGAAGGCCCAGGACACAGTCTTTGCTCTAACAGATACTAGCTGTGTGACCACTTAGCCATCTCTGTAACTTAGTTTCTTCTTTTGTAAACTGAAAATAACTATTCCTATCCTGCAATTATATGACATGACTTGTGAAAAAGAACTGTGAAAAACTTTGAAACTATGTATATAGTATTATATATATATATATATATATATATATATATATATTAGTAAAATTGATATTATGCCTTTGAACACTTTAGGGGGAAATGGCACTTAAATTATTTTTTCTGTAATTTAGTTCCATAATTCTTAAACAAATGCCTACAATTTTATACATATTTAACATGAATTTTAGGATGAAGAGTAAGTTAATTTATACTGTTCCTATTCTCACCTACCATAGGAGTCAAGCCTACCATTCAGTAGCCTACCAACAGTTATATATATATACTGCTGTGTTCCTCCTTTATCACCTTCATGAGGACAGTGTCTTATAAGTTGTTACCAACATTTATAGTACCAGTGTGCAAAGAACCCTGGTGCATGGCAGACTTTTGGTAAAAATGTGTTGAACTCAACATTGTCACCTGAAAGATGTTTGAAGGACTTGGCAGTAGATTAATCAGAGGAGAAGACAAATGACATGATAGACAAATGGCTAATGTTTTTAAATACCTTAAAAATTGTCATAAGAAAAATCAAGTAGACTTTGCTTGAGTGACCTCAGAACTAGTACCTACATAGAAGTTACTAGATAATATATTTTATTTCAATGTAAGGAAGACATTTCTTTTTTTTTTTAACATCTTTATTGGAGTATAATTGCTTTACAGTGGTGTGTTACTTTCTGCTTTATAACAAAGT
Source organism: Hyperoodon ampullatus (assembly GCF_949752795.1). Taxonomy (NCBI): domain Eukaryota; kingdom Metazoa; phylum Chordata; class Mammalia; order Artiodactyla; family Ziphiidae; genus Hyperoodon; species Hyperoodon ampullatus. The sequence continues at coordinate 75,891,776 of NC_136920.1, forward strand.
GAATCAGCTATACATATACTTATATCCCCATAACTCCTCCCTCTTGCGTCCCACCCTCCCTATCCCTATCCCCTCCCTATCCCCTCCCTATCCCCCTATCCTCCCTATCCCCTCCTCCCTCTTGCATCCCACCCTCCCTATCCCACCCCTCTAGGTGGTCACAAAGCACCAAGCTGATCTCCCTGTGCTATGCGGCTGCTTCCCACTAGCTGTCTATTTTACATTTGGTAGTGAATATATGTCCATGCCACTCTCTCACTTTGTCTCAGCTTACCCTTCCCCCTCTCCATGTCCTCAAGTCCATTCTCTACGTCTGCGTCTTTACTCCTGTCCTGCCCCTAGGTTCATCAGAACCCTTTTTTTTTTTCTTTTTTTAGATTCCATATATATGTGTTAGCATATGGTATTTGTTTTTCTCTTTCTGACTTACTTCACTCTGTATGACAGACTCTAGGTCCATCCACCTCATTACAAATAACTCAATTTCATTTCTTTTTATGGCTGAGTAGTATTCCATTATATATATGTGCAACATCTTCTTTATCCATTCATCTGTCGATGGACACTTAGGTTGCTTCCATGTCCTGGCTATTGTAAACAGAGCTGCAATGAACATTGTGGTACATGACTCTTTTTGAATTATGTAAATTGATACAGCCACTATGGAGAACGGTGTGGAGGTTCCTTAAAAAACTAAAAACAGAACTACCATACAACCCAGCAATCCCACTACTGGGCATATACCCTGAGAAAACCATAATTCAAAAGGAAGACATTTCTGAAAGAGTTATTCAAAGATAGAATAGGCTGCCTTGTGCAGTAATAGATTGTCTGCAGGGAAAGGACTCAAACCAGGGCTGGACAGCTATATGTTTGAGATGTTAAGGTCACCAGAGCCCTGAATGTCAGGGAGGGCTACTGGATTTATGTTTTCGTTCCATACTTGGCTGTCAATGAAAAACAGCAAAATATATGGTGTCTTTCATCAGCATTCATGCCATATCCTAACTAGCTCTGAGATGTTTTCTTGTGTGAGCAAAAATATTGCTAGCCATTAGGGTGGTGAGTTTTTGATTAGGCAAGGCATCCTCCAAGAATTATTTCCTTTTCTTTCAACCTTGGCCCCAGGATCTGGGGGCAGCCTAATTGGCTCAGGGTTGCCCTAATTGCTCACTCGTTTTGCCCTAATTGCCCACTTGTTCTTACTCAGTGGCTAATCTATTCACACCTTTTCTATTAGACCCAGATCTCCATGGGTGTATCCATACTGTTAACGAATTAGCAGTATTTATGGCCTCTGGATGGTATAGTTCTTGAGAATATCCTAAAAGCAGTTCAGAGTTGCTCCTGGATAGTTTAGTAATTAGAGTCTGACAGCTGTGGGTTTGAGTCCAAGACTGGCCACTTATTAGCTATCTGACAGCGAACATGTTATTTAACTTATATGAGGCTCAGCTGCATTAGCTGCCTTGCAGAGTAGATGAGATAATGCACGTGAACAGCTTGGCACAGTACTGGGCACAAGGCAAACACTCAGTAATGTTAACGAATGCTATTATAAGTGATGATTATTTTCTAATGATCATCTTGACTGGAGTCTAAAGCTCCATGCTTTCTTCATTGCAGACATTGATGAATGTGCCTTAAGAACTCATACCTGCTGGAATGATTCTGCCTGCATCAACCTGGCAGGGGGCTTCGACTGCCTCTGTCCCTCTGGGCCCTCCTGCTCCGGTGACTGCCCCCATGAAGGAGGACTGAAGCACAATGGGCAGGTGTGGACTCTGAAAGAAGACAGGTGTACTGTCTGTTCCTGCAAGGTAAGGCTGATGTGGTGCGGCGGAGATTGTCACTGTTCTTCCTCTCCCTCCCCCTCTGCTCTCCCTCCGCATGTCTTTCCCCAGGTGGTTGAGTCATGGGTCTCCCGTGATTCCTGAAAAGACTTCTGTTCTAATCCCAGCTACAGCTAATGATGCCGCTGAGTGGCAGGCAGACCTGCTTGGGATGAAAAGTGAGGTGTAGGGTTGCAAAGAGACTGCTGAACACGGGGGCGGCGGGGGGGCGGTGAGCAGGGCAGAGAAGCCGATGTTAGTCCTCCCGCTGAGAGCTGGCGGTGCCTTTAAGGTCAGCTGGGTGAGAGCTTTAATGAGCCCTCAACCCTCACTTCTACAGTCCTGCTGATTAAAACTTCTCTTTCTCTGAAATGATCACCTGCACGAACTCGCTCACTCTTCTGGTGACATCATCCAGAAAAGCAAGGCTCAGACACTTGCTTGCAGTGGTCAGAGACAGGTGGGCTTCTGATACATTCTGAACACAGAATGATGATAGTACGAGGCCATCTGGCCAAATGACGTCTTCTTTGTCGTTCTCAGTGCTGGGCTATTCCTTACATTAAGTTGTTTGGAAGTGAGTTTAATGCGTTTGAAAACAAAATTCTGTCATCGACTAGTTTTGCTTTATGCTTTGCAAAATGGGCCTATTGAAGTGTTTGATTTCCTTGTGCTTTATTTCTTCTTTTGTTGATCTTGCCTATTCATTTTCCTTTGATATTGATTTCCTGTAGCTCTTACATTGTATTTTTATGTCCCATTGGGATGGGATTGTTTAATATTTGGCTTACGGGCATGGGAACTCTGAGAAATTACTTGCTTAGTAGCCTTGTAGAGAGCTGGTCTCCTGATAAACTCAAGAGTGTTCCCTGGAAACACAGTGGAAATGAACCTTGAGAAGTCCCCCAATTCTTTCACCTGCCTTCAAGTCTGTCACACCTGCAACAGACCTGGGGGCACCTATTTAGGAAAGCTGCTTTACCAGGTGTTTAGATCATTAGCCCATAACACTCATTTTTCCCCTTATACATAAATATAGTTCCCCACATTTAAACTTAGGTCCATTGCCCCCAGTTGTTAAGTACCTCCTATATGCCAAGCATCCTGTAATTTAACAACAGCATCCCACTTAATATAGCACAACTCTGAAAGATGAAGAAACTGAGTTTCTAAGTTTTAGGGGAAGTAATGTATGCTTAATATCACAAGATATAGATGTGTAAGCTGGGATTTGAATTCTACTTGCTTGCCCCAAATTTTATAGTTTTCTCATCTTGCTACATGTCCTGTAACCCTCTACAGATGACATCTGTTGACATTTATAAAAACCAATTAAGTAATCAGTCAATCCAACTTGGCTGAGTTCAATGCTCAACTCAGTACTATGTTAATGACTGGGTAGGACATCCCCTCAAGAAGTTTTCAAGTTATTAAGTACAATATTTAAGTATGCGGCACTGACTCAGAGCTAAAGTTTTGGGGTTTTTTGGCCACACCGCGCAGCTTGCGGGATTAGTTCCTTGATCAGGAATGGTACCTGGGCCCTCCACAGTGAGAGCTCAGAGTCCTAACCACTGGACTGCCAGGGAATTCCCAGAGCAAAAGTTTTTGAGAGACAGAAAAGCTTGTTGTGGGTTAGAATAGTTGAGAAATGCTTATGGAAGAGGTTGGCAATTAGGTCTCCATTCAGCCAGCAAAACGAAGCTGAATTCCTTTACTAGTTCTTTTCTAGAAAATATTGTTTTTCTAAACCTTTGAGGAGGCTCACAACCTGACCCCAAATCCTTTTTAGGCTTTCTAGATCCCCAGTACCTGGAACAGGCAAGGGACTTTAGTTGAGTCTTGACCAGTATGAAACCGAAATTTATTTTTCTGTTGTTGTTTTATTTAAGCCCACGATAAAGCAGGGCACTTACCAATCATGAAAAATTTTCCAAAGCTTCATTAATTGGTGGGGCTAATAATCCAAGCAGGCTAAGTTGACTTATTCTGCTTTGACACCTAAAGTACCTCCAAAGACTTCTGGAAATTAGACTGACATTGCCACAGGAAAGGAACAATTCCTGTCCTCTTATTTTGTTAATATAATGCACCTCCACCACCACTGCACTCCTTTATGAATAAAGGACTGGGCAGAGTTATCTACATAAGTCTTTTTTAAAAAATAATTACTCATTAATAGCATAGCTTCCAAGAGGTTGTGGGCGGGGAGGAGGTCTGGCTTTAGGAGCTGAACTGAAACCCTGAGTCAAATTCTGTAGATCATCCTCAAAACATGAATTTATTTGTGATCCTCTTTGTTTGTTTCCATTATTTTCAGTTGTAAGTATTCTATTCTGATTTGATAAGAAATATTTCCAGTACTGAAGCGTCAAAGTGAACTATTATAATGGCATCATCTTAGAGGCTAAGAAGTAAAATCAAGGTTAAGATATAAAGTGCTAGCCTTTTAATCATACCCTTGATGTTTCAAATTCAAATAAAAAAGAATTACACAAGCAGAATCACACAAGCCAACAAAGGGTCAAGGCATACTGTTGAAAGAAGCAAAGTTCTTTCCCCCTTGAGAATCAGTACATCAGCTTAGCTAATGTTTCATGCCAATGGACAAAAGAGGCCTTGAAACATGTCCACAGCTGAATGGAGTTCAATGATAAAGTTAGGCTAGCGCAAATGGATTTGGGCTTTGTTTAGATGCCATGTGCTTCCTTGACAGTGGCAATGATTTTGTGCACCTTTAGACCACTTAGTTGATTAGGCACAGAATAATTGCTGAATTGTTTGGAACCCACGTTCCTCCAGCATTATCCAGATCACAGAAACCCAGAGTGAAAAATGGTTCTCTCGCTGGGCTTGATCCCTAAATCTTAGTTACAGCCCAATTTCTTTTCATAGATACCCATCTGTGGCTTTTCCTTTCATAAATTTGTCCAGGGCCTTATAGAGACATTTTTATTTTCTATCTGTACTACATGGAAAGACAGAGTGGTCTCAGCTTTATTAGTTTCTAGGAAATGCTGCATTTTAGTATGAGTGGTTACATTTATATTGGAGATCATGGAGATGAATGGGGAAATGGATACACAATTAACCACCTGTCATGCCATGGTAGAGTCATGAACAATTTATTGTTGAGGGAACAATTTATTTGTGGAGGGAACATACAAAGGGGAAGTATGCTCTATTCTGGGAGGATGCAGAAAGGAATAGGGAATGACTTCACAGAGTAGGTGAACTTTGAATGAAACATTAAAGGATGAGAAATTTATCCAAGTAGAGGTGTGGGGAAGGTGAATTCCAAACAGAGGGAAAACAAGAACAAAGAAACAGAAGCATAACGATATATATTAAAGGAAATATGAAGTGAATGATGAGATTAGAATATCAGGAGCAAGTGAGCAGCTGAGGATCATGAGAGATTTTTTCATTTAGGATTGGTGTGGCCTAATCATGGTCTGATTGACAGCATGATGGACAGACTCGGGAGATCAAGGCTAAATGGAGAGATACCACTTAGGGTGAAGTAAAGGTTCAGGAAAGTAAAGGTGAGAACCTGAAAGAGCAAGAGAGGTAAGATCACATGGGAGCTAACGCCGAAGTAAAATGATGGGTCCTGATGAATGCTGATGTCAGACACTCAACCTCTGTGGCTACGTGTGTTCTTATAATTTAGGCAAAAAAAGCCTCAGAGTGACATGCTGGAAGTTTAGCTGCCCATTTTCCTGGGTGAAAAGAATTGAGGTGCCAGTTTCAAGTAAAGAGACAGGATTTGCGATTACTCCTATACCTACACCTTTACCTACTACTACTACTATCATTAGTAGCTGGAAAATCCAGTGGGAGAAAGAGAAAAGCTATAAAGGCCAAATTTCATTTCTGTGCTTCATTCAGAGGGTTTGTTTTTGTTTTTCTGTTTTGTTGTTATTTTTGTTTAATTAGAAAGAAAGGTGAACTAAAAAGAAAAGCATTCATCCTGAAAGTAAATATAATACTGAAGACCTGAGCAAAACCAGGTCTTGAGTTTTTCTGGGAATTACAGAGATGGATAGAGAAATAGATACTATAAGCAGTCACCCACCATTCATATTAAAGTCAGGGCCAAAGAGCTGTGACAAGGAAGTTGGGTAAAGTGTAGAAGATTTTTTTGCCTTTAAATTGTCTGGAATACCGGCCATTTGATCTGGCCTCATATAAGCCTTTGCCCAGAAACTGAGGAAGGTGGCCATAGTAGGGAAACTAAAGGCTTCATGCTTTTCCTTCAGGTAAGGAGATAATAACCCTCTCTGCAAGGAGCTGACAGTAAAATAGCCCTGCCCTTCTCAGCATGGCACTCACTCCGAGGGTGAAGAACAAGGATGAGTCAGCCTGTGCCTGGGGCCAGGGTAGATCTTAGACTTCTAGAATCCTGCAGTCTACTCATAAAAATGCTTTGCTTTGCTTTGCTCTGCTCTCAGAACTTAACCAGCACCATTATCAATACCTTCCTGTCTAGGGTGTTCTTGATGGCAGGAGTTGGCTGTGCAAGCCCTAAGGTTGTGTTTCCCTTTCTTTTTTTCCCCACTTTTGTTCATTTTTATTTATCAGTTAATAATAACAAATACTTTCCTGTATGTGTGGAATTCTTGTTCTTAGAAATATTTAGTAGTAGAGAATCCATAGGGGAAAATGTGAGTTGTTACACTATATGTGTCTTGTTATATTTTACTGGTATAGTTGATTTAAAATATTGTATTAGTTTTAGTTATACAATAGTGATTCAATATTTTATACATTATATGCCATTTAAAGTTATTATAAAATAATGGTTGTATTTTCCTGTGCTGTAAAATACATCCTTGTTGCTTATTTATTTTATACATAGTAGTTTGGATCTCTTAATCCCATGCCCCTATGTTATACCACCCCCCCCACCTTCCCTCTCCTCGCTGGTAACTACTAGTTTGTTGTCTATATCTGTGAGTCTGTTTTGGTTTTGTTATACTCATTTGTTTTATTTTTTAGATTCCATATAAAAGTGATAGCATAGAGCATCTGTTTGACCTATTTCACTAAGCATAATACCCTCTAGCTCCATCCATGCTGTTGCAAATGGCAGAATTTCATTTTATTTTTGTATGACTGGGGTAATATTCCCTTGTATACACATATCACATTTCTTTATCCATTCATCTGTTGATGAACTCATAGGTTGCTTCCATATCTTGGCTACTAAAAATAATGCTGCTATGAGCCTTGGGGTGCATCTGTCTTTTCAAATTAGTGTTTTCACTTTCTTTGGATATATACCCAGGAAAGGAATTGCTGGATCCTATGGTAGTTCTATTTTTAGTTTTTTGAGGAACCTCTATACAATGTTCTATAGTTGCTGTACCAATTACATTCCCACCAACAGTGTTCTAGGGTTGCCTTTTATCACATCCTTGCCAACATTAGTCATTTATAGACTTTTTGATTATAACCATTTGAACAGGTGTGAGGTGATATCTCATGGTGGTTTTGATTTGCATTTCTCTGATGATTAGTGATGGTGAATATCTTTTCCATGTGCCTGTTGGCCATCTGTATATCTTCTTTGGAAATATGTCTATTCAGGTCTTCTGCCATTGTTAAATTGTTTTTTTAAATTGAATTGTATGAGCTGTTTATGTATTTTGCATATTACCCCTTATTGGTCATAACATTTGCAGATATTTTCTCCCATTCACTAGATTATCTTTTTGTTTTGTCAGTGGTTTCCTTTGCTGTGCAAAAACTTTTAAGTTAAATTAGGTCTGATTTGATTTTTTGTTTGTTTTTTAATTTTATTGGAGTATAGTTGATTTACAATGTTGTGTTAGTTTCAGGTGTACAGCAAAGTGATTCAGTTATACATATACATATATTCATTCTTTTTTAGATTCTTTTCTCTTATAGGTTATCACAGAATATTGAGTTCCCTGTGCTATATTATGTCCTTGTTGGTTATTTATCTTATTTATAGTAGTCTGTGTATGTTCATCCCAAGCTCCTGATTTATCCCACCCACTATGTTTCCCCTTTGGTAACCGTAAGTTTGTTTTTGGTATCTGTAAGACTGTTTCTGTTTTGTACATAAGTTCATTTGTATCATTTTTTAAAATTAGATTCCACATATGAGTGATATATGAGTGTCTGACTTACTTCACTCAGTATGATCATCTCTAGGTCCATCCATGTTGTTGCAAATGGCATTATTTCATTCTTTTTTTAGAGCTGAGTAAATTCCATTGTATATATGTATCACATCTTCTTTATCTATTCCTCTGTCGATGGACACTTAGGTTGCTTCTATGTCTTGGCTATTGTAAGTAGTGCTGCAATGAACACTGGGGGTGCAGGTATCTTTTCAGATTATGGTTTTCTCCTGATATATGCCCAGGAGTGGGAATACTAGATCATGTGGTAGTTCTATTTTTAGTTGTTTAAGGAACCTCCATACTGTTCTTCACAGTGGTTGTACCAATTTACATTCCCACCAACAGTGCAAGAGGGTCCCCTTTTCTCCACACCCTCTCCAGCATTTACTGTTTGTGGACTTTTTGATGATGGCCATTCTGATGTGTGTGGAGTGTTACCTCATTGCAGTTTTGATTTGCATTTTTCTGATAATTAGTGATGTTGAACATCTTTTCATGTGCTTTTTGGCCATCTGTATGCCTTCTTTGGAGAAATGTCTATTTAGATATTCTGCCCAGTTTTTGGTTGGGTTTTTTGTTTTTTTGACATAGAGCTGCATGAGCTGTTTGTATATTGTGGAGATTAATCCTTTGTTGGTTGTTTTGTTTGCAAATATTTTCTCCCATTCTGTGGGTTGTCTTTTCATTTTGTTTATGGTTTCCTTTGCTGTGCAGAAGCTTTTAAGTTTAATTGGGTCCCACTTGTTTATTTTTGTTTTTATTTTCATTACTGTAAGAGGTGGATCCAAAAAGATCTTGCTGTGATTTGTGTCAGAGTGTTCTTCCTATGTTTTCCTCTGAGAGTTTTATAGTGTCTGGCCTTACATTTAGGTCTTTGATCCATTTTGAGTTTATTTTTGTGTATGGTGTTAGAGAATGTTCTAATTTCATTCTTTTGCATGTAGCTGTCCAGTTTTCCCAGCACCACTTATTGAAGAGGCTGTCTTTTCTCCTTTGTATATTCTTACCTCTTTTGTCATAGATTAATTGACCACAAGTGTGTGGGTTTATTTCTGGGCTTTCTATCCTGTTCTTCCATTTACAAGGTTATCTTTTTATTTTGTCAATGTTTTCCTTTGCTGTGCAAAAGGTCCCATTTCATTTTTTTTGTTGTTTTTGCTTTTGTTTCCTTTGCCTGAGGAAACAGAGCCAAAAAAATATATTGCTATGATTTATGTCAAAGAATATTTTGCCTATATTTTCTTCTGGGAGTTCTATGATTATTAAAGACATTGAGGTATTTAATCCATTTTGAATTTGTTTTTGCATATGGTGTGAGGAAATGTTTTAATTTCATTATTTGACATGTAGCTCTCCGGTTTTCCCAGCACAACTTCTTAAAGAGGCTGTCTTTTCCCCATTGTATATTCTTGCCTCCTTTGCCATAGATTAATTGATCTTAAGTACATGGGTTTATTTCTGGGCTGTCTGTTCTGTTCAATTGATCTATGTGTCTGTTTTTGTGCCAGTACCATGCTCTTTTGATTACTGTGGATTTTTAGTATAGTTAGAGAATATGATACCTCCCGCTTTGCTCTTATTTTTTTTTTCCCCACAAGATTGCTTTGGCAATTGAGAGGCTTTTGTGGTTACATATAAATTTTAGGAGTATTTGTTCTAGTTCTGTGAAAAATATCATGGGTATTTTGATAGGAATTGCCTTAAATCCGTATTGTTTGGCTAGAATGGATATTTTAACTGTATTAATTCTTCCAATGCAGGAACAGAGAATATCATTCCATTTCTTTTTATCCTCTTCAATTTCCTTCAACATTTTATAGTTTTCAGAGTATATGTCTTTCACCTCCTTGGTTAAATTTATTCCTCGGGGGCTTCCCTGGTGGCGCAGTGGTTGAGAGTCCGCCTGCCGATGCAGGGGACACGGGTTCGTGCCCCAGTCCGGGAAGATCCCACATGCTGCGGAACGGCTAGGCCCATGAGCCATGGCTGCTGAGCCTGCGCGTCTGGAGCCTGTGCTCCGCAACAGGGGAGGCCACAACAGTGAGAGGCCCGCGTACCACCAAAAAAAAAAAAAAAATTATTCCTTGGTACTTTATTCTGTTTGATACAATTTCAAATGGGATTTTTAAAATTTTGTCTTTCTGATAGTTCATTATTAGTGTATAGAAAAGCAACAGATTTCTGTATATCAATCTCGTATCCTGCAAATTTGCTGAATTCATTTATTAGTTCTGATTGTGTTTTGATGGAGACTTTTGGGTTTTCTATATATAGTATCCTATCATCTGCAACTAGTGACAGTTTTAATTCTTCCCTTCCAATTTGGATGTCTTTTATTTATTTTCCTTGTCTAATTGCTGTGTCTAGGACTTACAGTATTATGTAAAATTGAAGTGGTGAGAATGGGCATCCTTGTCTTATTCCTGAATTTAGAGGAAAGGCTTTCAGCTTTTCACCATTAAGTATGATTTTAGTTGTGTGTTTGTCATAAATGGCTTTTATTGTGTTGAGATATGTTTTCTGTGTACCAACTTTGATGATAGTTTTTATCACGAATATATGTTGAATTTTGTTAAATGCCTTTTCTACATCTACTGAGATGATCATGTGATTTTTATCCTTCCTTTTGTTAATGAGGTGTATCACATCGATTTTCCAAGTATTGAACCATCCTTGCATCCCTGGAATAAATCGTACTTGATCATGATGTATCATCGTTTTGCTGAGAATTTTTGCATCTATATTCATCAGAGATATTGGCTTGTAATTTTCTTCTTTTGTACTGTCTTTGTCTGGTTTTGGTATCAGGGTAATGCTGACCTCATAGAATGAATTTGCAAGTATTCCCTCCTCTTCAATTTTTGGAATAGTTTGAAAAGGATAGGTATTAGTTCTTCTTTATATGTTTGGTAGAATTCCCCCTGTGAAGCCATCCAGGCCTGGACTTTTCTTTGCTGGGAGTTTTTTGTTGTTGTTGTTTGTTTGTTTTTAATAAATTCAATTATACTACTAGTAATAAGTCTATTCACATTGTCTGTTTCTTCCTGATTCAGTCTTTGAAGGTTGTGTTTCTAGGAATTTGTCCATTTCTCTAGGTTGTCCAATTTGTTGGCATATAACTGTTCATAGCATTCTTATTTTTTTTTTGTATCTCTGATATCAATTGTTATTTCTCCTCTTTTATTTCTTATCCTGTTAATTTGGGTCCTCGCTCTTTTTTTCTTATGAGTCTGACTAAAGGTTTATCAATTTTGTTTATCATTTCAAAAAAATCTCTTGGTTTAATTGATCTTTTCTATTATTTTGTTTGGTCTCTATTTTATTCATTTCCTCTCTGATCTTTATCATTTCCTTCATTCTGCTGACTTTGGGTTTTGTGTGTTCTTCTCTTTCTAATTCCTTTAGATGGTAGTTAGGTTGTTTATTGGAGATTTTTCTTGTTTCTTGAGGTAAGCCTGTATTGCTATAAACTTCCCTTGTAGGACTGCTTTTGTTGCATTTCATGGATTTTTGAGAGCTGTGTTTCCATTTTCACTTATATCAAGGTATTTTGTGATTTCCTCTTTAATTTCTTCATTGACTCATTGGTTTTTTAGTAGTATGTTGTTTAGTCTCCACGTGTTTGCGCTTTGCCCATTTTTCTTCAGGCAATTGATTTCTAGTATCTTAAATTTGTTGAGGCTTGTTTCTGGCCTAGTATATGATCCATCCTGGAGAATGTTCCACAGCACTTATGTATAATGTGTGTATTCTGCTGTTTTTGGATGGGATGTCCTATGTATAAATATTGAGGCCAGGTGGTCTAATGTTATTTAAGACCACTGATTCCTAATTGATTTTTTTGTTTGGATGACCTGTCCATTGATGTAAGTGGGGTGTTAAGTCCCCTACTCATTATTGTATCATTATCAATTTCTAACTTTATGTATGTTAATATTTGCTTTATATATTTAGTGCTCCTGTATTAGATGCATATATATTAATGAATGTTATACTCTCCTTGTATTGATCCCTTCATCATTATATAATTCCCTTTGTCTTTTGTTATAGATTTGTTGTAGTCTATTTGATCTGAGTATTGATACCCTAGCTTTCTTGTCATTTCCATTTGCATGAAATATCTTTTCTCATTCCCTGAATTTCAGTCTGTGTGTGTTGCTACCTCTGAAATGAGTCTCCTGTAAACAGAAATGGGTCTTGTTTTTTTATCCAAACAGCCACCCTATGTACTTCATTGGAGCATTTAGTCAATTGACATTTAAAGTGATTATTGATAGATATGTACCTATTGCCATTTTGTTAATGGTTTCTTGGTTGATTTTGTAGTTATTCTCTATTTTTTCCTTCTTTTAGTTTCTTTCCTTGTAGTTTGATGATTTTCTTATAGTGATATGTGTGTTCCTTTCTAGTTTCATATAATGATGGTAGCTTTTTGATTTGTGGTTACCATGGGATTCATATATGTTGACCTATATTTACTAGTTTTAAACTGGTAGTCATTTAAATTCAAACATATTCTAAAAGATCTACATTTTTAATTCCCCACATTTTGTATTTTTGATATCACATTTTACATCTTTATGTTTGTCCCTTTATTGATTATTATATGGTTAATTTTACAATTTTTTAATTGTATTTTAATCATTGTACTAGTTTATTTTAGCGGTTGATCCTCAGCCTTTATCTAAATTTGCCTTTACTATTGGGGCTTTTCCTTTCCTATCAACTTACTTCTCGTAATAGCCTTTTCTTTTCCACTTACATAAGACACTTTATCATTTTTTCTAAGGTTGGTTTAGTGTCAATGAACTTTTGTAGTTTTGCATGTCTAAGAAGTTCTTTATCTCTCCTTCTATTCTAAATGATACTCTTGCTAGGTAGAGTATCCTAGGTTGCAGGTTTTTCCCCTTCAGCACTTTGCAGGCCGGAAGGGAGTGACATGGTATATTCAATGTTTCTACAGAAAAATCAGCTGATAACCTTATGGTAGTTCCCCTGTATATGACTGTTTGTTTTTCTCTTGCTGCCTTTAGAATTGCCCCTTTATTTTTAACTTTTGCCATTTCAATTATTATATGTTTAGTGTGAATCTGTTTGGGTTCATCTGTTTAAAACCCTCTGTGCTTCCTATACCTGAATATCTGTTTCCTTCTTCAGGATTGGGAGGTTTTCAGCCATGATTTCATCAAATACAGTTTCAATACAAATTCAGTTTCTCTCTCTTCTCCTTCTGGGACCCTTATAATGTGAATGTCGGAACATGTGATATTGTCTCAGAGGTCCTTTAAACTGTTCTATTTTTTATGTTTGTTTTCTATTTGCTGTTCTGATTAGTTAATTCCATTATTCTACTTCTAGATCACTGTCAGTTCTTCTGTATCACCTAGTCTGATGTTAATTCCTTATAGTGTGGTTTTTATTTCAATTATTGTATTCTTTGGTTTTGAATGACTCATTTTATATTTTCTAGTTCCTTGTTAAAATCCTCACTGTATTCATCTACTTTTTTCCCTTCTTCAGTTAGCATTCTTATTATTTATGCTTTGAACTCTTTATCTGGTAAATTATTTGTCTCTCTTTTATTAATTTTTTAAGGGGTTTCCTCTTATTCTTTCAGTTTAAACAAATTCCTTTGTCTTCTCATTTTGCTTAACTTTCTCTGTCTCTATGAAATTAGGTGAAAGAGTTACCTGTTGGGGTCTTGAAGGAGTGTCCTTCTGTGAGAGCATCCCTATACAGTCTACATTTTTCCAGTGGCTTTAGTGGGAGAGCTGGATCGGACATGAGCATGAGTCATGTGTTTCACCAGAATGTGCTGGAAACTAACACATTGGTAGGATATGGGTCTGGAGATGAAGTTTCTAGGACCAGAGCCAAGTGTGATCTAGGGCTTCTCCTCTGCTCAGTGGTCAGCACCACCCTATTGGGTCTGGGATCAAGTCCCAAGTTGCTGGAGCAGAAGCCCTGAGGTTCGAGTATGAGCTGGCTCCATTCCCTCTATGTGTATGCTCTTTCCCCTCCTAATACCAGCACCCTCACTCCAGAGGAGAACAATGCTGCATCAAGAAGGACTGGAGCAGGTGCCCTCTGTGGGTCTAGGCATGGGCTGTGGTACCTCTGGACCCAGTCAGAGTCCAGGACCTCTTCTGATGTGCTGCCTCCATAAGGGCCAGAAATGACTGCCCCCACTCAGCTCACATCCTGCACTGGGACTGAGCTGCCTTTTTCCTTCACAACTAAGCTCTCTCTTCAGTTGCTTTAGCCCTCATCCTAGTGTGGAGCTGCACCAAAGAGCAGGTGGGGCTGGTGTGAGCACTCAGCCTGGGTCTAGGGATGGGCTGTCCCAGCACTGGTGTCTGGGACCACTTCCAAAGTACTGACTTGGTAAGCACCACTAATGGCTGCTCCCTCCCCGTTCCCACCTATACCCAGTTATGTCCCTCAAAACTGAGCCTTTACCCCAGTGTGGAGCTGCACTGTGAAGCAAGTGAGGTCAGAGTGTACCCAACTCAGGCTGGGGCATGTACTGGGGTGGTTGCAGGAAACAGCCAGAATCCAGTGCAGTTTCAATCCACCCTTTTCACCTTGTTTCAGGAGTAACCAAGAATGTACACCTTCCTCACAAATGGAGTCCAGACTTCCTACAGACTTCCTGTTAATTCCACTGGCTGTCCAACCATCCCATGGGCTTTGTCTTCCCCTTGTCAGACCCCAGGGCTGAGGCACCCAATATATAGCTCTAACTACTCACTCCCAGGGAGGATTCCCCGCCTCTTCTGAGTACCCTCCCATGGGAACAGGTACTGACCTTATAACTTCTCTTCCCTTTCTACCTGACACTGTGTGACTCTTTCTTACAACCTTTGTTGCAAGAGATTATTTCTACCAGTCTCCAGTTAGTTTTCATTGAGAACTGCTTCACATGTAGATGTATTTTTGATGTGTTCATGGGGGGTTTGGCATCCTCTTACTCTGCCATCTTGGTCTCTGCCCCTGTGTTTCCTTTTCTTTGAAAGATAAACATATTGGCAGGTTTACTTCTGCCTTCAATACTCTAGGGGTCCTTTGAAGAACAGAGGCTCCATTTTTATTCCCCTGGCTTCGTATTCCTGTGCAGTTCCAAACCCTACCTTTTCAGTGCAGGAGCTTGAGGGTTATGCCATACTAATTCCCCAGTGGACTTGGTTACTTTGTTTCTCCATCAGAGGTTTTCAAACTTTTTCTTGCGCAGAATCTCTTGTGAGACTTTCCTCACTGACTCTACCCCTCAAACTTTCTGGTATTAGTAGGTCTGGGTCGGGGCACAACAATTTGCATTTCTAATTATGGGCATACCTCAGAGATACTGGAGGTTCACTTCCAGACAACAGCAATAAAGCAAATAAAGTGAGTCACACAAATTTTTGTGTTTCTCATTGAATATAAAAATCATGTTTACACTGTACTGGAGTCTATTAAATGTGCAATAGCATTAAGTCTAAAAAAGTATATATCAAATATTTTATTGCTAAAAAATGCTAACCATCATATGAACCTTAAGTGAGTTATAATATTTTTGCTGATGGAGAGTCTTGCCTTGATGTTGATAGCTGCTGACTGGTCAGGGTGTTGTTGCTGAAGGCTAGAGTGGCTGTGGCAGTTTCTTAAAATAAGGCAACGGTGAAGTTTGCCACATTGATTGACTTTTATGATTTCTCTGTAGCATGCAATGCTGCTTAATAGCATTTTACCCACAGAATTTCTTTCAGAGTTGGAGTCGACCATCTCAAATCCTGCTGCTGGTTTATCAACTAAGTTTATGGAATATTTTCAGTCCTTTGTTATCATTTCAAAAACCTTCACAGCATTTTCACCAGAAGTAGATTCCATCTCGAGAAACCACTTTCTTTGCTCATCCATGAGAAGGAACTCTTCATTCATTAAAGCTTTATCATGAGATTGTAGCAATTTAGTCAAATCTTCAGGCTCTCCTTCTAATTCTAGTTCTCTTGCTATTTCCACAACATCTGCAGTTACTTTCTCTACTAGAAGTATTTAAACCTTCATAGTCATCCATGAGAATTGGAATCAACTTCTTCCATACTCAAAATGTTATGTTGAACTCTTCCCATGGATCATGAATGAATGTTCTTAATGGCATCTACAATGGTGATTCCTTTCCAGAATGTTTTCAATTTCCTTTGCCCAGGTCTATTGTAGGAATCACTGTCTATGGCATTATAGCCTTACAAAATGTATTTCTTAAATAATGAGACTTGAAAGTCAAAATTACTCCTTGATCCATGGGCTGCAGAATGGATGCTGTATTAGTAGGCATGAAAATAACATTAATCTCATTATACATCTCCATCAAAGCTCTTGGGTGACCAGGTAGGTGCATTGCCAATGAGCAATAACATTCTGAAAGGAATCTCTTTTTTTTGAGCAGAAGGTCTCAACAGTGAGCTTAAAATATTTAGTAAACTATGTTGTAAACAGATGTACTCTCATGCAGGCTTTGTTGTTCCATTTATAGATCACAGGCAGAGTAGATTTAGCATAATTCTTAAGAGCCCTAGGATTTTGGGAATGGTAGAAGAGCATTAGCTTCAACTTGAAGTCACCAGCTGCATTAGCCCCTAACAAGAGAGTCAACCTGTCCTTTGAAACCAGGCATTGGCTTCTCCTCTCTAGTTATAAAAGTCCTAGAGTCTTCCAATATAAAGCTGTTTTGTCTACGTAGAAAAGCTGTTGTTTAGCTTAGACACCTTCATTAATTATCTTAGCTAGATATTTGGGATAACTTGGTGCAACTTCTACATCATTACTTCCTACATCACCTTATATTTTTCTTTTTTTAATTTTTATTTTATATTGGAGTATAGTTGATTTACAATGTGTTAGTTTCAGGTGTACAGTAAGGTGATTTAGCTATACATATACATATATCCTTTTTCAAATTCTTTTCCCATATAGGTTATTACAGAGTGTTGAGTAGAGTTCCCTGTGCTATACAGTAGGTTCTAGTTGATTATTTTATATATAGTAGTGTGTATGTGTTAATCCCAACCTCCTAATTCATCCCTCCCCCCTCATGTTACCCCTTTGGTAACCATAAATTTGTTTTCTCAGTCTATTACTCTGTTTCTGTTTCATAAATAAGTTCATTTGTATCAATATTTTTAGTTTCTACATATAATTGATATCATATGATATTTGTCATTCTCTGACTTCCTTCACTTAGTATGAGATAATCTCCAGGTCCATCCATGTTGCTGTAAATGGCATTATTTTATTCCTTTTTGTGGCAAATATTCCATTGTATATATGTACCACATCTTCTTTACCCATTCCTCTGTTGATGGACATTTGGATTGATTCCATGTCTTGGCTATTGTAAACAGTGCTACAATGAACGTTGGGGTGCATGCATCTTTTCAAATTACAGTTTTGTCTGGATATATGTCCAAGAGTGGGATTGGTGGATCAGATGGTAGCTCTATGTTTAGTTTCACAAGGAACCTCCATACTGTTCTCCATAGTGGCTGTACCAATTTACATTCCCACCAGCAGTGTAGGAGGCTTCCCTTTTCTCCACACCCTCTCCAGCATTTATTATTTGTAAACGTTTTGAGGATGGCCATTCTGACGTGTGTGAGGTGATACCACATTGAAGTTTTGATTTGCATTTCCCTGATAATTAGCGATGTTGAACATCTTTTCATGTGCTTTTTGGCCATCTGTATGTCTTCTTTGGAGAAATGTCTATTTAGATATTCTGCCCAGTTTTTGATCTGGTTGTTTGTTTTTTTAATATTGCACTGCATGAGCTGTTTCTATATTTTGGAGATTGGTCCCTTTTCAGCCATATCGTTTGCAAATATTTTCACTCATTCTGTGGGTTGTCATTTCATTTTGTGTATGGTTTCCTTTACTTTGCAAGAGCTTTTAAGTTGAATTAGGTCCCACTTGTTTTTATTTTCATTACTCTAGGAGGTGGATCATAAAACATATTCCTGCAATTTATGTCACAGTGTGTTCTGCCTATGTTTTCCTCTAAGAGTTTTATACTATCTAGCCTTACATTTAAGCCTTTAATCCATTTTGATTTTATTTTTGTGTATTGTGTTAGGGAGTGTTCTAATTTCATTTTTTTTACATGTAGCTGTCCAGTTTTCCCAGCACCACTTCTTGAAGAGGCTATCTTCTCTCTGCTGTATATTCTTGCCTGCTTTATTGTAGATTGATTGAACATATGTGCGTGGGTTTATTTCTGGGCTTTCTATCCTGTTTCACTGATCTATAAGTCTGTTTTTGGTGCCAATACCATACTGTTTTGATTACTGTAGCTTTGTAGTATAGTCTGAAGTCAGGGAGGCTGATTCAGAGCCTCCAGCTCCATTTTACTTTCTCAAGCTTCCTTTGGCTATTTGGGGTCTTTTGTGTTTCCATACAAATTTGAAAATATTTTCTTATAGACCTGCAAAAAATGCCAGTGGTAATTTGATAGGGATTGTGTTGAGTCTGTAGTTGACCTTGGGTAGATGTTCATTTTGACAAACTGATCCTTCCAATCCAAGAACGTGGTATATCTTTCCAGCTGTTTACGTCATATTCATTTTTTGTCATCTGCATCTTATAATTTTGGAGTACAAGTCTTTTGCCTCCTTGGGTAGGTTTATTCCTAGGTATCTTATTCTTTTTGATGTGATAGTAAAAGGGATTATTTCCTTAATTTGTCTTTCTGATCCTTCATTGTTAGTGTATAGACATGCTACAGATTTCAGAGTGTTATTTTGTTTCCTGCAACTTTGCCAAATTCACTGACAAGCTCTAGTAGTTTTCTGGTAGCATCTTTAGGATTTTCTACGTACAGTATCATGTCATCTGAAAACAATGACAGCTTTACTTCTTTTCCATATTGGATTATTTTTCTTTCTTTTTCTTCTCTGATTGCCTGGCTAGGACTTCCAAAAACTATGTTGAATAAAAGTGGTGAGAGTGGACATCCTTGTCTTGTTCCTGATCTTAGAGGAAATGGTTTCAGCTTTTCACCATTGAGAATGATGTCAGCTGTGGGTTTGTCATATATGGCCTTTATTATGTTGAGGAAAGTTCCCTCTATGACCACTTTCTGGAGAGTTTTTTTATTTATCATAAATAGTATTAAATTTTGTCAAAAGCATTTTCTGCATCTATTGAGATGATATGGTTTTCATCAACTTGTTGTTGTGGTGTATCACACTGATTGATTTGTAGATATTGAAGAATCCTTGCATCCCTGGGATAAATACCACTTGATCATGGTGTATGACCTTTTTTTTTTTTTTTTTTTTTTTTTTTTTGCGGTATGCGGGCCTCTCACTCTTGTGGCCTATCCCATTGTGGAGCACAGGCTCCGGACGTGCAGGCTCAGCAGCCATGGCTCACAGGCCCAGCCACTCTGCGGTGTGTGGGATCTTCCCGGACTGGGGCATGAACCTGCGTCCCCTACATCGTCAGGCGGACTCTCAACCACTGCGCCACCAGGGAAGCCTGGTGTATGACCCTTTTAATGTATTGTGGATTTGGCTGGCTAGTACTTTGTTGAGTATTTTTGCATTTATGTTCATCAGTGATATTGGCCTGTAATTTTCCTTTTTGTGGTATCTCTGTCTGGTTTTGGTATCAGAGTGATAGTGGCCTCATAGAATGAGCTTGGGGGTATCCCTGCCTCTGAAAATTTATGATAGAGTTTCAGAAGGACAGGTGTTAATTCTTCCCTAAATGTTTGATGGAATTTGTCTGTGAATACATCTGGTCCTAGACTTTTGTTTGTTGGGAATTCTTTAATCACAATTTCAATTTCAGTGCTTGTGGTTGGTCTGTTCATATTTTCTATCTCTTCCCAGTGCACACTTGGGAGATTGTACCTTTCTAAGAATTTGTCCATTTCTTCCAGGTTGTCCATTTATTGGCATATAGTTGCTTGTGAATTCTCTTATGATCATTTGTATTTCTGTGATGTCAGTTTTAACTTCTCCTTTTTCATTTCTAATTCTATTCATTTGAGCCCTTTCCCTCTTTTTCTTGATGAGTCTGGCTGAATTTTGTTTATCTTTTCAGAGAGCCAGCTTTTAATTTCATTGATCTTTTCCATTGTTTTCTTCACCTCTATTTCATTAATTTCTGCTCTGATCTTATGATTTCTTTGCTTCTACTAACTTTCACTTTCGTTTGTTCTTCTTTCTGTACTTGCTTTATGTGTAAGGTTAGGTTGTTTGAGATTTTTCTTGTTTCCAGAGGTAAGATTGTGTTGCTATAAACTTCCCTCTTAGATCTGTTTTTGCTGTGTCCCATAGGTTTTGGGTAGTCATGTTTTCGTTGTCGTCATTTTTCTCTAGGTATTTTTTGATGTCCTCTTTGATTTCTTCAGTGATCCATTGGTTGCTTCATAACATATTTTTTAGCCTCCACGTGTTTGTGCTTTTTACAGTTTTTTTTTTCTTTCCTATATTTGATTTGTAATCTCATAGCATCATGGTCAGAAAAGATGCTTGATATGTCATTTTTCTTAAATTTTACCAAGGCTTGATTTGTGGCCTAAGATGTGATCTATCCTGGAGAACGTTCCATGTGCACTTGAGAGGAAAGTGTATTCTGCTGCTTTCAGATGGAGTGTTCTATAAATTAAGTCCTTCTGGTCCAATGTGTCATTTAAGGCCTGTGTTTCCTTATTGATTTTCTGTCTGGATGACCTGTCCATTGATGCAAGTGGGGTGTTAAAGCCCCCCCTATTATTGTGTTACTGTGGATTTCTTCTTTTATGGCTTTTAGCATTTGCCTTGTATATTGAGGTGCTCCTATGCTGGGTGTATATATATTTACAATTATTCTATCTTCTTCTTGGATTGATCCCTTGATCATTATGGAGTGTCCTTCCTTGTCTCTTGTAACATTCTTTATTTTAAAGTCTATTTTATCTGATACGAATATTGCTACTCCAGCTTTCTTTTGATTTCCATTTGCATGGAATATCTTTTTCCATCCCCTCATTTTCAGTCTGTATGTGTCCCTAGGTCTGAAGTGGGTATCTTGTAGACAGCATATATACAGGTCTTATTTTTGTATCCATTCAGCCAGTCTATGTCTTTTGGTTGATGCATTTAATCCATTTACATTTAAGGTAATCACCAATAAAAGCTATGTTTATATTGCCATTTTGTTAATTGTTTTATTTTTGTAGGTCTTTTTTCTTCCTCTTTTGTTCTGTTCTCTTGAGATTTGATGACTATATTTAGTGTTGTGTTTGGATCACATTTTCTTTTTTGGGTGTGTATCTATTGTAGATTTTTGATTTGTGGTTCCCATGAGGTTTTGATATAGCAGTCTATATATATATATACAAAAATGTTTAATTTGCTGGTCTCTTAATTTTGAATACATTTCTAATATCCTGCATTTGTACTCTCCTCTTCATATGATTTTTGGTTTTGATATCAGATTCATGTGTGGATGATTTCCTACCTTTTCTTTTTTTTTTTTTTTCTTTTTTTTTTTTTTTGCGGTACGTGGGCCTCTCACTGTTGTGGCCTCTCCCGTTGCAGAGCACAGGCTCCGGACGCGCAGGCTCAGCGGCCATGGCTCACGGACCCAGCCGCTCCGCGGCACGTGGGATCTTCCCAGACCCGGGCACGAACCCACGCGTCCCCTGCATAGGCAGGCGGACTCTCAACCACTGCGCCACCAGGGAAACCCTCCTACCTTTTCTTTATGTTTGACATTTCCAGTGAGCTTTCCCATTCATAATTTTCTTGGTTCCACTTGTGGCCTTTTCTATTCTGCTTAGTGAAGTTCCTTTAGTGTTTGTTGTAAAGCTGGTTGGTGGCACTGAATTCTCTTAGCTTTTGCTTGACTGTAAAGCTTTCAATTTCTCTGTCAAATCCGAATGAGAGCCTTACAGGGTAGAGTATTCTTTGTTATAGTTTTTCTTTCCTTTTCATCACTTTAAATATTCCATGCCACTCCCTTCTGGCCTGCAGAGTTTCTGCTGAAAAATCAGCTGATAACCTACAAGGGAACTCCATAAGGTTATTTGTTTCTTTTCCCTTGTTGCTTTTAATATTTTTTGTCTTTTATTTTTGTCAGTTTAATATGTGTCTCAGCATGTCCTGCCTTGGATTTATCTTGTATGGGAATCCCTGTGCTTCCTGGATTTGTGCATTTTTCCTGGTGGAGGGGGCTAGTGCCTGCCCACTTATGGGTGTAGTCATGTTTAAAGGTGGCTCAGGAAGACTTTAAGCAGCTTGTCTGCTGATGGCTGGGGCTGTGTTCTCACCCTGTTGGTTGTTTGGACTGAGGCATCCCAGCACTGAAGCCTAAGGGCTGTTGGGTGGGGCCCAGTCTTGGCATCAAAATGGCAGCCTTTAGGGTAGGTCATGCCAATGAGTACTCACTAGTAACTCTGCCATCAGTGTCCCTGTAGTGAGCCACAGCCACCCACTACCTCTATAGGAGTCCCTCCAAGTCCAGCAGGTAGGTCTGGCCCAGGCTGCTATGATGTTACTGCTTTTTCCCCTGGGTCCCAGTGCACATCTTGCACCCTCCAAGAGTGGAGTTTGTTTCCCCCAGTCCTGTAGATTTCCTGTGATCAAGCCCTGCTGGTCTTCAAAGCCAAATGCTCTAGGGGCTCCTCCTGATGCCAGAACCCCAGACTGGGGATCCTGATGTGGGGCTCAGAACTTTCACTCCTGTGGGAGAACGTCTGTGTTATAATTATTTTCTGGTTTGGGGAGTTGCCCACCTGGCGGATATGGGATTTGATCATATTGTGAATGCATGCCTCCTACCATCTTGTTGTGGTTTCTTCTTTGTCTTTGGAAGTAAAGTATCTTTTTTTGGTAGGTTTCAGTCTTTTTTTGTCAATGGTTGTTTACCAGTTAGTTGTGATTTTGGTGTTTTCATGAGAGGAGGTGAGCTCATGTCCTTCTGCTCCACCATCTTGTCAAGGAATTCTTCACCTTGTCCTTTTGTGTTATGAAGATGGCTCCGTTCCTTAACAGTCATGAATCAACCTCTGCTAGCTATAAACTTTTCTTCTGCAGCTTCCTCACCTCTCTCTCAGCCTCCACAGAACTGAAAAGAGTTAGGACCTTGGTCTGGAGTAGGCTTTGGCTTAAGGCAATGTTGTGGCTGGTTTGATCTTCTATCCAGACCACTAAAACTTTCTCCATATCAGCAATAAGACTGTTTCACTTTCTTATCATTCGTCTGTCACTTGAGTAGCACTTTCAATTTCCTCAAGACTGCTACTGGAGTAGCACTTTCAATTTCCTTCAAGAACTTTTTCTTTGCATTTACAACTTCTGTTTGGCACAAGAGGTCTGCCTTTTGGCCTATCTTGGTTTATGACACAGCATACCATCCTCATTAACCTCAATCAGTTCTAGCTTTTGATTTAAAGTGAGAGATGTACGACTCTTTTCACTTGAATGCTTAGAGGTCATTGTAGGGTTATAAATTAGCCTAATTTCAATATTGCGTCTCAGGAAATAATAGGGAGGGCAGAGGACAAGAAGAAAGGCAGGGAACTGGTGGTTGGTTTTGCAGTCAAAATACACACATTTATTATTAAGTTCACTATCTTTTTTAGGCACAGTTTATGGCACTCTAAAATTACAATACCAACATCAAAGATCACTGATCGGGACTCCCCTGGTGGTCCAGTGGTTAAGAATCTGCCTGCCAATGCAGGGGACACAGGTTAGAGCCCTGGTCCAGGAGGATCGCACATGCCGCAGAGCAACTGGGCTGCATGCCACAGCTACTGAGGCCTGCACGCCTAGAGCCATGCTCTGGAGAGGCCACTGCAGTGAGAGGCCCATGCACTGCAGCAACAAAAACTCAATGCAGCCAAAAATAAATAAATAAAATATAAAAATTACAACCAAAAAAAAAAAAAATCACAGATCACCATACCAAACAGTAATAATGAAAAGGTTTGATTTGTGAGAATTACTAAAATGTGACACAAAGTGAGTAAATGACATTGGAAAAATGTCACCAATAGACCTGTTCTACACAGTTGCCACAAACTTCAATTTGTAAGAAATGCAGTCTGTGAAGCACAATAAAACAAAATGCAGTAAAACAAGGTATGCCTTTAGTTCCCAGAAGATTCTAATGCTAATGGTCAGACGACTCCACTTTGAGAACCATTGCCCCAAGAATCCTGTTCTGAGTGTGTGTGAAATCCTTTTATCCTACCTCCCAGTCTCCTCATGATACAAGGAAGCAGTATAGTAGAAAGTGATTCTTAGAAAACTCCAGATTGGGGTCTAGTTCCTGTTTCGTTATTAATTTGTTATGTGGAAAAGTCATTTCCCCTCTCTGGACCAGGATTCCTCTTGATTGAGTCAGTTGGATTAAGTGACTGCTAAAAATTTTCTACACCAGGTGCAAATTAGAGGGGACTAAAAAAAATAATAATTTGTGGGGTATAACCTGAAGACAAAATTTGTTATTTTGTGAAAAGATTGAATATCACTTCCCAATAAATTTGTATGTGAGAAGGTAACACAAATGGGTCTAGAGTACCACTACTAATTTTATACTTCATATTTGGGATCAAATAACTTCTTTAAAGGGCAAGATATGTGTTGCACACTGTAAGATCTGTCTCACATACTCAACTTTACTGTTGAGTGAGAATCAGGTGACCAGCTGAATTCGGACTGTGGGCATCAGCTTGCCAAACCTGTCTTATATTATTATTCAATTTATATAAGTAATCCAACCTAAGTCTACTTTCTTAAGAAATTTTGAAACTATGGCAGAAAAAAGGAATAGTGATATTATGCAATAAGGAGTAAAGTTTCAATGTATTGACTATTCAGTAATAAAATGTGTAATATACAGTATAAAGTATAATTTTTAAGATACAGTAAGAATATGCCAGGAAAGTGTATGTCCCTGGTATTTATTTTTTATTTTTATTTATTTATTTATTTATTTTTTTGCGGTACACGGGCCTCTCACTGTTGTGGCCTCTCCCGTTGTGGAGCACAGGCTCCGGACGCGCAGGCTCAGCGGCCATGGCTCACGGGCCCAGCCACTCCACGGCATGTGGGATCTTCCTGGACCGGGGCACGAACCCGTGTCCCCTGCATCGGCAGGCGGACTCTCAACCACTGCGCCACCAGGGAAGCCCTGTCCCTGGTATTTAAAATTCAGTAGCAATTTAAATATTACAATACTTACTGCTTATAGCTGAAATTTCATTATAAAATTGCATAAAAGCATTTAGGTTCTATGACAAAAGGGTGTGAAAATACATCTTTGTCATTTAAGTTGGCATTGTTCTGACCACCCAAGCTAGGATAGAGGTCAAGCTCTAGGAGTAAACCCACAAATCTGTGGCAAGTAGTATTACTCACCATTAGTGGGCTCCATTCTCTTGCCAAATTTGAATTCTAGTGTGGTTGTGCTCTGTGAGCTGATGTTTTATAATGACATTCTCATTGAATTAAATAAGGCCACCTGTGACATGTTTATTATTGAAAATTATTTTCTTGACAGTTAGTAAAGATTAGAGCAGAAATAGAGACAGAAAAACAACAGAAAATATAAACCAAATTAAGAGTCAGTTCATTGCAAGGAGGGGTCAAACTCTTACCTAGAATAACCAAGGGAAAAAAGAGAAAGGACTCCAATCAACAAAAGTATAAACGGAAAAGGAAACATTACAACTGATACCACCGAAATTCAAAGGATCATAAGAGGCTACTCTGAACACCTTTACTTCAGCAAACTGGAAAACTTAGAAGAAATGGAAAGATTTTTAAAAACATAACTTACGAACACTGATTCAAGACTGAATAAACAGATTACTGATTCAGTAATGAGACTGATTCAGTAATGAAAAATTCTCACAACAAAGAAGGCTTCACTGGTGAACTTTAAAGAATTGAGGAGGAGATCAAGATGGGGAAGGATGAGGAGCTGACCTCCCCCGATGAACACATCCAAAATACATAGGTACATGGAGCAGTTCTCACTGAAAACAAACGAGACTGGCAGAAAGACTTTTCTACAATCAAGGCTGTAAACGATCCACATGGAATCAGGAAGGGAGGCGAAGCCATCAGCTCAGGACCTGTGTGCCTAAGAGGGGACAGGGAAGAGGAGGGAGATATCACGGGTTCAGAGAGCATCTCTTGTGAGTAAGGGGTTTGAACCACATATGGGGCAGCCTGCCCTGGGGTCTAAAACTGGGAAGACAAGTCCCCTTAGCTGGTTTGAACACCAGTGGGACTTAGAACCCAAGATTCAACTTGTGAAGAGCATGCACACAATTGATTACTCCCAGGAAGGAAGGAAGCAGATTGAAACTTCGTGGGGCTCTGGCCAGCTTCCTACTACCACCCCAGCAATGCCTCAACACACTGAGCACCCAAGCAGGCCCCTATAGCCCTGGATAAGCTCCCCAGTATGGCAAAGGCTGCTGTTGCCAAGGAGGGTGGGCACTTGGCTCGAACTTAGCACTTCATCTGAGTGGGGCAAGTGTGTCCATTGCTGGTATGATTGGGAGCTGTGTGAAACTCTGACTGGGGCACCTGGACCATCACAGCACGTACTCTGGCCTGCACCAGATACCTGCTCCAGCCCTTCTTTCTCCAGCACTGTTCCCCTCTAGGGCCAAGGTGCTATTGCTGGGAGAGGGGAGGGCACACACTTGGAACAGAATCACCTCAGACCTGACTCTCAAGGCTTCTGCTACAGCACCTTGGGACTGAACCTCATCCCTGTAGGAGGGTGACAACCACTGAACATGGGAGAAGCTCCAGCTCACACCTAGCTCTGGCTCTAGACATTCTGGTTCCTGCCCCATCTCCCACCAAGGTGATAGCTGCCAACACACCCTGGGGGAAGATGTGACCTGTACTCACCTCAGATCCAGCTTTCCCACCAAAGCCACTTCACAAATGCAGACTGCATAGGAATGCTCCAATAGAAGGACACTCTTGCAAGACTGGGATAGGTAACTGTTTCACCTACTTTCATAGAGACAGAAAGTTAAGCAAAATGAGAAGACAAAATGAGAAAGAACAAGAAAAAATAAATAATGTAAAAATCATTATTGTCAAAAATAATTTACCAGTTAAAGATTTCAAAGAATCAGTAATAAGAATGCTAACTGAACTTGGAAAAAAATAAATGAACACAGTGAAAATTTTAACAAGGAACTAGAAATATATAAAAAAGAACCCGTCAGAGTTGAAGAATAACTGAAATAGAAGCACACTACAAGGAATTACCAGCAGACTAGGCGATAGAGAACTCACAAGTGATCTGGAAGATAAAATAATGGAAATCTCCCAACTAGAAGAGCAAAAAGAAAAACACATTTTAAAATATGAGGACATTTTAAGGGACCCTCAGAGACAATATTAAGCCTGCTAACATTTGCATTATAAGGGTCTCAGAAGGAGAAGAGAGAAAGAGAGAGAAAGGGGTCAAAAATGTATCTGATGAACTTATGGCTGAAAACTTCCCAATCCTGAAGAAGAAAACAGATACCCAGGTACAGGAAGCACAGAGAGTCCTAAACAAGATGAACTCAAAGAGACAAATCAGAATTAAAATTGCAAAATTTAAAGATAAAGAGAAAATTCTGAAGGCCATTAGCTGATTTTTCTGTAGAAACTTTGTAGGCCAGAAGGGAGTGGCATGATATACTTAAAGTGCTGAAAGGGAAAGCCTTGCAACTTAGGATACTCTACCCAGAAAGATTATTTCTCTTTCAATTTGAAATGTTAAAGAACTTGTCAGACAAGCAAAAACTAAAAGAACATCAACACTAAATCTACTCTAAAAGAAGTGTTAAAGGGTCTCCTCTAAGTAGAAAAGAAAAGGCTAAAATAAAAAGAATTTACAGGAAAGGAAAAATCTGATTAGTAAAGAATATATAGTAAAGGCTGAGGATGAACTGCTTAAATAAGCTAGTATGAAGAATAAAACAAAAGTTATAAAATCAATCGTAACTACAACAAACAAGGGATAAATATGAAGATATAAAACATGACATCAAAACCCACAAAATGTGGGAGAGGGGATTAACATATGTAGATCTTTTAGAAAGTGTTTAAACTTAAATGACTATTACTTTAAAACAAGTATTTACAGGTCAACATACATGAACTTGATGGTAACCACAAATCCAAAAGTTACAATCAATATACAATAACTAGAGAGCAAGGAACACAAACATACCACTGAAGAAAATCATCAAACCACAAGGGGAGACACTAAAAGAAGATGAAAAGAATAGAGAAGAACTACAAAAACCAACTAGAAAACAAGTAACAAAATGGAATAAGTACATACCCCTCAATATTCACTTTAAATGTCAATTGACTAAATGCTCCAGTGAAGGATATAGGGTGTCTAATATGATAAAAAAGAACAAGACCAATCTAAATGCCCCTTACAAGACACTCACCTCAGAGCTAAAGATGCATAAAGACTAAAAGTGAGGGGATGTAAAAGACATTTCATACAAATGAAAATGACAAGAAAGCTGGGGTAGCAATAATCAGATTAAACAAAGTAGATTTTAAAACAAAGGCTATAACAAAAGACAAAGAAGAGAATTATACAGTGATAAAGATATCAATAAAAGAAGAGGATGTAACACTCATTAACATATATGCACCTAATATATGGGTACCTAAATATATAAAGGAAATATTAACATACATAAAGGTAGAAATTGACAATAATAGAATAGTTGGGAACTTTAACACCCCACTTACATCAATGGACAGGTCATCCATTCAGAAAATCAATAAGGAAACCACTGTCTTAAATGACACATTAGACCAGTTGGACTGAATATATATCTACAAGATATTCCTACCAAAATATTAGAATACACATTCTATACAAGTGCATATGGACCGTTCTCCAGGATAGATCACATGCTAAGCCAAAAACCTGGTCTCAACAAATTTAACAGGATAGAAATTATATCAAGCATTTTTTTCTGACCACAATGGTATAAAACTGGAAATCAATTATCTAATCAACATGCTACTAAAAAAAAAAAAAGGGTCAAGGAAGAACCCAAAGGGGAGATCAGAAAATACCTGGAGACAAATGAAAATGAAACACAACTTTTCAAAATCTATGAAATCCAACAAAAGGAGTTCTAACAGGGAAGTTTATAGCAATACAGGCCTACCTCAAGAAATAAGAAAAAGTCTCAAACAACCTAACGTAACACCTAAAGGAATTAGAAGAAGAACACATAAATCCCAAAGTCAGCAGAAAACATGAAATAATGTCAAGAGGAAATAGAAACCAGAAGAAAATAGAAAAGATTAAACAAACAGCTGGATTTTTAAAAGATAAAATTGAAAATTCTTCAGCCAGACTCATCAAGAAAAACGATAGGACCCAAGTAAACAAAATAAGAAATGAATGAGGAGAAATTAACAATGAATATTAGAGATACAAAAAAATCATAAGTGAATACTATGAGCAGTTATATGCCATCAAATCTGAACACCCAGAAGAAATGGAAAAATTTCTGAAACATACAACCTGCCAAGACTGGATCACGAAGAAATAGGCAATCTGCCTAGAATGAGTACTAGTAGTGAAATTGAATTAATAATAATAATAATAATAAAAACCTCCCAGCAAACAGAAGTCCAGGACTGGATGGCTTCACAGGGGAATTCTCCCAAAAATATAAAGAGATAATACGTATCTTTCTCAAACTATTTCAAAAATCAAATTCACAAATTCATTCTACAGGTCAGCATTACCCTGATACCAAAACCATACAGACACTACAAAAAAAGAAAATTACAGACCAATATCTCTGATAAATATAGATGCAAAAATTCAACAATATATTAGCAAACCAAATTTAACAATATATAAAAAGGATCCACACCATGGGATTTATTTCAGGGATGCAACAATGGTCCATTATTTGCAAAATGAATGTGATACACTTCATTAACAAAAGAAATGATAAAACATTTCTTTTTATCACATGATCATCTCAGTAGACACATAAAAAGCATTTGACAAAATTCAACATCCATTCATGATAAAAACTCTCATCAGTGTTGGTAAACAGGAAACATAGCTTACAAAAATAAGGACCATTTATGACAAACCCACAGTTAACATCATACTCAATGGTGAAGAGTTTAAAGCTTTTCCTCTGAAATCAGAAACAAGATAAGGATGCCCACATTCACCATTTCTATTTAACATAGTAATGGAAGTCCTAGACACAGCAATCAGATAAGGAAATGAAATAAAAGACATCCAAATTGGAAAGGAAGAAGAAGTAAAACTGCCACTATCTGCAGATGAAGTGATACTACATTAAAAAATCCTAAAGTCTCAGCCAAAAAAATTATTTAAACGAATAAATGAATTCAGTATATGTGCAGGATACAAAATTAACATACAGAAATCTGTTGCTTTGTATATACTAAGAATGAATTAATAGAGAGATCAAGAAAGCAATCCTGTTTAAAGTCATGTCAAAAAGAATAAACTACCTAAAAATAAACTTAACCAAGAGGTGAAAGACCAATACTCTGAAAACTATGAGACATTGATAAAGGAATTGAAGATGATACAGAAAAATGGAAAGATATCTCTTGTTCTTGGATTGAAAGAATTAACAATTTATTGACCAGAGATGTGTCAATAAGTTTTTTAGAGGGTGATACAATTCACATCACCGTGCAAAGTTGTTAGAGCTTAAAATTGACCAAGGGTTCATTATACAACTTATGGTTGTCATTATCATTCATATTTTGCTCCATTAGGTTTTTGTTCCAACCTACCTTGTGTATATTATAAACGCCACTTTATTACCATAAAATTTTCAAAAATGACACATCATGAAACTTTGAAGAAGAATTTTTCGGTAAATTTTATGCAGATACTTTCTCTGATTATCTGAGTGACATAAATACTAGTGTCACAGAAGATGATAGTTCTTCAGAATATAGTTCTGATTCAGACAGTGTGAATATTAGACCAACAAAAAGATGAAAAAACCTCAGTGATTGATTCTGATATGGAAAGTGAAAATGAAACTCATGGTTCTGGAGAGTGCTCCTTTGCTTCTAGAGTGGATTGAAGACAACGTTTCATGAAAATTAGAAGACTTTACAGGTATGTCAGGTGTAACTATTGAATGTAATAACCCACAAAGTGTTAGTGAAATAACAATTAATTTTCAGTAACAACTTTTTCGAGTTGGTAGCTTCTCAAACAAACTTGTATCACCAACAGAATGAAAAATCATATAAAAAGTATGATAAGGCTTTAAAATGGACTGATGTAACCAATAGTGACATGAAGAGGTTACTTAGATTAATAATTTTGATGGGACAGATAAGAAAGTCACACTGGAAAGAATATTGGTCAACTGATCCTTACTGAAATACCTATCTTACCAAAGATTATTATGAGAAGAAGGTTTGAACAAATAATGACATTTCTTCACTTTAATGATAACTCAGAAACTCCACTTCCTGCAGACAGAATTTCAAAAGTTAAACCTCTTTTGGATTATTTTCTACCAAAATTTCAGTTAATCTATATACCCAAACAAGAGCCATCACTTGAGGAGGCAATGATAAAGTGGAGAGGACGACTCAGAGTCAAAACCTATAATCCCGGAAGACTTACAAAATATGGAATTTTGGTCAGGATGGTTAGTGAAAGTGAAACTGGATACATATGCAACCTTGAAATTTATACAGGTGAAGGAAAGAAACTGCAAGAAACAATATTATCAGTCCTACAACCTTATCTGGGTTCATGGCACCATATTTACCAAGACAATTATTACAACAGTGTGTCCACATCTGAAATATTGTTGAAAAACAAAACCAGAGTTTGTGGGACTATAAGAGAGAATCGGGGTCTACCAAACCAATTAAAGGAGAAACCCGAAAATCTACAGTGAGGAGAAATGACATTCTTACAGAAGGGAGAAGTGATTCTTCTTATATGGAAAGACAAGAGGCTAGTCTGCATAGTGACAACTATTCATGACACCTCCACAATATCTACAGGAAAGGAAGACAGGAGGACTGGCTATCACATAACTAAGTCCACTTGTATATTAGAGTATAATAAATATATGAAAGGAGTTGATTGATCCGATCAATATCTGGCAAACTTCAATATCCTCCAGAAAACTCAAAAATGGTAATAGAAAGTGGGTTTCTGAATAATTGCAGTTTATTCTATGCATTTAAAATTTATTGTAGCCTTAATGCACAGAATAAAATGACTTACAAGCAATTTTTGTTAGCAGTAGCTAGAGTATGGGTAACTGACCATTCTGGTGAATGTAGTGGTGGCCCTGCACCTGGTCCTTCTTGTGGAGTTTATAAAAGAGCCCCCCACAAAGATCCACCTTGTCAACTATCAGGTAAAATAAAAGAACATATTCTAGAGGAAATAATACCCACAGGACTAAAAAAAAAAAAAAAAAAAATGCTTCCAGAAAGTATAGACTCTGC
Source organism: Hyperoodon ampullatus (assembly GCF_949752795.1). Lineage (NCBI taxonomy): Eukaryota > Metazoa > Chordata > Mammalia > Artiodactyla > Ziphiidae > Hyperoodon > Hyperoodon ampullatus. Next base: position 75,924,290 of record NC_136920.1, read on the forward strand.
TTTTCCAGAGGAAAGCGCAGTGAAACATGGTATATTTGCAATAGATGCTCTGTTCCCCTGCAGAGAGGTACCTGCTATATACTGCCTATAGCACTCTAACAAAATATTACAATGGTTTAGTAAGACATGTACAAAGTTTCAAATAAATATAGTAAGTGCAAAAAAAAGTTTTTGATATTTGCTCAAATGCTGTTTGATTTTGAGGTCTTTCAATATTCACTTATATCACAAATTGCCAGCCACAGGTGTTAGTTTCTGCAAAAATCTCCCAGGCAATAATGTGTTAATATTGTTAAGATGTCCATATTACTCAAAGCAATGTACAGCTTTAATGCAATCTCTATAAAAATACTCCATGATATATAACATTGATTTGGAACCACAAAACACCCTGAATAGTCAAGGCACTCTTGAGAAAAAAGAACAGAACTTTGAGAAAAAAGAACAGAATTGCAGGTATACTGTGAAGCTACAGTATTCAAAAGAGTATAGTACTGGCACAAAAACAGACATATAGATCAATGGACCAGAATAGAGAGCCCAGAAATAAATTCACACACTTATGATTAATTAACCTACAACAAAAGAGGGAAGAATATACAATGGGGAGAAGACAGTCACTTCAAGAAGTGGTGCTGAGGAGACTGGACAGCTACATGAAAATAATGAACATTTCTTTACACCATATAGAAAAATAAACACAAAATAGATTAAAGATCTAAAATGTAAGACGTGAAACCACATAACTCGTAGAGGAAAACATAGGCAGAAAACTCTTTGACATAAAGTGTAGCAATATTATTTTGCATCTCTCAACTCAGGAAAAGGAAACAAAAGCAAAAAAAACCCAACCAAACAACAACCAAAAAAACCAACAAACAAATGGTACCTAATTAAACTTAAAATCTTTTGTACAGCAAAGAAAACCATCAACAAAAAAAAAGATTGCCTACAGAATGGGAGATGTATTTGCAAATTATATACCTGATGATGGGTTAATATTCAAAAAATATAAACTGCTCATACAACTCAATATCAGAAAAACAAACAACCCAATTAAAAAAACATCAGAGGACCTGAATAGATATTTTTTCAAAGAAGACGTACAGATGGCCAACAGGAACATGAAAAGATACTCAATATCTCTAATCAGAGAAGTGCAAATCAAAACCACAAGAAGATATTACCTCACACCTGTCAGAATGGCTATCATCAGATAGACCACAAATAACATGTTTGTGAGGATGTGGAGGAAAGGGAAAACCTAGTACACTATTGGTGGGAATGTAAATTGGTGCAGCCACTGTGGAAAACTGTGTGGAGGGTCCTCAAAAAACTAAAAATATAACTACCATATGACCAAGAATTCCACTCCTGGGTATATATCTAAAGAAAATGAAAACACTAATTTTAAAAGATACATGCACCCCAATGTTCACAGCAGCATTACTTACACTAGCCAAGACATGGAAGCAACCTAAGTTTCCATCAACAAATGTATGGATAAAGAAAATGTGGTATATACAGACACACAATACATATACACACAAGCACACATACGATGGAATATTGCTCAGCCATAAAAAAGACTTAAATTTTGCCATTTGTAACAACATGGATGGACCTAGAGGGCATTATGCTTAGTGCAATAAGTCAGAGAAAGATGGTATAACACATGTGGAATCTAAAAAATAAAACAAATGAATGAATATAACAACAACAACAACAAAAAGACTCAGATATAGACAACAAACCAGTGGTTGCCAGTAGGAAGAAGGAAGAAGGAAGAGGGTAGGGGCAAGATGATGGGAAGGGCAAGATAGGGGTAAGGGGTTAAGAGTTAAAAGCTACTATTTGTAAAATAAATAAGATACAAGGATATATTGTACAACAAAGAGAATATAGCCAGTATTTTATAATGTCTTTCATGGAGTATAATCTATAAAAATATTGAATCTATTGTACACCTGAAATTAATAAAATGTAAATCAACTATGATGCAATTAAAATAGAGAAAGAATGAAGGAAGGAAGGAATGAAATAAGGAAAGAATAATTAACATCCACCCTTCTCAAACTCTTCCCAAAAAAATTGAAGAAGAGGGAACACTCCCTAAACCTTTTTACAAGGCCAGCATTTTCCTTTTAACAAAACCAGGACAGGACCCTAGTAGAAAGAAAACTATAGGCCAATATCCCTGATGTGTATATAGGGAAAAATTCTCAAAATACTAGCAAACCAAATTTGGCAGCACATTAAAGGAATCATTCACCATAACCATGTGGGATTATCCCTTGGATACCAGGATGGTTCAACATAGGCAAATCAATCAATGTGATACATCACGTTTATTTAATTAAAGACCCATATGAACATCTCAATAGAAGCAGAAAAACATTTGACAAAATTCAACATCTCTTCTTCATAATAAAAACTCTTAGCAAATTAGGCATGGAAGGAACATGCCTCAACATAATAAAGGCCATATATGACATAAGCCCCCAGCTAACATCATACTCGATATTAAAATGTTGAAAGCTTTTCCTCTAAGATCAGCAACAAGACAAGGGTGCTCACTCTCACCCTTCCTATCAACATGGTGCTAGAAGTCCTAGCTAGAGAAGGGTAAAAGAAGGGTAAAAAAGCAATAATAGGTATCAGAACTGGAAAGGGAGAAGTACAATTGTCTCTATTTGCAGATGACATGATTTTGTATAGAGAAAATCCTAAGATTCAACCAAAATCTATGAGATCTAATAAAAAAAATTCAGTAAATTTGCAAGATACAAAATTAACATACAAAAATCAGTCATGTTTCTATATACTAACAATGAATTTTCTGAAAAAGAAAGAAATTGATCCCATTTACAATAGCATCAAAAACAATAAAATACTTAGGAATAAATTTACCTAAGGAGGTGAAAGATTGCTACTCTGTGAAATCTACATGACACTGATGAAAGAAATTCATGAATATTCATGAATTGGAAGAATTAATATTTTTAAAATGTCAATACTACCAAAAGACATCTGTAGATTTAATGCAATCCCTATCAAGATTTCAATGGCAGTTTTTACAGAAGTGGAAAAAATACTCCTAAAATTTATATAGAGCCTCAGAAGATCCAAATAACAAAGAAATACTGAGAAAGAAGAGCAAAGCAGTTGGCATCACACTTTCTCATTTCAAGCTATACTATTAAGCTATCATCATCAAAAGAGTATTACACGAGCATAAAAACAGACAAATGAACCACTGGAACAGGATCAAGAACTCAGAAATAAAACCAAGCACATATGGTCAACTAATACTTGACAAGGGAGCCAAGAATACTCAATGGAGGAAAAAAAACATCTCCTCAATAAATGCTGCAGGGATAATTGAATATTCATATGTAAAAATAAAACTGCACCACTATTTTACACCATTCACAAAAATTCAAAATGGATTAAAGATTTAAATGTAAGACCTTAAACCATGAAACACTTAGAAGAAAAAATAGGAATAAATCTCCTTGTCATGGTAATGATTTTTGTATATGACACCTAAAGCACAAGCAACCAAATTTTAAAAATAAACAGTTTGGACTACATCAAGCTAAAAACTTCTGGACAGCATAAGGAACCATCCTCAAAATGAAAATACAACCTGTGGAATGGGAAAAAAATTGCAAACCATCTATCTGACAAGGGGTTAAGATATATAAAGAACTCATACAACTCAATAGCATAAAAACAAATAACACAACTAAATATGCATTAAGGACCTGCATAGACATTTCTCAGAAGAAGATATATGAAAAGCCAACAGGTACATCAAAAGATGCTCAGCATCACTAGTCATTAAGAAAATGCACATTAAAACCACAAAGAGGTATCACCTTATGCCTGTTCAAATGGCCATCATCAAACAGACAAGAGATAACAAATACTGGCTTGAATGTGGAGGAAAGGGAACACTTGCGCACCGTTAGTGGGATTGAAAATTCATATGACCACTGTGGAAAAGAGTATGGAGCATCCTAAAAAATACTTAATAAAATTACCCCATGATCCAGCAGTTTTACTACTGGGAATATATCCAAAGGAAATGAAAACACTAACCCAAAATGATATCTGCACCCACATGTTCATAGCAGCATTATTTACAATAGCTAAGACACAGAAACAACCTAAGTGTTCATAGATGGATGAGTTGATGAAAAAGTCGTGGTATATATTTACAATACAATATTATTCAGCCAGAAAAAAAATGAGGAAATCCTACCATTGGCAACAACATGGATGGACCTTAATGGCATTATGGTAAGTAAAATAAATCAGACAGAGAAAGACAAATACTGTATGATTTCAGTTAGAGGTGGGATCAAAAAAGCCCAACAAACGCACAAACAAGCAAAAACGTAGAAAAAGAGATCAGACTTGTAGAAGTAGAGGGTGGGTGGGGGATTGAAAGAAGGTGGTCAAAAGGTACAAACTTCTGTAAGACAAGTAAGTGCTAGGGGTGTAATGTACAGCATGACAACTAGAGCTAACACTGCTGTCTAATATATAGGGAAGTTATTAAGAGAGTAAATCCTAATAGTTAACATCAAAGGAGAACTTTTTCTCCTCTTTTTGTTTTTACTTTTTTTTTCCTTATCTATATAAGGAAATGGATGTTAGCTGAAGCAATTGTGGTAATCCTTTCACAATATATGCAAGTCAAACACCACTCTGCTGCAACTCCTTAAACTTATACAATGATGTATGACAATTATTTCCCAGTAAAAGTGGAAAATAATTTTTTGACAGTTAACCTGTAATTCAAAAGCCAGTGTGAACATGGCTATTGTTCTGAAGCCTGTTAAAGTCTAAGAGGGGCCTATTTGGCATTCTCACATAATTGATGAGATGTGAAATTATTTTGAACTAACCCTGGAGGCTATTCACTTATTCTTATTCATTCTTCTGAACAGCACACACAGAGAAACTTGACATTCTGATTGGGTCTCATTGCCTGTTGAACAGTACCTGCTTCCAGAAGAATCTATCCCTGTGTTTGATGTTGTTCATGAATAGCCATGTGGGTTCCTAAGACCTGGTCCTTCTATACTTGGGGAGAGTGATATTGTGGTCAGCTGAGTTGACCAAATGTTTTCATGTCATAGCTATCATTTTTCTTAGCTTCTGTTAAATCCATAGGGGAGTCATTTGGGGTATGGTTATATAAACCAAATATATTAGTGAGTTAAAATCATGGTATATGAGCTATAAGCTGAAGGTCTATTGTTGAAAAATTCCTAGGACCTGGATACACCTTTGTCCAGACTAGCTGAATTCCCTGACACAGTTCATCTGCTTAACTAGAGTCTCTTGCTTGCTCTCTCTATAAATATGTGCAAACATACGTGTGTTTGTATATATATATATGTATATATGCATATGTATGTATGTGTATGCATGTATATACATATAATCTTTCATCCCCTAATATTTTGAACACTGATTTCTTGTCATTTCTCCTAGTAATAGAGCTGATGCACACCATTTAAGGTAAAGCATTTTTTAACCTGTTACTTCATTACATATGTAGCCAGCATGTCTCCATAAAGAATGTAAAGCATTTAAAGATTTCCACTTTATCTGGCAGTAAACATATCTCAGCAAGCCCTGTCCTATTCAACATTGTTATCCATGAAGTAGATGAAGACCCTAAGGGCAGCCCCATCAAGTTTGCAGATGTCACTAAACTGAAGGAGGACAAACTAAAATGAATGACAGACACAGCGTTTAGAAAACATTGTGATAGGCCAGGGAAATGAAATGGATCTAACAAGATGAAATACAATATGGATAAACACCAAGTTTTACACTTCCAAACAACTAACCACACGAGACACAATAGGGCTTAATGAGGTTTTAGTCTTCATTAACCTCATAGAGGTCAACACTGTGACATAACCAAAGTAAGTAAGGAAGTAAATATTAAAATCAGGCTGCATTTATAAAAGTACAGTACTCAAAATAAGGTGACCATGAGTCTCACTTCATTTTGTGTTGGTCAGACCATTACTGAGGAATTATATTCAGCTCTCTAATTCAGCTACCTCATTTGAGAAATGGAGATAAAAATTTCTATTCCACTGAATAATCAGTATTAAATGTGACAATGCATATAAAAGAGTTGGCAAAATGTATGACATGAAATAAATGTTAAATTGATGGTAGATGATGACAACAATTATTAGAAATACTCAAAACTATTGAAGAAGGTGGCAGTAAATGAAGGGATGGAAAAAGGTATTCCATGCAAATGGAAATCAAAAGAAAGCTGGAGTAGCAATACTCATATCAGACAAAATAGACTGTAAAATAAGGACTGTTACAAGAGACAAAGAAGGATACTACATAATGACCAAGGGATCAATCCAAGAAGAAGATAAAACAATTGTGAATATATGTGCACCCAACATAGGAGCACCTCAATATATATAAGGCAAATGTTTACAGACATAAATGGATAATTGACAGTAACACAATAATAGTGAGGGACTTTAACATCCCACTTGCATCAATGGACAGGTCATCCAGACAGAAAATCAATAAGGGAACACAGGCCTTAAATGACACATTAGACCAGATGGACTTAATTTATAGAACATTCCATCTGAAAGCAGCAGGATACACTTTCTTCTCACATGGAACATTCTCCAGGATAGATCACATCTTGAGCCACAAATTAAGCCTCAGTAAAATTTAAGAAAATTGACATCATATCAAGCATCTTTTCTGACCACAATGCTATGAGATTAGAAATCAAATACAGGAAAAATACTGTAAAAAGCACAAACACATGGAGGCTAAAAAATACATTACGAAGCAACCAATGGATCACTGAAGAAATCAAAGAGGAAATCAAAAAATACCTAGAGAAAAATGACAATGAAAACACAACGATCCAAAACCTATAGGACACAGCAAAAACAGATTTAAGAGGGAAGTTTATAGCAACACAATCTTATCTCAGGAAACAGAAAAATCTCAAACAACCTAACCTTACACCTAAAGCAAGTACAGAAAGAAGAACGAATGAAAGTGAAAGTTAGTAGAAGCAAAGAAATCATAAGATCAGAGCAGAAATTAATGAAATAGAGGTGAAGAAAACATTGGAAAAGATCAATGAAACTAAAAGCTAGCTCTCTGAAAAGATAAACAAAATTGATAAACCTTTAGCCAGACTCATCAAGAAAAAGAGGGAAAGGGTTCAAATCAATAGAATTAGAAATGAAAAAGGAGAAGTTAAAACTGACATCACAGAAATACAAATGATCATAAGAGAATCCACAAGCAACTATATGCCAATAAATGGACAACCTGGAAGAAATGGACAAATTATTAGAAAGGTACAATCTCCCAAGTGTGCACTGGGAAGAGATAGAAAATATGAACAGACCAACTACAAGCACTGAACTTGAAACTGTGATTAAAGAATTCCCAACAAACAAAAGTCTAGGACCAGATGTATTCACAGACAAATTCTATCAAATATTTAGGGAAGAATTAACACCTGTCCTTCTGAAACTCTACCATAAATTTGCAGAGGGAGGAATACCCCCAAGCTCATTCTATGACTCCACTATCACTCTGATACAAAATCCAGACAAAGATACCACAAAAAGGAAAATTACAGGCCAATATCACTGATGAACATAAATGCAAAAATACTCAACAAAGTACTAGCCAACCGAATCCAACAATACATTAAAAGGGTCATACACTATGATCAAGTGGTATTTATCCCAGGGATGCAAGGATTCTTCAATATCTAAAAATCAATCAGTATGATACACCACATCAACAAACTGAAGAATAAAAACCATATGATCATCTCAATAGATGCAGAAAACGCTTTTGACAAAATTTAATACTATTTATGATAAAAAATAACTCCCCAGAAAGTGGTCATAGAGGGAACTTTCCTCAACATAATAAAGACCATATATGACAAACCCACAGCTGACATCATTCTCAATGGTGAAAAGCAGAAAGCATTTCCTCTAAGATCAGGAACAAGACAAGGATGTCCACTCTCACCACTTTTATTCAACATAGTTTTGGAAGTCCTAGCCATGCAATTAGAGATGAAAAAGAAAGAGAAAAATACAAAATGGAAATGATGTAAAACTGTCATTGTTTGCAGATGACATCATACTATACACAGAAAATTCTAAAGACACTACCATAAACTACTAGAGCTCATCAATGAATTTGGTAAAGTTGCAGAATAGAAAATTAATACACAGAAATCTCTTGTATTTCTATACACTAACAGAAATTCAGAAAGACAAATTAAGGAAACAATTCCATTTAGAACTGCATCTAAAATTATTAACTACCTAGGAATAAACCGACCTAAGGAGGCAAAAGGCTTGTACTCTGAAAACTATAAGATGCTGATGAAAGAAATAGAAAGTGACACAAACAGATGAAAAGATATACCATGTTCTTGGATTGGAAGAATCAATATTGTGAAAATGACTATACTACCCAAGGTGATCTACAGATTCAATGCAATCCCTATCAAATTACCAATGGCATTTTTCACAGAACTAGAACAAAAACTTTTAAAATTTGTATGAAGACACAAAAAGACCCTGAATAGCCAAAGCAATCCTAAGAAAAACAGAGCTGGAGGAAATCAGGCTCCCTGACTTCAGACTATACTACAAAGCTACAGTAATCAAAACAGTATGGTACAAAAAGAGAAATATAGATTAATGAAACAGTATAGGAAGCCCAGAAATAAACCCATGCACCTATGGTCAGTTAATCTACAATAAAGGAGGCAAGAATATACAATGGAGAAAAGATAGTCCCTTCAATAAGTGGTGCTGGTAAAACTGGACAGCTACATGTAAAAGAATGAAATTAGAACATTCACTCATACCTTTCACAAAAATAAACTCAAAATGGATTAAAGACCTAAGTGTAAAGCTGGATACTATAAAACTCTTAGAGGAAAACATAGGCAGAACACTCTGTGACATAAATTGCAATAATATCTTTCAGGATCTACCTCCTAGAGTAATGAAAATAAAAACAAAAATAAACAAATGGAACCTAGTTAAACTTAAAAGCTTTTGCACAGCAAAGGAAACCATAAACAAGATGAAAAGACGACCCACAGAATGGGAGAAATTATTTGCAAACAAGGTGACTGACAAAGGATTTATCTCCAAAATATACAAAGAGCTCATGCAGCTCTATGTGAAAAACAAATAAACAAACAACAACCCAATCAAGAAATGGGCAAAAGATCTAAATGGACATTTCTCCAAAGAAGACATACAGATGGCCAAAAAGCCATGAAAAGATGCTCAACATCACTAAGTATCAGAGAAATGCAAATCAAATCCACAGTGAGGTATCACCACACACTTGTCAGAATGGCTATCATCAAAAAGTCTACAAACAATAAATGCTAGAGAGTGTGTGGAGAAAGGGGAATCCTCCTACACTGTTGGTGGGAATGTAACTTGGTACAACCACCATGGAGAACACTATGAAGGTTCCTTACAAAACTAAAAATGGAACTACCATACGATCCAGCAATCCCACTCCTGGGCATATATCTGGAGAAAACCATACTTCAAAAAGATACATGCACCCCAATATTCATCGCAGCACTATTTACAATAGCCAAGACATGGAAGCAACCTAAATGCCCATCAGTGGAAGAATGGATAAAGATGTGGTACATATATACAATGTGATATTACTCAGCCATAAAAAACTAATGAGATAATGCCATTTGCAGCAACACAGATGGGCCTAGAGATTATCATATGAAGTGAAGTGAGACAGAGAAAAATATTATATGATATCACTTATGTATGGAATCTAAAAAATGATAAAATGAACTTATTTACAAAACAGAAATAGACCCACAGACATAGAAAACCAATTTATGGTTACAAAAGGGGAAATGGGGGGATGAAGTAGGAGTTAGGGATTAAAATATACACATTACTATATATAAAATAGATAACCAACAAGGACCTACTGTATAGCACAGGGAACTATACTCAATACCTTGTAATAACCTATAATGGAAGAAAATGTAATAAAAAGAAAGAAAATATATATCTACATGTATGTATAACAATCACTTAGCTGTACAGCTAAAACAGCACAGCTTTGTAAATCAAGTATATTTCAATAAAAATTTTAAAAAATAAAATATTTAAAAATAAAAACAAAAATTTAAAAAAGAAAGTGGCAACAACAACAGTGAAAAGATTCAAAACTATGGGGAGTGGTCAAAAATTAGAGATGTTTAATCTAGAGATGAGATGATTCAGAGGAGACGTAAGAGCTCTCTTCTAAGAACGAAGGTAAAAATGTGATAGAAGGGGTGGGGAGTTCTATGATTACCAAGGGTGTAAACAAGGATCAATGAAGATGGGCAAGAAAAAGTACAATTTTTAACATTCAGAAAGGTACAGAGTTGCATAATTAGAATACCTTCCATGGTGGTGAGTTCTTCAAGACCAGAGGGCTTTAAGCACAGGCTTGATGACTTTTGAATATGGTTGCTCTAGACTAATCAAGTATAGGTCAGAAAGTTTGGTTATGTGTCCTCTAACGTGTATTCTGGCCCTGAGATTCTCTGGCTTTTTAAATATTCTGCAAAGCAGTTATAACCATAAAAGGTGGCCACGTGTCTCACCTTAAATTTTTAGCTCTTCATTGTCTGAGATGAGAAGTTACTGCGAGCAACAGACATATAAATGAGAAACACTGCAAAACGTTCTGTCTTAACGTTTGAGTGCTGTTGACCTTCAATCCCTTCTGAGTGTTCAGGGCCATTATTCCAGAAATTGTACTCTGCCTATAATTTGGGGAGCTCTCTCAAGGTGGGAAGTGACACCGTATTGTAACTCTTTATAATAAACAACCTAAAAGCTATCTTGTAGAAGAAAAATTATTTTGAAACCAGAATATCTGGTGGTGGTGCTTAGAGAATTGCTACCTCTGTGTTACTAGATAAGTCTTTTAGTCTCTCTGGGCCTCAGTTAATTCTTCTGTAAAAAGGGTATAGTCAGACTTCCTCCCAGAGTTGAGCCAGAGATAAAATTAGATGAATGCATTTGAATGTATTAGGTTGTTCATTGTGAACTGGGAAAAGTACAGCAGAATGATTTTCCACTCTACTGAATGCTTGATTATTTATGCATTTTTAGCTGCTTAGTTACAATGTTACTTAGAAATATGATTTGTAAGAAACATTTAGAAGAAAAGTTTGAAAGAACATATTGACTTCCGTCTGCAACTTAGAAATGTCTCCATGTTTACTTGGGCTGCCCTGCAAGCAAGGTCAGGGAAAGGCAGGGTGTGTATATGTGAGTATACATGTGTGCATCTGTTTCGAGCAAACTGGGAGGTCGCCAGGGGAGCACTCTGACTAGAAATCTTTCCTATGTTCTCTGTAAAATGTTTATAAGATTTGGTTTCCATAGTGCAGCTTATTGTTTCCCTAATGATGAAACCTCCTTAATCTCATTTCTAAACAGGATGGGAAGATATTCTGCCGGCGGACAGCTTGTGATTGCCAGAATCCAAGCGTTGACCTTTTCTGTTGCCCAGAGTGTGACACCAGGGTCACAAGTCAATGTTTAGATCAAAATGGACACAAGCTCTATCGTAGTGGAGACAACTGGACTCACAGTTGCCAGCAGTGCCGGTGTCTGGTATGTTGGCTTCCTTTAGAGTGTGTTATCCTATATATTCTGGAGGGGTTTACAAGCTCAGTTGTCTGTGGGATTTAGTTTCCTGTGACTTGTGATCCTATGCAGGGAGTTGTGGGTCCTGTGGCTAATTACGGGGCATATGTTCTTCCAGAAGACATTAGTATTCTACTATTTAAAACACCATGTAAGACAGAAAGGACATTTATAGCACAGATTTGGTCCAAGTTAGTTTACAATTGCTACTTTTTAGCCACTCCAGATCAATAAAATTCCCCACATGATAGAAAGCTTTCAAAGCCTTGATGGGAACTTGTAGTTCTTACAGAGCCAAATCTTTCATTTCTTGGGACATTACCATTAAAGGTTTCAATATCAGAGATAGCAGAACATAGTAGAAATATCAGGGATTGATATTGATTCTAGGTCATAGAGACAGTCCTGGTTCTCCCACATGCAAGATGTGTGTAATTAGCTTGGGCAAGTCCTAACATTTTACTTGATCATTCTTTCCTTCAGTGTACACAAGTAGATGGGCACCTATTTTGCAGGGCTGTTGTGAAGATCAGTTATGTGAAAGGCAAGTGTAGTACTTGACACATAGAAGGCACTTAGTGCACAATAGTTACTATTGTTCATATTTCCTAGATTGAAAAATTTGTCTAACAGTGCTAAACCTTAATGTAGAAAAATGAAGGTTATTTTGTATCTTAATATGGTGATACTAATGATATAATCAGGTTAGAGAAAGTCCAGAGAAAAACCTTAATTTCTGGACCTGGTTCTTTCTGTTTCAAACTATATAACACAAACAAAGATTTCTAATGTTGCAAAGACTGTTAAGACACATTATCATAGTGAATATGATGTTCCATCTCTGAGGTAATTATAGCCAGTGGAGCTAAGTCATAACTAAGTCAACTTGTAATGGAAACTGTTAGCTGTGTTCAATAATTTAACATTTGCTAAAATTAATGATTCAGTCTATGGATACTGTATAAAAACAGGCATTCAGAAAAACTGTGCTGTAAATTTCTATTGGATTTTCTAAAGTCACCTGGCAAATGTGCAGATAATCTTAATAGAAACAAATCCTTCTTAAGCACTCCTAATACCGAGGAGTATAACTCAGATATATTCAAATCATAGCCATTCTTACATCTCCCATTCAAGAACAGGCAAACACAACACAACTATAGAATTAGGTTCCACATCAGCCTGGAAAATTACATTTCTCTTTGAAGAAGCCAATCATCAGACACTCAGAAAAATTGGTATTAATTTTTGACATGATATTTTCATAGAATTTCAAAAGAGTATCCTCTCTCACCCCCAGACTCTAAGGTTATTATTTCCTGGGAGAACTGAAGCTGCTGAATATAACTTAACGACTTGAGAATAAAGTGGGTTATATTTAATAAATATCAATAGTTTGCATGTGCCAGACTCTGGATGATATAACAATGAGCATGACAGACATGGTCTATCATGAAGCTGACCAAAGGCCATAGTCTTGTGAAGCTGACTGAATAATTAGGCATGTGTTTGCCTAAATTATAATGAGTGTCATGATAACGGAAGAGGCTACATAGGTAGTAGTCTCTACTATATTGCAGCTCAGTGGAGCCACAGTGGCCACATCCTGGAATACTTGGAGGCTCTGTCTGAACTGTAACACCTTACTACACATTAGTGATGTGTCACTAGCCAGACATTACATTCAAAACCATTATGAAATTTTTCTGATATTGCCCAACCTCAATTTTAAATCCAATATAAGCAACTCAGTGCATGTTGTTATTGAAATAGTACAATGGTTTAAGTTCCTCTTTGACCTTAAGAGAAATAGATTTCTCTTTACACACTAGCTCAGTACCTTATCATCTATTTGTTCATTTGCTTAACATTTATTGACCAGAACTGTGCCAAGCATCAGGGAGATAAAGGAACAAGCCCAAAGCCTGAAAGCTCAAAACGTAATCTGGAATTATATTGATAATTATGATGTCTCATGATAAAAATAATTATGGGTTGCCATTGGCACGCAGAGATGGGACCGAACTCTTTCCGTGGCTACAGTATAGACAGTCAGCAAAAGCACTCTGGAGGGGGTGATGTCTGTATTTGTTCTTCAAGGAGGAAACACATCATACCCATAATGATGCTAAAGTAGCAACAGTCAGTGAGGACAGTGATGGAGATTCCTGAGAATTTCCCCCTCTGGGACTTTGGCAACAGGATTGTGCATAAGGTCAATGATGAAGTATTTTGGCTTTCTCTCCACAGGAAGGAGAGGTAGATTGCTGGCCGCTCACTTGCCCCAATTTTAGCTGTGAGTACACAACCATCTTGGAAGGGGAATGTTGTCCCCGCTGTGTCAGTGACCCCTGCCTGGCTGATAACATCGCCTATGACATCAGAAAAACTTGCCTGGACAGCTATGGCCTTTCTAGGCTTAGCGGCTCAGTGTGGACAATGACTGGATCTCCCTGCACAACCTGCAAATGCAAGGTAATTGGGTGTCCTGAGGATAACCAGGCCTTGAACAATTGCCAGAGAACACCTGCAGGAGGTCCACTCCTGATGTTTCTGAATGCAGAGGTTCCAAGGGGCATGGTGGAAACACAGGCAGGCATTTGCTTCTCACCAGAGGTTAATCTGTCTGAATGGATGGTACCTGTACCGTGTATTAAGGCAAATTCCAAATGATGACCATGGAATAAAATAGGCCTCTCTTTTGCCTTTTAAAATACAGGATTTAAACAATTGCACTAGGCCCAATTATGGCTGATTTAAGCTATTTTGACCTGCATATTAAAAGGTTAAAAAAAAAATCTTTTTTTCATCCTGGAAATTTTTATAAGCTCTTTCATGAAACTGCCAATGTTAGAAGAAAGTGTTCTATAAATCTATGAAGTTTTTTGCTTTGTTTAATTATCACAGTACCTAATGCAGGGACCTGAAGCTCTTGCTGCACGATTTAATTAATTGTGATTATTTGCCTATCTTTTTGGAGGAGTTACCATGAGGCATCCTCATATGTCATTAAAATTAACAACTGACCCCTTCCTACCTTCAAAGCTTATGAAGAGCTATGACTGTAGTCAACTTGAAGCAAGGGTTAGGCAGGGTCAAATTTCTGCTGAAACATCTGCTTAATATTCCCATGATTAAACATGTTAAAAATATTAGTCCCTGGGCTTCCCTGGTGGCGCAGTCGTTGAGAGTCCGCCTGCCGATTCAGGGGACACGGGTTCGTGCCCCGGTCCAGGAAGATCCCACATGCTGCGGAGCGGCTGGGCCCGTGAGCCATGGCCGCTGAGCCTGCGCTTCTGGAGCCTGTGCTCGGCAATGGGAGAGGCCATAACAGTGAGAGGCCCGCATACCACACACACACACAAAATATATATATATATGTGTGTATATATATAATATATACACACATATATATATATTAGTCCATTCAATTCTATCAAATCCTGGCTCAGCTTCAGGCATCAGTGGAAGGATCCCAACTTGTCTTTTTATGCTGTTAAACGTGGATTCTTTTCTCTTTCCTGAAAAGTACCATCTTAAAATGCAGCCCCAATACAAAAAGGACATCAAGCTTCATATAGCAAGAGTCATGGTCCCATTGTACCTTCAGCCCCATCAAACACAATGACCAGGAGATGTGGAGACCTATGTTATTTAGTATTATTTCTCTGAGATTAGGTTTGCGATTCATTTAGGAGGATTATAAAGGTATATTTACATTAATACATGTAATTGATTGTTCATGAATTCCCAAAAACTGACATGTACCCTCCCCTTCACAGTCACCATGAGATAGTCTATATTTACCCCTAACATTCCCACCTTTCTGTAAGCCATTTTGGAGTTATTTTCAGGCTCTTTTGGTACTTTTGACTAGTATTATTAATGGCAATTTATCTTTCAGGGGGTTATTTTTGGAAAGAATCTCATTTAGAGTAAGTCCAATGAATAAGTTGGGTAAACAAACAACATGGAAATACAGAGGACTCTCAAACAAACATGGTCTGAGCTCAGACGGATGTATGAAGTTGCACTGCCAGCAGTAGCCAACAAGAGGGACCCTGAAGGGTCTCATAAATCTTTCCTTTCTTTCAACTCCTACTCTGGCATTTTTCTAGTAATTTTTTTATAACATTCATGGAGTTGGTCTCAACACGTAGATGGTCATTTTGAATATAAAGGTGGACACTACACATTGATTTATATTCTATGTCTCATTGGCTAATGCTTGTGTCTTGATGCACAGAATGGAAGTGTCTGCTGTTCTGTGGATTTGGAGTGTCTTCATAATAATTGAAGTATTTAAAATGGACTCATCATCGCAGGAGAAAAATGGACAAAATAACCATCCAACATGATGAAGAACAGGAGTTGGTGTTTTTAGTTTTTTGTTTTTAACCACAGACAATTACCAAAGTTTCCTCTGAAGGAAGGTGTTTGGGGGTTGCCTTTTGGACCTACCACATTGCTCATTCTTGCTAACCTAGTCTAGGTGACCTACAGTGCAGTGCATTTAGGTCTATGGTTGTTTAAAAAAAAAAAAAAGTTTCCCATGTTGTAAATCACGCTTCCCTTATCAGATCATCTGCAGACACATTTAAATGATCTCATGGTAAATGTTGATGTATTTTTTTGTTTATTTTGTGTACTAACATAATAGAGACTCGGCTCCTTTTGTTTATTTTTTCTGGATTTTGGGATCAAATTCTACAAATAAAGTTGCCTGTTGTGATTTTTGTCCCATCCACTGAATACTTAGTATTGAGATTCCTGTGAAATGTATTGATAAATATGTGTATGTAGAGCCTAACTGCATCTTACTTACATTTCAAACTGTTGAACACACCTAGATACCCACTCGTTCATCTTAAGCAAGCTGAAAGCAATTATGATATGTTAAAGAGGGGAAAGACCACAAACATAAATAATTATTTGAAAAAGAACTTTCTCCTCCCTCTTACAAACAAAATGAAACAAATCTTAAGACACAATTTAGAAGCAGCAATGCTTGCAGACTTTTCTGGCCTTGAAAGAGAAAGTATCCTTGCATCAGTTTTATATAGTATTTGATAACTTACTTACAAGGGACTTCCATGCTTTTTAATACAAGTTGTCACTATAAGAGAGGTGCATGGTATTATTACTACATTATATAAGAGTAAATTAATGTATCCCAGTCAACCAATCTGTTCAGATCTAGTTGATTTATAACACATTGGGATTGATAACCAGGTCTCCTGATGCCGGTCCAATGATATTTTCTACTAAATCATGCCACATCACATATGGTAGAGGATACACTTTTAAGAAAGCTGTTTGTATGCTCAGTAGTTACTTTAGAACAGTGAATGTTTTCATTTGAGCCACTACCATATTTTTAAGAGATGGCAGTTATTGAGTTACATAAAACGAATAAAATGTGCAAATGACATTATATCTGAGCTGAGAATTAAAACAGTTTTAGTTTTCAAGTGAACCACACCTTAGTGGTTTGTAATACCTAAGTCTCCTGAATTCATCATTGTTCTGAATCAAGTTGGTTCATGAAATTTTGTTCACAAAATCAAGACAAAGTTGTTAAGTCAGTCATGCTAAATATATTTTAAATCCCAAATATTAATAGAATAATTAAAAATTACAAGTTAAGATTACTTATTTATTGATATTTGTCAGTATTTTTGTGAAGATAAAATTCACTACAATTCACTACATGAGATCAATTTCATGTGCTAAATTATGATATAGCAGTTAAAACTATATTTGACAACTACTGCTATAGTATGGTAAATTAGAACACGTCTCCATTTTAATTCTTTAAGTGTAATCTTGGAACAGAGATTTTGAAAATGATTATTTAGAAAATATTTATTGGCACCTCCATTAAAAAAATACCTGTCAGTTTTCAATGGAAAAACAAAGATAATTATAAGAATCATTTGTGGCTGTATAAGTGAGGGGTTGGCAAACTATGGTCCCTTGAGTCAAATCCGGACAGCTGCCTATTTCATTGGAACACAGCCATGCACGTTCATTTATATATTCTCTACTGCTGAAAAAAGTGGCAGAACTGAGTAGTTCCAACAAAGACGCAAAACCAAAAATATCACCATCTTACCTCTACAAAAATGTTTGCCAACGTCTGGTGTAAGTGATGACTGAACACTGGTGTGTATTTTAGAATGTGTGTTTCCATTTTTTCCCAAGGAATTTCCAGAATTTAAGTTTTCATTGAATCTGATATATTCATACTTTGTTGCAGAGCCATTAGCACTGATGGCTCATCCTAAAATACTGGTGTTTCACAACTACAAACATAAGACTCAGTATTTTCTTCATTTCACTTCAGTTAAATTTAATCTGTGCTAACGTGATGATAAAATGTTATTGATATTTAGAAACACAATATAAACTACTGCCAGCTCCTATCTATATGGGATTTTACTTCCTATAAAATAATTGATGACATTTTCTTATTAAAAAATTGAGTACTTTATTCATAAAGTACTGTGCTGAGCTGGAAATAAAAAGATGAACAAAATAGTTTTTACATTAAAGATCACCATTATGCGGGCCTTTAGAAGGTACTGACAATCTTTGAATCCATTAGGGGATCATATTGAAATACTGCCTGAAATATCTTCTCCAGCCAGAAACTGAAAAGTTATTTTTAAAAGTGTGGTAAACCTCCTGATAGAATGTGTTTAAGTCTCATGCTGTGATTTACAGTGTGAAATGGCTATCCATTTAATAAACAAAAAAAGTGTTTGACAAACATATCTCCTTACAGATCATAACCATTGTCTTCAAGTGTAACATACACGTTGGTAAGAAACAATGATAAATACATAAGCAATTATGTAACTACCCTCTGATTTTCAATAGTGTAGAAGCACTGTGATTCAAGAGAGTAGAATATGAAGGGAGATGAAGGTCCTATATATTAACAAGACATGAATTAAACATAAATTTTGCCTCATTTCCTTCTAGGTTGCATATGAAATATATATACACATATATCATATATGTTATATATAGGTACCATATCTATAATCTATATATATTTATATGCAACTGATAATGCATATATATTAATATATATTCATATGCTATGTGTATGTTTATTTATTTAATCTCAGAGCTTCCCCTCCTCTGAGCTTTCTAGTTCTACACTAATGTTACTGTTACGTTTTCCTTGTATTATGCAATAGGCTAGACTACATACAATCTTCATTTTCTAGCATCCAGCATAGTGCCTTGCATATGGTAGGTTTTCCATTAATTATTTTAAAATTTAAATTCATAATCTTTTATAGTATCAATAAGTTATCATGGGATGGTGGAAACAACTCACTCTAGTGGCTTTCAAATGTTCTTAAGCAATAAGACCTGTTTAAAAATAAAGTTTATTCAGTGCTTTACTTTAAAAAGCAGATAAAAGCAGAATTTCTCTGCTTGGAGCAAGAGCTGGAGAACTGGAATACCTTCATATATCCCACCACAACTCACAGACATCAAGAGAGCACAGCTTAAAAGCCATTGGCCAACCCATCACCTTCCCTTCTGCAAATGAAACCAACACTCAGATGTTAGGTGAATTGCCCAGAGTTCATAATTACTTTGTTATAGACCTAGAACTACCACCCAAACTACCCTGGTTTTCCCTCTGCCATCCTGGTAATGATTTGAAAGTTTTTTCACATTTCAATTTCAAGTGAGCTTTACTCCTTCTAAACTGATGACATTAAAAGATAATCATGATTTCAGGCCAAGATAGTGGAGTAGGAAGACCCTGAGCTCACTGACTCTCATAAGCACACCAAAAGTATAATTATTTTCAGAGCAATTATTGATGAGAAAGACCAGAATCTAGTAGAAAAGATCTGCTGCAACTAAAGATATAAAGAAGGAGAGAGATGAGTAGAAGGGGTGGAGTTGTGGTACAGTCAAGACCCATACCCCCAAGTGAGTGACCCACAGATGAGAGAATAATTACAATTGCAGAGGTTCTCCCCTAGGAGGAATGGGTCTGAGCCCTACATCAGGCTCTGCAGCCTGAAGGTCTTGTACCAGGAAGAGGAGCCCCCAGAACATTTGGCTTTGAAGGCCATCAGGGTTTACTTTCTGAAGACCCAGAGGGCTGTGGGAAATAGAGACTCCACTCTTAAAGGAGGCACACAGAATCTCACATGGTCCAGGATGCGAGGCAGAGGCATTGATTTAAGAGGACCTTGGGTCAGATCTACCTGCTGATCTTGGAGAGTCTCCTAGAGAGTCAGGAGGCAACTGGAACTCACTCTAGGCATGTAGACAGTGGCAGCAGCCATTTATTGGAGATTGTTCTGCATGGAAACAGATGCTGGCAAGTGCCATTTAGGAATCCTTCCTCTAGCTTATTAGCACTAGGACCTTGCCCTGTCTGCCAGCCTGTAGGCATAAATACTAGGATGCCTCAGGCCAAGCAACTAGCCAGGTGGGGACAAAGCCCCACCCACCAGCAGGCAGGTTGCCTTAAGACCTCCTGAGCCCAAGCCATCCCAGGACTTGACCCTGTCAACAAAAGGGACCCAGCCCCAAATACCAGTGTTAACAGGTGCAAGCCCAGGAACACCTAGGGCTCTGCAGCCAGAGATCCTAGGACACAACTCTGCCCACCAGTGAGCAGGCATCAGCCCTACGACGCCCAGGGCCCCAGAGCCACCCACCAGCAGGCTGACACACCAACTCCAGGACCCCCAGGGCCCCCTATAATTGGAGACTCTGAGACTCAGCTCCACCCAACCAATGGGCAGATACCAGCCCTGGGACCACCACAGCCTCATGGTCTACAGTGGCAGGACCCAGCCCACCTACCAGCAGGCCAGCACAAGCCTTAGGAACCTCTTGGCCCTGGTCCCACCCACCAGCAGACCAACACCAGTTCTGAGACATCTTGGGCCTCTCAGCCAGCTGCCATGGGATCCCATCCCACCCATCAGTGGGCCAACACGAACTTTGGGACACTCTGGACTCCGAAGTCAGCTGTGTCAGCAGCTGGCCCTGCTCACCAGTGGGCCAACACAAGCTTCAGGACACCCAGGGCCCTGCACCCAGAGACTCTAGGACCTGGTTCCACCCATAAGTGGGTGGGAATCAGTCCCAGATTCTTCTAAGCCTGAAACCTTCCCACCAGCAGGTGGACATGAGCCATAGGATCACTGCAGCCCTGTAGCCTGCCTTGTCAGGACACAGCCAATACACCATAAGGCCTGCATCGGCCCCAGGACACCAAGGGTTCTGGCCCTGCCCATCAGCAGGCCAACACCAACTCTGAGATACCTTGATCTTCTCAGCCAACTGCTCTGGGATCCAGCGCCACTCACTAGTGGGCCAGCACTACCTTTGGGACACCTAGGAAATTGCAGCCAACCATGTCAGGAAATAACCCCACCCCCCAGCAGGCCAACATTAGACCCTGGAATCCTAGCCCCACAACCACCCAGCCCCAGAAACTGGCTCTGCCTACCAGTGAGCCAGCAGTAGCCAGGGTTTATCAGCCACCCAACCCTGCCAACCAGTGACAGCAGCTTCTGCACAAGGCAAGGCCTGGCAACCAATTGGACCAGAGGCCAGTCATGCCTATAAGACCACCCAACTAGTTAACCCACCACAAGAGAAAGACACACACAGCCCACAGAGAGAGCACACCTAGAGCATATTAGCTCTGGTGACCAGAGGGAAGTGTGTTGCTGAGATGCATAGGACATCTCCTACATGAGGATACTTCTCCAAGATTTGGAAACATAACCAACCTACCAGATACATAGAAATAAACACAGAGAATTAGGCAAAAAAAAGGTGAGAGGAACACACTGCAAATGAAGGAATGAGATAAAACCCCAGAAGAACTAAGAGAAGTGGAGACAGGCAATCAACCCAATAAAGGGTTCAAGGTAATGATTGTAAAGATGATCAAAGAACTTGGGAGAAAATGGATGAACAAAGTGAGATGTTTAACAAAGAAAAGATATAAAAAAGAACCAAACAAGCTGAAGAATACAATAACTGAAATTAAAAATGCACTTGAAGGAATGAAGAGTAGATTAGAAGATACAGAAGAACGGATCACTGAGCTGTAAGACAGAGTAATGTAAATCACTGAACCTGACCAGAAAAAAAAAAGAATAAAAAGAAATGAGAACATTTTAAGAGACGTCTGTGACAACATCAAGCATACTAACATTGGCATTATAGAGGTCCCAGAAAGAGAAGAGAGAGGAAAGGGGTAGATAACATATTTGAAGGCACTGTAGCTGAGAACTTTCCTAACCTGGGAAAGCAAACAGACATCTAGGTCCAAGAAGCACAGAAAGTTCCAAATAGGATCAACCGAAAAAGTGCCACCCCAAGACACATTTTAATTAAAATGGCAAAAATTAAAGAGAGAATATTAAAAGCAACAAGGGAAAAGTAAAAAGTTACACATAAGGGAACTCCCATCAGGCTATCAGCTGACTTTTCAGCAGAAACTCTGCAGGCCAAAAGCCAGTGGCATGATATATTTAAAGTGATGAAAAGGAAAATCTACAACGAAGAATACTCTACCTAGCAAGGCTTTCATTCATATTTCTTGGAGAGATCAAAAGTTTCACAGACAAGAATGTGATCAAGACAGCAGAATAGTAGGACATGAAGTTCACCTCCTCCCACAAATACATCTACACGTGGAATGATCTTCATAGAATATCTACTGAATGCTGGCAGAAGACCTCAGACTGCTGAAAGGGCAAGAAAATCTCCACATAACCAGGTATGACAAAAGAAAAAAAAAAAGTGAGAAAGGAATCAGGATGGGACTTGTGCCCCTGGGAGAGAGCTGTGAAAGAGGAAAGGTTCCTGCACCCTGGGATGCCCACTCACCAGCAGGGAGATTGTCTGGGAAAGGAGAAGAGCTTCAGAGCCTCAGAGGAGAACACAGCAGCCAGAGTGGAGGGAGGACTGCACAGATGGTCAGTGCTGCCACCCTGCACTTCCCAGCTTGAGACACTCATTCACGAGTATGGGTGGGGGCTGGGTGCTGGAACTCAGGCTTTGGAGATCAGACCCAGGGAGAAGACTGGAGTTAACTCTACAGAAACGGCCTGTGAGGGCAGGAATCTGGTATGACTGCAACTGAGGGTGTGTACAGAGGTAGCCCAGGTTGCCTTAGACAGCGGTGCCATTGCTTGGGGGGGGTGTGGGGGGGCAGGACCTGTCATTGTAGCCTTCTTCCATATGTGCATGCTCACAGAGGTCAGGACACCTCCTACACAGGCTGGAGGGGCGATCATGAACAGCCACTGCCCATCTGGATTCCAGGAGTGGATTTTACACTTGTCAACATATATGCACATGATATGGGAGCACCCAAATACATAAAACAAATACTAACAGACATAAAGGGAGAAATTGACAGGAATACGATAATAGTAGGAGACTTTACCACCCCAATCACATCAATGGACAGATCTTCTAGACAAAAAATCAATCAGGCGACAGAGATCCTGAATAATACAACAGAACAGTTAGATTTAATTGATATTTTCAGGACATTACATCCAAAAATATCCAGAATACACATTCTTTTCAAGTGCACATGAAACATTCTCTAGGACTGACTACATACTAAGGCACAAAACAAGCCTCAACAAATTTAAGAGTATAGAAATTATCTCAAGCATCTTTTCTGACCATAACAGCATGAAACTAGAAATAAACACAGAAAAAGAAAGGAGAAAAAAACAACTACATGGAGACTAAACAACATGATACTAAAAAACAAGTGGGTCAACAATGAAATCAAAGAGGAAATTAAAAAATACCTTGAGACAAATGAAAATGAAAACACAACAATACAAAATCTATGGGATGCAACATAACCAGTTCTTGGAAGTTCAGATACAGGCCTTACTCAAAAAACAAGAAAAATCTCAAATAAACAACCTAACATACCACTTAAAAGAATTAGAAAAAGAAGAACAAACAAAACCTAAAGTCAGCAGAAGGAGGACATAAAGATCAGAGACAAAATAAATACAATACAGATTTAAAAAACAATAGAAAAAAATCAATAAAAGCAAGATCTGGTTCTTTGAAAGGACAGACAAGATTGACAAAAACCTCTGGCCAGAATCAATAAGAAGAAAACAGAGAGAACCTAAGTAAACAAGTAAGAAATGAAAAAGGAGAAATAACAACTGATACTGCAGAAATACAAAAAAACCTAAGGGAATAATATGAACAATTATATGTCAACAGATTCAACAACCTAGAAGAAATATATGCAGAAAACTATAAGACTGATGAAAGACATTAAAGATAATACAAACAGATGGAGATATATACTATGTTCTTGGACTGCAAGAATCAACATTGTGAAGGTGAATATAATACCCAAAGCAATCTACAGATTCAATGCAATCCCTATCAAACTACCACTGGCATTTTTCACAGAACTAGAACAAAACATTTCACAATTTGGATGTAAACACAAAAGACCCCGAATAGCCAAAGCAACCTTGAGAAAGAAAAATGGAGCTTGAGGAATCAGGCTCCTAGACTTCAAACTATAATACACAGCTACAGTCATCAAGACAGCATGGTACTGGCACAAAAACAGAAATGTAGATCAATGGAACAGGATAGAAACTGCAGAGATAAACCCACACACATTTGGTCACCTTATCTTTGATAAAGGAGGCAAGAATATACAATGGAGAAAAGACAGCCTCTTCAATAAGTGGTGCTGGGAAAACTGGACAGCTACATGTAAAAGAATGACATTAGAACACTTCCTAACACCATACACAAAAATAAACTCGAAATAGATTAAAGACCTAAATGTAAGGACAGACACTATCAAACTCTTAGAGGAAAACATAGGCAGAACACTCTATGACATGAATCACAGCAAGATCTTTTCGACCCACCTCCTAGAGAAATAGAAATAAAAACACAAATAAACTAATGGGACCTAATGAAACTTAAAAGCTTTTGCACAACAAAGGAAACCAAAAACAAGACCAAAAGACAACCCTCAGAATGGGAGAAAATATTTGCAAATGAAGCAACTGACAAAGGATTACTCTCCAAAATTTATAAGCAGCCCATGCAGCTCAATATCAAAAAAAAAAACAACCCAATCCAAAAATGGACAAAAGACCTAAATAGACATTTCTTCATAGAAGATATACAGATTGCCAACAAAGACATGAAAGGATGCTCAACATCACTAATCATTAGAGAAATGCAAATCAAAACTACAATGAGGTATCACCTCACACTTGTAAGAATGGCCATCATGAAAAAATCTACAAACAATAAATGCTGGAGAGGATATGGAGAAAAGGGAACCTGCTTGCACTGTTGGTGGGAATGTGAACTGGTACAGCCACTATGGAGAACAATATGGAGGTTCCTTAGAAAACTAAAAATAGAACTACCATATGACCCAGCAATCCCACTACTGGGCATATACCCTGAGAAAACCAAAATCTAAAATGAGTCATGTACCACAATGTTCATTGCAGCACTATTCACAATAACCAGGACATGGAAGCAACCTAAGTATCCATCGACAGATGAATGGATAAAGAATATGTGGCACAGCTATACAAAGGAATATTACTCAGCTATAAAAAGAAATGAAATTGGATTATTTGTGGTGAGGTGGATGGACTTAGAGTCTGTCATACAGAGTGAAGTAAGTCAGAAAGAGAAAAACAAATACCGTATTTTAACACACAATAATGGAATCTAAAAAAAAAGAGTTCAGAAGAATCTAGGGGCAGTACAGGAATAAAGATGCAAACATAGAGAATGGACTTGAGGACATGGGGAGTGGAAAGGGTAAGCTGGGACGAAGTGAGAGAGTGGCATTGACATATGTACACTACCAAATGTAAAATAGATAGCTAGTGGGAAGCAGCTGCATAGCAAAGGGAGATCAGATGAGCTCGGTGCTTGGTGACCACCTAGAGGGGTGGGATGAGGAGGGTGGGAGGGAGACATAAGAGGGAGAAGATATGGGGATATATGTATACGTTTAGCTGATTCATTTTGTTATCCAGCAGCAACTAACACAGCAGTGTAAAGCAATTATACTCCAATGAAGATGTTTTAAAAAAAAAACAAATTTGACAATCTAGAAGTAATGGACATTTTTCTAGAAACATAGAGCCCACCAAAACTGAATCAAGAAGAAATGGATACAGCCACTATGGAGAACAGTATGCAGGTTCCTTAAAAAGCTAAAAATAGAACTACCATATGACCCAGCAATCCCACTACTGGGCATATACCCTGAGAAAACCATAATTCAAAAAGAGTCATGTGGACTTCCGGGAAAGATGGTGGAAGAGTAAGATGCGGAGATCACCTTCCTCCCCACATATACACCAGAAATACATCTACAAGTGGAACAACTCCTACAGAACACCTACTGAACGCTGGCAGAAGACCTCAGACCCCCAAAAGGCAAGAAACTCCCCATGTACCTGGGTAGGGCAAAAGAACAAGAATAAACAGAAACAAAAGGATAGGGACGGGACCTGCACCAGTGGGAGGGAGCCATGAAGGAGGAAAGGTTTCCACACACTAGGAAGCCCCCTCACGGGCGGAGAATGCTGGTGACGGAGGGGGAAAGCTTCGGAGCTGGGGAGGAGTGCGCACCAACAGGAGTGCAGAAGCAGTGGATTAAAGCCGTGCAATCAACTTGATGTACCCTGCATCTGTGGAATACATGAAAAGACAATGAATCATCCCAAATTGAGGAGACGTGTGGATGAAAGGCTCTTGGTGCTACAGCCAGGAGTCAGTGCTGTGCCTCTGAAGTGGGAGAAAAAACTTCAGGACACTGGTCCACAAGAGACTACCCAGCTCCACATAATATCAAACAGCGAAAATCTTCCAGAGATTTCCATCTCAACAACAGCACCCAGCTTCAATCAAGGACCAGCAAGCTACAGTGCTGGACACCCTATGTCAAACTAGCAAGACAGGAACACAATGCCACCCATTAGCAGAGAGGCTGCCTAAAATCATAATAAGTCAACATCCACCCCAAAACACACCACAAGACGTGGACCTGCCCAGCAGAAAGATGAGATCCAGCCTCATCCACCAGAACACAGGCACTAGTCCCCTCCATCAGGAAGCCTACACAACGCACTGAACCAACCTTAGCCACTGGGGACAGACACCAAAAACAACGGGAACTACAAACCTGCAGCCTGCAAAAAGGAGACCCCAAACACAGTAAGATAAGCAAAATGAGAAGACAGAAAAACACACAGCACGTGAAGGAGCAAGATAAAAACCCACCAGACCTAAAAAATGAAGAGGAAATAGGCACTCTAGTTGAAAAAGAATTCAGAATAATGATAGTAAAGATGATGCAAAATCTTGGAAATAGAATAGACAAAATGCAAGAAACATTCAACAAGGACCTAGAAGAACTAAAGATGAAACAAGCAACAATGAACAACACAATAACTGAAATTAAAAATACTCTAGATGGGATCAAGAGCAGAATAACTGAGGCAGAAGAACGGATAAGTGACATGGAAGATAAAATAGTGGAAATAACTATTGCAGAGCAGAAGAAAGAAAAAAGAATGAAAAGAACTGAGGACACTCTCAGAGACCTCTGGGACAGCATTAAACACACCAACATTCGAATTATAGGGGTTCCAGAAGAAGAAGAGAAAAAGAAAGTGACTGAGAAAATATTTGAAGAGATTATAGTTGAAAACTTCCCTAATATGGGAAAGGAAATAGTTAATCAAGTCTAGGAGGTACAGAGAGTCCAATACAGAATAAATCCAAGGAGAAATACGCCAAGACACATATTAGTAAAACTGTCAAAAATTAACTACAAAGAAAACATATTAAAAGCAGCAAGGGAAAAACAACAAATAACACACAAGGGAATCCCCATAAGGTTAACAGCTGATCTTTCCGCAGAAACTCTGCAAGCCAGAAGGGAGTGGCAGGATATATTTAAAGTGATGAAGGGGAAAAACTTGCAACCAAGATTACTCTACCCAGGAAGGATTTTATTCAGATTTGATGAAGAAATTAAAACGTTTACAGACAAGCAAAAGTTGAGAGAGTTCAGCACCACCAAACCAGCTTTACAACAAATGTTAAAGGAACTTCTCTAGACAAGAAACACAACAGAAGGAAAAGACCTACAATAACGAACCCAAAACAATTAAGAAAATGGGAATAGGAACATACATATCGATAATTAGAGTAAATGTAAATGGACTAAATGTTCACACCAAAAGACACAGACTGGCTTAACGGATACCAAAACAAGACCCATATATATGATGTCTACAAGAGACCCACTTCAGACCAAGAGACACATACAGACTGAAAGTGAGGGGATGGCAAAAGATATTCCATGCAAATGTAAACGAAAAGAAGGCTGGAGTAGCAATTCTCATATCAGACAAAATAGACTTTAAAATAAAGACTATTAAAGAGACAAAGAAGGAGACTATATAATGATAAAGGGATCAATCCAAGAAGAAGATATAACAATTGTAAATATTTATGCACCCAACATAGGAGCACCTCAATACATAAGGCAAATACTAACAGCCATAAAAGGGGAAATCGACAATAACACATACATAGTAGGGGACTTTAACACCCCACTTTCACCAAATGACAGATCATCCAAAATGAAAATAAATAAGGAAACACAAGCTTTAAATGATACATTAAACAAGATGGACTTAATTGATATTTATAGGACATTTCATCCAAAAACAACAGAATACACATTTTTCTCAAGTGCTCATGGAACATCCTCCAGGATAGATCATATCTTGGGTCACAAATCAACCCTTGGTAAATTTAAGAAAATTGAAATTGTATCAAGTATATTTTCTGAACATAACGCTATGAGACTAGATATCAATTACAGGAAAAGATCTGTAAAAAATACAAACACATGGAGACTAAACAATACACTACTGAATAACGAAGTGATCACTGAAGAAATAAAAGAGGAAATAAAAAATACCTAGAAACAAATGACAATGAAGACACGACGGCCCAAAACCTATGGGATGCAGCAAAAGCAGTTCTAAGGGGGAAGTTTATAGCAATACAATCCTAAATTAAGAAACAGGAAACATCTCGAATAAACAATCTAACCTTGCACCTAGAGTAATTAGAGAAAATAAGAACAAAAAACACCCAAAATTAGCAAAAGGAAAGAAATCATAAAAATCAGATCAGCAATAAATGAAAAAGAAATGAAGGAAACGATAGCAAAGATCAATAAAACTAAAAGCTGGTTCTTTGAGAAGATAAACAAAATTGATAAACCATTAGCCAGACTCATCAAGACAAAAAGAGAGAAGACTCAAATCAATAGAATTAGAAATGAAAAAGGAGAAGTAACAACTGACACTGCAGAAATACAAAAGATCATGAGAGATTACTACAAGCAACTCTATGCCAATAAAATGGAAAACCTGGAAGAAATGGACAAATTCTTAGAAATGCACAACGTGCCAGGACTGAGTCAGGAAGAAATGGAAAATATGAACAGACCAATCACAAGCACTGAAATTGAAACTGTGATTAAAAATCTTCCAACAAACAAAAGCCCAGGACCAGACGGCTTCACAGGCAAATTCTAGCAAACATCTAGAGAAGAGCTAACACCTATCCTTCTCAAACTCTTCCAAAATATAGCAGAGGGAGGAGCACTCCCAAACTCATTCTATGAGGCCACCATCACCTTGATACCAAAACCAGACAAGTATGTCACAAAGAAAGAAAACTACAGGCCAATATCACTGATGAACATAGATGCAAAAATCCTCAACAAAATACTAGCAAACAGAATCCAACAGCACATTAAAAAGATCATACACCATGATCAAGTGGGGTTCATTCCAGGAATGCAAGGATTCTTCAATATATGCAAATCAATCAATGTGATAAACCACATTAACAAACTGAAGGAGATAAACCATATGATCATCTCAATAGATGCAGAGAAAGCTTTCGACAAAATTCAACACCCATTTATGATAAAAACCCTGCAGAAAGTAGGCATAGAGGGAACGCTCCTCAACATAATAAAGGCCATATATGACAAACCCACAGCCAGCATCGTCCTCAATGGTGAAAAACTGAAACCATTTCCACTAAGATCAGGAACAAGACAAGGCTGCCCACTCTCACTACTCTTATTCAACATAGTTTTCGAAGTTTTAGCCACAGCAATCAGAGAAGAAAAGGAAATAAAAGAAATCCAAATTGGAAAAGAAGAAGTAAAGCTGTCACTATTTGCAGATGACATGATACTATACATAGAGAATCCTGAAGATCCTACCAGAAAACTACTAGAGCTAATCAATGAATTTGGTAAAGTAGCAGGATACAAAATTAATGCACAGAAATCTCTGGCATTCCTATACACTAATGATGAAAAATCTGAAAGTGAAATCAAGAAAACACTCCCATTTACCATTGCAACAAAAAGAATAAAATATCTAGGAATAAACCTATCTGAGGAGACAAAAGACCTGTATGCAGAAAATTATAAGACACTGATGAAAGAAATTTAAGATGATAGAAATAGATGGAGAGATATACCATGTTCTTGGATTGGAAGAATCAACATAGTGAAAATGACTCTACTACCCAAAGCAATCTACAGATTCAATGCAATCCCTATCAAACTACCACTGGCGTTTTTCACAGAACTAGAACAAAAAAATTCACAATTTGCATGGAAACACAAATGACCCCGAATAGCCAAAGCAATCTTGAGAACGAAAAATGGAGCTGGAGGAATCAGACTCCCTGACTTCAGACTATACTACAAAGCTACAATAATCAAGACAGTATGGTACTGGCACAAAAACAGAAATATAGATCAATGGAACAGGATAGAAAGACCAGAGATAAACCCACGTGCATATGGTCACCTTATCTTTGATAAAGGAGGCAGGAATGTACAGTGGAGAAAGGACAGCCTCTTCAATACGTGGTGCTGGGAAAACTGGACAGGGACATGTAGAAGTATGAGATTAGATCACTCCCTAACACCATACACAAAAATAAGCTCAAAATGAATTAAAGACCTAAATGTAAGGCTAGAAACTATCAAACTCTTAGAGGAAAACATAGGCAGAACACTCTATGACATAAATCACAGCAAGATCCTTTCTTACTCACCTCCTAGAGAAATGGAAATAAAGACAAAGATAAACAAATGGGACCTAATGAAACTTAAAAGCTTTTGCACAGTAAAGCAAACCATAAACAAGACCAAAAGACAACCCTCAGAATAGGAGAAAATATTTGCAAATGAATCAACTGACAAAGGATTAATCTCCAAAATTTATAAGCAGCTCATGCAGCTCAATAGCAAAAAAACAAACAACCCAATCCAAAAATGGGCAGAAGACCTAAATAGACATTTCTCCACAGAAGATATACAGACTGCCAACAAACACATGAAAGGATGCTCAACATCTTTAATCCTTAGAGAAATGCAAATCAAAACTACTATGAGATATCATCTCACACCGGTCAGAATGGCCATCATCAAAAAATCTAGAAACAATAAATGCTGGAGAGGGTGTGGAGAAAAGGGAACACTCTTGCACAGCTGGAGAGAATGTGAATTGGTACAGCCACTATGGAGAACAGTACGGAGGTTCTTTAAAAAACTACAAATAGTACTACCGTATGACCCAGCAATCCCACTACTGGGCATATACCCTGAGAATACCATAATTCAAAAAGATTCATGTACCAAAATATTCATTGCAGCTCTATTTACAATAGCCCAGAGATGGAAACAACCTAAGTGTCCATCAACAGATGAATGGATAAAGAAGATGTGGCATATATATATACAATGCAATATTAATCAGCCATAAAAAGAAACGAAACTGAGCTCCTTGTAATGAGGTGGATAGACCTAGAGTCTGTCATACAGAATGAAGTAAGTCAGAAAGAGAAAGACAAATACCGTATGCTAACACATATATATGGAATTTAAGAAAAAAAAATTGTCATGAAGAACCTAGGGGTAAAACAGGAATAAAGACAGAGACCTACTTGAGAATGGATTTGAGGATATGGGGAGTGGGAAGGGTAAGATGTGACAAAGCAAGAGAGAGGCATGGACATATATACACTACCAAACATAAGGTAGATAGCTAGTGGGAAGCAGCCGCATAGCAGAGGGAGATCAGATCAGTGCTATGTGACCGCCTGGAGGGGTGGGATAGGGAGGGTGTGGGAGAGGGAAATGCAAGAGGGAAGGGATATGGGAACATATGTATATGTATAACTGATTCACTTTGTTATAAAGCAGAAACTAACCATTGTGAAGCAATTATACTCCAATAGATTTATAAAAGAAAAAAGAAAAAAAAAGAGACTCCAGAAAGAGGAGGGACCTGACTGAGGGAATCTGATTGTTTCTGGAAAGCAAAGTGCAAGTCTGGTTGTGAATGTTAAGTGCCGCTGGCTACAGCTCTCTGGAGCAATATTTCTTGTCCTGTCAGGTGAGTTCAACAAGGTAGAAAAGTTATGGTCTACCTGGAGGTTTCGCTTGTAAAGAATGTTTACTTCTAAGGCCATTTGACTGCACTTAGTGCACTGAAGAGCAAACCTTTGACCTCATGACAAGTAAAGTAGGGATAGAATGAAATGCTGCTTTCAGAGGGCACAGCACTCTGTCAGAGCGTGGGCCAACTCCTCTTTAATTATTCAAAGAAATCACACCATTAATGTCTTTACGTTTGTTGAATCCAGAGAGAAAACTGATTCAGAGGACGATAAAAAAAAAAGGTGTATAATGTCTCAGTGCCTTAGAATTTAATTCAAAATAATGGACAAGATTTATTTACAGGTTTAAAAATTGTACATTTTCTAATTTTTTTATATTGTAATCTAATATTTCAGTTGTGGAAAGAGGCCATTAATAGTCATTAAATAATGAGTGGTGATAATAATAGTTACAACCTCAAAGTGCTATTGAGAGCCTTAAAGGAGGTAGTGTATATAAATCACCTGGCCCTTCAGTCGGCATATATTGATCACTTTATATTATATTATGTTTATTATATTATGGATATTACATTATGTATTGTTTTACTAGAGACTGTAGTAGGTTGAAAATAAAGAGAATTTTTCTTATTTAAAAAAATAGGAAAAAGAGTCATGTAACAAAATGTTCATTGCAGCTCTGTTTACAATAGCCAGGAGATGGAAGCAACCTAAGTGTCCATCATCGGATAAATGGATAAAGAAGATGTGGCTCACATATACAATGGAATATTACTCAGCCATAAAAAGAAACGAAATTGAGGTATTTGTAGTGAGGTGGATGGACCTAGAGTCTGTCATACAGAGTGAAGTAAGTCAGAAAGAGAAAGACAAATACCGTATGCTAACACATATATATGGAATCTAAGAAAACAAAAAGGTCATGAAGAACCTAGGGGTAAGAAGGGAATAATGACAAAGACCTACTAGAGAATAGACTTGAGGATATGGGGAAGGGTAAGGGTAAGCTGTGACAAAGCCAGAGAGAGGCATGGACATATATACACTACCAAACGTAAAATAGATAGCTAGTGGGAAGCAGCCACATAGCACAGGGAGATCAGCTCGGTGCTTTTTGACCACCTAGAGGGGTGGAATAAGGAGGGTGGGAGAGAGGGAGACTCAAGAGGGAAGGGATATGGGAACATATATATATTTGTAACTGATTCACTTTGTTATAAAGCAGAAACTAACACACCATTGTAAAGCAATTATACTCCGATAAAGTTGTAAAAAAAAAAAAGAAGAAATGGATAATTTGAACGGACCGATCACTAGAAGTGAAACAGAATCTGTAATTAAAATCTCCCTACAAACAAAAGTCCATGACCAGATGGCATCACAGGCAGATTCTACCAAACATACAAATAAGAACTTATACTGATCTTCTCAAACTCTTCCCAAGAAATCAAAGAGGAGGGAACAGCCCCAAAGACAAGATATGAAGCCAGCATAACCATGATACCAAAACCAAAACAAAGACACTACCAATAAAGAAATTTCCAGGTCAATATCTCTGATGAATACAGATGCAAAAATTCTGAACAAAATATTAGCAAAACAAATCCAACAACACAAAAAATATCACACACCACAACCAAGCGGGATTCACCCCAAGTTCAGAAGGATGGTTAAACATATGCAAATCAATCAATGTGATATACCACATAAACAAAAGACAAAAACCACATGATCATCTCAATCATTTGACGAAATTCAACATTCTTTTATGATAAAAATTCTTACTAAAGTGGGTATAGAGGGAACATCTCAATATAATAAAAGCTACAACAAACCCACAGCCAATATAATACTAAATGGTGAAAAACTGAAAGCCTTCCCACTAAAACCTGGAACAGACAAGATGCCTACTCTCAACTCTTCTATTCAACATAGTATTGTAAGACCTAGCCACAGCAATCAGACAAGAAAAAGAAATAAAAAGTATTCAAATTGAAAGAGGTTAAATTGTCATTATATGCAGATGATATGATACTATATATAGAAAAGCCTAAAGACTCCACACAACAATTACTATAACTGATAAACAAATTCATCAAGGTAGTAGGATACAAGATTAACAAAGAAATCGGCTGCATTCCTTTACACCAACAATGAAATATCAGAAATTGAATGTAGGAAAAACAAAAAACAAAAAAACCCCACACATTTTAAACTCAGACCCCCAAAACTAAAGTGCTTAGGAATAATCTTGACCAAGGAGGTGAAAGATGTATATGCCAAGAACTATAAAACATTAATAAAGGAAACTGAAGATGACTCAAAGGAATGGAAAGATATCTCATGCTCTTAGCTTGGAAGAATTAATATTGTTAAAATGGCCATATTATCCAAAGCAATCTACAGATTTAATGTGATATCTATCAAATTCCCCATGACATTTTTCACAGAACTAGAACAAATAATCCTAAAATTCATATGGAACCATAAAAGACAAAGAATTGCTAAAACAATGCTGAATAAAAAGAGCAAAGCAGGAGGCATAACCCTCCCAGACTTCAGACAATACTACAAAGCACAATAATCAAAACAGCATAGTATTGGCACAGAAACAGACATATGGATTAATGGAACACAATAGAGCCCAGAAATAACTGACACACCTATGGTCAATTAATCTTTGACAAAGGAGGCAAGAATATACAATGGGAAAAAGACAGTCTCTTCAGCAAGTGGTGCTGTGAAAGTTAGACAGCCACATGTAAAATCAATGCAGTTAGAAAACATGCTATTGCCACACAAAAATAAATTCAAAATTGCTTAAAGACTTATTATTTATAAGACATGACACCATAAAACACCTAGAAGAGATCATATGTAAAACTTTCTCTGACATAATTGTACAAATGTTTTCTTACATCAGTCTCCTAAGACAGTGGACATAAAAACAAACAAATGGGACCTAATCAAACTAACAAGCTTTTGCACAGCAAAGGAAACCATAAACAAAATGAAAAGACAACCTACAGAATGGGAGAAAATATTTGCAAATGATGTGACAGACAAGGGCTTAATTTCCAAAATATATAAGCAGCTCATACAACTCAACAACAAAAAAACAACCCAATCGAAAAATGGGCAGGAGACCTAAATAGACATTTCTCCAAAGAAGAAATACACATGGCCAGTAGGCACATGAAAAGATGCTCATCATCACTAATTATTAGAGAAATGCAAATCAAACCTACAGTGAGGTACTACCTCACACTGGTAAGACGGCCATCATTAAAAAGTTTACAAATAACAAATTCTGGAGAGGGTGTGGAGAAACGGGAACCCTCCTACACTGTTGGTGGGAATGTAAATTGGTACAGCCACTATGCAGAACAGTATGGAGGTTTCTCAAAAAACTAAAAACAAAACTAGCATATGATCTAGCAAACCCACTCCTGGGCATATATCCAGACAAAACTATAATTCTAAAAGATACATACACCCCTATGTTCATAGCAGCACTATTCATAATAGCCAAGATATGGAAGCAACCAAAATGTCCATAGACAGAGAAGCAGATAAAGAAGATGTGGTACATATATACAATGGAATACTACTCAGCCATAAAAAAGAACAAAATAATGCATTTGCAGCAACGTGGATGCCACTAGAGATTATGATACTAAGTGAAGTAAGTCAGACAGAGAAGACAAATACCATATGATATCACTTATATGTGGAATCTAAAATACGACACAAAGGAACCTATATATGAAACAGAAACAGAATCATAGATATAGAGAACAGACTGGTGATTGCCAAGGGGGAGTGGTTTGGGGGAGGGAAGGAGTGGGATGTTGGGGTTAGCAGATGTAAACTTTTATATATAAAATGGATAAACAAGGTCCTACTGTATAGCACAGAGAACTATATTCAATATCCTATGATAAATCATAAAGGAATATTCAAAAAGAATTTATATGTATGTATAACTGAATCACTTTGTTGTATAGCAAAAATTAACACAACATTGTATATCAACTATACTTCAATAAAGAATGTTGTTTTAAAAAGTTTTACAGACAAGCAAAAGCTAAAAGTGTTCAGCACCACCAAACCAGCTTTATAAGAAATGTTAAGCGTATTTCTTTAAGCAAACAAGAAAAGGCCACAGCTATTAGGAAGGTTAAAAGACCAAAAATGGTAAAATCATCTATACCTGCATAAGTAGTTCAGGAATAAACAAAACAAAAAATGTAAAATAAGATGTCATAAACAGTGATTATGTAGAAGGGGAGTAAACATGCAGGGTTGTTAAAATGCATTTGAAATTAAGAGATCAGCAATTTAAAATAATCATAGATGTATGCATACACACACACAAGATTGCTACATATAAACTTCATGGTAACCACAGACCAAAAATCTATAACAGATACACACACCAAAAAGAGAAAAGAATTCAAACATAACACTAAAGATAGTCACCAAATCACAAGGGAAACAAGCAAAAGAAGAAAGGAGCAACAACAACAACAACAAAACCTAGAAAAATAACACCAAAGGAATTAACAAAATGGCAATAAGTATATGACTATCAATAATTGCTTTAAATGTAAATGGAATAAATACTGCAGTCAAAAGACAGAGTAGCTGAATGGATACAAAAACAAGACCCATCTATATACTGCCTACAAGAGACTCACTTCAGATCTAAAGACACATACACACTGTAAGTGAGGGTATGGAAAAAAGGTATTCCATGAACATGGAAATCAGAAGAAAACCAGGATAGCAATACTTATATCAGATGAAATATAATTTAAAACAAAGATTGTACAAGAGACAAAGGATATTACATAATGATCAAGGGAGCAATCCAAGAAGAAGATATAACAATTGTAAATATATATGAACCCAATATTGGAGCATCTAAAAACATAAAGCAAATGTTAAAAGATATAGAGAGAAATTGACAGTAACACAATAATAGTAGGGAACTTTAACATCCCATTTACATCAATGGACAGATCATTTAGGTGGAAAGGTTAATAAGGAAACACTGGTCTTAAATAACAACTTAGACAAAATGGACTTAATATATATAGAACTTTACATCCAAAAGCAGCAGAATACACATTCAAGTACACAAGGAACAGTTTGCAGTATAGATTCACATGCTAGGCCAGAAAACAAGTCTCAAAGATTTAAGAAAATTGAAATCATATCAAGCATCATATTTTCTTGCCACAACACTATGAGACTAGAAATCAACTACAAAAAAACACAAACACGTGGAAGCTAAACAATATGTTACTAAACAACCAGTGGACTACTGTAGAAATCAAAGAGGAAATTTGAAAATACCTGGAGACAAATGAAAACAAAAACACTACAATCCAAAATCTATGCAGTGCAGCAAAAGCAGTTCTAGAAGACAAGTTTATACCAAAATAAGCCTAAATCAGGAAACAAGAAAAATCTTATATAAGCAACCAAGCCTACATTTAAAGTAACTAGGAAAAGAACAAACAACACCCAAAGTTAGTAGAAGGCAAGAAATTATAACAGAGCAGAAACAAATGAAATAGAGATTTTAAAATACACAAAAGAAATGATAATGAAAGTAAGAACTGTTTCTTGAGAAAGGTAAAATAATTGATAAACCTAGGGCCAGACTCATTAAGAACAACAACAACAGAAAAAGAGAGGGGGCAAATCAAACTCAGAAATGAAAAAGAAATTACGACTGACATCACAGAAATGCAAAGGATCATAAAAGAACACTATAAACAAGTATATGCCAATAAAATGGACAACCTACAAAAAATGGACAAATTTCTAAAAATGTACAATCTCCCTAGACTGAATCAGGAGGAAATAGAAAACATGAACAGACCAATTATCAGTAATGAAATTAAATTAGTAAGTAAAAGAAAAAAAACCTCCAAACAAACAAAATCCAGGACCAGATGGGTTTTTAAATTTTAATTTAATTTAATTTATTTTTTATACAGCAGGTTCTTATTAGTTATACATTTTATACAAATTAGTGTATATATGTCAATCCCAATCTCCCAATTCATCCCACCACCACCACCACCCCCTCTCACTTTCCCCCCTTGGTGTCCATATGTTTGTTCTCTACATCTGTGTTTCAATTTCTGCCTTGCAAACCGGTTCATCTGTACCATTTTTCTAGATTCCATATATATGCGTTAATATATGATATTTGTTTTCCTCTTTCTGACTTACTTCACTCTGTGTGACAGTCTCTAAGTCCATCCACGTCTCTAAAATGACCCAATTTTGTTCCTTTTTATGGCTGAGTAATATTCCACTGTATATATGTACAACATATTCTTTATTCATTCATCTGTTGATGGGCATTTAGGTTGCTTCCATGACCTGGGTATTGTAAATAGTGCTGCAATGAACATTGGGGTGCATGTATCATTTTGAATTATGGTTTACTCAGGGTATATGCCCAGTAGTAGGATTGCTGGGTCATATGGTAATTCTATTTTTAGTTTTTTAAGGAACCTCCATACTGTTCACCATAGTGGCTGTATCAATTTACGTTCCCACCAACAGTGCGAGAGGGTTCCCTTTTCTCCACACCCTCTCCAGCATTTGTTGTCTGTAGATTTTCTGATGATGGCCATTCTAACATGTGTGAGGTGATACCTCATTGTAGTTTTGATTTGCATTTCTCTAATGATTAATGATGTTGAGCATTCTTTCATGTGTTTGTTGGCAGTCTGTATATCTTCTTTGGAGAAATGCCTATTTAAGTCTTCTGCCCATTTGTGGATCGGGTTGTTTGATTTTTTGCTATTGAGCTGCATGAGCTGCTTATAAAATTTGGAGATTAATCCTTTGTCAGTTGATTCATTTGTAAATATTTTCTCCCATTCTGAGGGTTGCTTTTGGTCTTGTTTATGGTTTGCTTTGCTGTGCAAAAGCTTTTAAGTTTCATTAGGTCCCATTTGTTTATCTTTGTTTTTATTTCCATTTCTCTAGGAGGTGGGTCCAAAAGGATCTTGCTGTGATTTATGTCATAGAGTGTTCTGCCTATGTTTTCCTCTAAGAGTTTGATAGTTTCTGGCCTTACATTTAGGTCTTTAATCCATTTTGAGCTTATTTTTGTGTATGGTGTTAGGGAATGATCTAATCTCATACTTTTACATGTCCCTGTCCAGTTTTCCCAGCAGCACTTATTGAAGAGGCTGTCCTTTCTCCACTGTACATTCCTGCCTCCTTTATCAAACATAAGTCGAAAATATGTGCGTGGGTTTATCTCTGGGCTTTCTATCCTGTTCCATTGATCTATATTTCTGTTTTTGTGCCAGTACCAAACAGTCTTGATTACTGTAGCTTTGTAGTATAGTCTGAAGTCAGGGAGCCTGATTGCTCCAGCTCCGTTTTTCGTTCTCAAGATTGCTTTGGCTATGGGGGTTCTTTTGTTTTTCCAAACAAATTTTGAAATTTTTTGTTCTAGTTCTGTGAAAAATGCCAGTGGTAGTTTGATAGGGATTGCATTGAATCTGTAGATTGCTTTGGGTAGTAGAGTCATTTTCACAATATTGATTCTTCCAATCCAGGAGCATGGTATATCTCTCCATCTATTTGTATCATCTTTAATTTCTTTCATCAGTGTCTTATAATTTTCTGCATACAGGTCTTTTGTCTCCTTAAGTAGGTTTATTCCTAGATATTTTATTCTTTTTGTTGCAATGGTAAATGGGAGTGTTTTCTTGAATTCACCTTCAGATATTTCATCATTAGTGTACAGGAATGCCAGAGATTTCTGTGCATTAATTTTGTATCCTGCTACTTTACCAAATGCATTGATTAGCTCTAGTAGTTTTCTGGTAGCCT
Organism: Hyperoodon ampullatus; assembly: GCF_949752795.1. NCBI lineage: Eukaryota > Metazoa > Chordata > Mammalia > Artiodactyla > Ziphiidae > Hyperoodon > Hyperoodon ampullatus. Next base: position 75,964,501 of record NC_136920.1, read on the forward strand.
CTTTAGGATTCTCTATGTATAGTATCATGTCATCTGCAAACAGTGACAGCTTTACTTCTTCATTTCCAATTTGGATTCCTTTTATTTCCTTTTCTTCTCTGATTGCTGTGGCTAAAACTTCCAAAACTATGTTGAATAAGAGTGGTGAGAGTGGGCAGCCTTGTCTTGTTCCTGATCTTAGTGGAAATGGTTTCAGTTTTTCACCATTGAGGACGATGTTGGCTGTGGGTTTGTCATATATGGCCTTTATTATGTTGAGGAAAGTTCCCTCTATGCCTACTTTCTGCAGGGTTTTTATCATAAATGGGTGTTGAATTTTGTTGAAAGCTTTCTCTGCATCTATTGAGATGATCATATGGTTTTTCTCCTTCAACTTGTTAATATGGTGTATCACATTGATTGATTTGCGTATTTTGAAGAATTCTTGCATTCCTGGAATAAACCCCACTTGATCATGGTGTATGATCCTTTTAATGTGCTGTTGGATTCTGTTTGCTAGTATTTTGTTGAGGATTTTTGCATCTATGTTCATCAGTGATATTGGCCTGTAGTTTTCTTTCTTTGTGACATCCTTGCCTGGTTTTGGTATCAGGGTGATGGTGGCCTCGTAGAATGAGTTTGGGAGTGCTCCTCCCTCTGCTATATTTTGGAAGAGTTTGAGAAGAATAGGTGTTAGCTCTTCTCTAAATGTTTGATAGAATTCGCCTGTGAAGCCATCTAGTCCTGGGCTTTTGTTTGTTGGAAGATTTTTAATCACAGTTTCAATTTCAGTGCTTGTGATTGGTCTATTCATATTTTCTAGTTCTTCCTGATTCAGTCCTGGCAGGTTGTGCATTTCTAAGAATTTGTCCATTTCTTCCAGGTTGTCCATTTTATTGGCATAGAGTTTCTTGTATTAACCTCTCATGATCTTTTGTATTTCTGCAGTGTCAGTTGTTACTTCTTCTTTTTCATTTCTAATTCTATTTATTTGAGTCTTCTCCCTTTTTTTCTTGATGAGTCTGGCTAATGGTTTATCAAGTTTGTTTATCTTATCAAAGAACGAGCTTTTAGTTTTATTGATCTTTGCTATCATTGCATTCATTTCTTTTTCATTTATTTCTGATCTGATCTTTATGATTTCTTTCTTTCTGCTAACTTTGGGGTTTTTTGTTCTTCTTTCTCTAATTGCTTTAGGTGCAGGTGGTTTACTCGAGATGTTTCCTGTTTCTTAAGTTGGGATTGTATTGCTATAAACTTCCCCCTTAGAACTGCTTCTGCTGCGTACCATAGGTTTTGGGTCGTCGTGTCTCCATTGTCATTTGTTTCTAGGTATTTTTTTATTTCCTCTTTGATTTCTTCAGTGATCCCTTCGTTACTGAGTAGTGTATTGTTTAGCCTCCATGTGTTTGTATTTTTTACAGATCTTTTCCTGTAATTGATGTCTAGTTACATAGAATTGTGGTTGGAAAAGATACTTGATACAATTTCAATTTTCTTAAATTTACCAAGGGTTGATTTGTGACCCAAGATATGATCTATCCTGGAGGATGTTCCATGAGCACTTGAGAAAAATGTGTATTCTTTTGTTTTTGGATGGAATGTTCTATAAATATCAATGAAGTCCATCTTGTTTAATGTATCATTTAAAGCTTGTGTTTCCTTATTTATTTTCATTTTGGATGATCTGTCCATTGGTGAAAGTGGGGTGTTTAAGTCCCCTACTATGAGTGTGTTACTGTCGATTTCCCCTTTTATGGCTGTTAGTATTTGCCTTATGTATTGAGGTGCTCCTATGTTGGGTGCATAAATATTTACAATTGTTATATCTTCTTCTTGGATCGATCCCTTGATCATTATGTAGTGTCCTTCTTTGTCTCTTCTAATAGTCTTTATTTTAAAGTCTATTTTGTCTGATATAAGAATTGCTACTCCAGCTTTCTTTTGATTTCCATTTGCATGGAATATCTTTTTCCATCCCCTTACTTTCAGTCTGTATGTGTCTCTAGGTCTGAAGTGGGTCTCTTGTAGACAGCATATATATGGGTCTTGTTTTTGTATCCATTCAGCCAATCTGTGTCTTTTGGTGGGAGCATTTAGTCCATTTACATTTAAGGTAATTATCGATATGTATGTTCCTATTCCCATTTTCTTAATTCTTTTGGGTTTCTTATTGTAGGTCTTTTCCTTCTGTTGTGTTTCTTGTCTAGAGAAGTACCTTTAGCATTTGTTGTAAAGCTGGTTTGGTGGTGCTGAACTCTCTCAGCTTTTGCTTGTCTGTAAACGTTTTAATTTCTCCCTCAAATCTGAATGAGATCCTTGCTGGGTAGAGTAGTCTTGGTTGCAGGTTTTTCTCCTTCATCACTTTAATTATGTCCTGCCACTCCCTTCTGGCTTGTAGAGTTTCTGCTGAGAGATCAGCTGTTAACCTGATGGGGATTCCCTTGTGTGTTATTTGTTGTTTTTCCCTTGCTGCTTTTAATATGATTTCTTTGTGTTTAATTTTTGACAGTTTGATTAATATGTGTCTTGGCGTATTTCTCCTTGGATTTATTCTGTATGGGACTCTTTGTGCCTCCTGGACTTGATTAACTATTTCCTTTCCCATGTTAGGGAAGTTTTCAACTATAATCTCTTCAAATATTTTCTCAGTCCCTTTCTTTTTCTCTTCTTCTTCTGGAACCCCTATAATTCGAATGTTGGTGCATTTAATGTTGTCCCAGAGGTCTCTGAGACTGTCCTCTGTTCTTTTCATTCTTTTTTCTTTATTTTGCTCTCCATCAGTCATTTCCACTATTTTATCTTCCACCTCACTTATCCGTTCTTCTGCCTCAGTTATTCTGCTATTGATCCCATCTAGAGTATTTTTCATTTCATTTATTGTGTTTTTAATCGATGCTTGATTCATCTTTAATTCTTCTAGGTCCTTGTTAACTGTTTCTTGCATTTTGTCTATTCTATTTCCAAGATTTTGGATCTTGGAAATAGAATCTTGGATCATCTTTACTATCATTATTCTGAATTGTTTTTCAGTTAGAGTGCCTATTTCCTCTTCATTTGTTAGGTCTGGTTGGTTTTTATCTTGCTCCTTCTCCTGCTGTGTGTTTTTCTGTCTTCTCATTTTGCTTATCTTACGGTGTTTGGGGTCTCCTTTTTGCAGGCTGCAGGTTCGTAGTCCCCATTGTTTTTGGTGTCTGTCCCCAGTGGCTAAGGTTGGTTCAGTGGGTTGTGTAGGCTTCCTGGTGGAGGGGACTAGTGCCTGTGTTCTGGTGGATGAGGCTGGATCTTGTCTTTCTGGTGGACAGGTCCACGTCTGGTGGTGTATTTTGGGGTGTCTGTGGAGTTTTCATGATTTTAGGCAGCCTCTCTGCTAATGGGTGGCGTTATGTTCCTGTCTTGCTACTTGTTGGCATAGGGTGTCCAGCACTGTAGCTTGCTGGTCGTTGAGTGAAGCTGGGTGCTGTTGTTGAAATGGAGATCTCTGGAAGATTTTCGCCGTTTGATATTATGTGTAGCTGGGAGGTCTCTTGTGGACCAGTGTCCTGAAGTTGGCTCTCCCACCTCAGAGGCACAGCACTGACTCCTGGCTCCTCAATTTGGGATGATTCATTGTCTATTCATGTATTCCACAGATGCAGGGTACATGAAGTTGATTGTGGAGCTTTAATCCACTGCTTCTGAGGCTGCTGGGAGAGATTTCCCTTTCTCTTCTTTGTTCTCACAGCTCCTGGGTCTCAGCTTTGGATTTGGGCCCACCTCTCCATGTAGGTCACCGGAGGGCATCTGTTCTTCGCTCAGACAGGACAGGGTTAAAGGAGCAGCCACTTCGGGGACTCTGGCTCACTCAGACTGGGGGGCAGGGAGGGGCATGGAGTGCGAGTGGATCCTGCAGCAGCAGAGGCCGGTGTGACGTTGCACCATCCCGAGGCACGCCATGCGTTCTCCCAGGGAAGCCGTCCCTGGATCCCGGGAACCCGGCAGTGACGGGCTGCACAGGCTCCCCGGAAGGGGGGCGTGGAGAGTGACCTGTGCTCGCACACAGGACTCACAGCAGTGGCAGCAGCCCCAGTGTCCCACGCCCGTCTCTGGGGTCCACGCTTTCAGCCGCAGCTCGCGCCCGTCTCTGGAGCTCCTCCAAGCAGCACTCTTAATCCCCTCTCCTCGCGCACCAGGAAACAAAGAGGGAAGAAAAAGTCTCTTGCCTCTTCAGCAGGTCCAAACTTTTTCCCGGACTCCCTCCCGGCTAGCTGTGGCGCATTAGCCCCTTCAGGCTGTTTTCACGCCACCAACCCCAGTCCTCTCCCTGCGCTCCGACTGAAGCCCGAACCTCAGCTCCCAGCACCACACGCCCCTGCGGGCGAGCAGGCAAGCCTCTCGGGCTGGTGAGTGCCGGTTGGCACCGATCCTCTGTGCGGGAATCTCTCCGCTTTGCCCTACCCAGGTACGTGGGGAGTTTCTTGCCTTTTGGGAGGTCTGAGGTCTTCTGCCAGTGTACAGTAGGTGTTCTGTAGGAGTTGTTCCACGTGTAGCTGTATTTCTGGTGTATCTGTGGGGAGGAAGGTGATCTCCGCATCTTACTCTTCCACCATCTTCCCCGGAAGTCTGCCTCCATTCTTTTTGTGAGGTCCTCGATCATCTTCACTATCATTATTCTGAATTCTTTTTCTGGAAGTTGCCTATCTCCACTTCATTTAGTTGTTTTTCTGGGTTTTTATCTTGTTCCTTCCACTGGTACATAGTCCTTTGCCTTTTCATTTTGTCTAACTTTTTGTGCATGTGGTTTTCATTTCACAGGCTTCAGAATTGTAGTCCTACTTGTTTCTGCTGTCTGACCTCTGGTGGATGAGGCTATCTAAGAGGCTTGTGCAAGTTTCCTGATGGGAGGGACTGGTGGTGGGTAGAGCTGGGTGTTGGTCTGGTGGGCAGAGCTCAGTAAAACTTTAATCCGCTTCTCTGCTGATGGGTGGGGCTATGTTCCCTCCCTGTTGGTTGTTTGCCCTGAGGCAACCCAGCACTGGAGACTTCCTGGCTCTTTGTGGGTCTAATGGTGTACTCTGGGGGGACTCATGCCAAAGAGTATTTCCCAGAACTTCTGCTGCCAGTGTCCTTGTCCCCACAGTGACACACAGCCGCCCCCAGCCTCTGCAGGAGACCCTCAAACACTAGCAGGTAGGTCTGGTTCAATCTCCTATGGGGTCACTGCTCCTTCCCCTGGGTCCTGATCCACACACTACTTTGTGTGTGCCCTCCAAGAGTGGAGTCTCTGTTTCCCCCAGTCCTGTCAAAGTCCTGCAATCAATTCCCACTAGCCTTCAAAGTCTGATTGTCTGGGAATTCCTCCTCCCATTGTTGGACCCCAAGGTTGGGAAGCCCGACATGGGGCTCAGAACCTTGACTACAGTGGGTGGACTTCTGTGGTATAATTGTTCTCCAGTTTGTGAGGCACCCATGCAGTGGTTATGGGATATGATTTTATTTTGATTGCATCCCTCCTACTGTCTCATTGCGGCTTCTCCTTTGCCTTTGGATGTGGGGTATATTTTTGTTGAGTTCCAGTGTCTTCCTGTTAATGATTGTTCAGCAGTTAGTTGTGATTCTGATGCTCTCACTAGAGGGAGTTCAGGACCAAATGGTTTAACAGGTGAATTCTACCAAAGATTTAGAGAAGGGTTAACACCTATCCTTCTCAAAGTATTCCAAAAAATTGCAGAGGAAGGAATACTTCCAAACTCATTCTACAAGCTCAGAATCTCCTTGATAACAAAACCAGACAAAGAGGTCACACACACAAAAGAATATTTCAGGCTGCCAACTAGCAAACTCAACATTAACATTAACAAACTCAAATTCAAGAATACATTAAAAGGATCATACATGATGATTAAGTGTGATTTATCCCAGAGATGCAAGGATGGTTCAGAATCCACAAATCAACATGGTACACCACATTAACAAATTGAAGAATAAAAATCATATGATTATCTTAGTAAATACTGAAAAGTCTTCTACAAAATCCAACATACATTTATGATAAAAACTGGTCACAATGTGGATATAGAGCAAATATTCTTCAACATAAAAAAGACCATTTTTGATAAGCCCACAGCTAACATCATACTCAATGGTGAAAACCTGATAGCATTACCCCTAAGATGAGGAACAATACAAGGATGCCCATCTCACCACTTTTGTTCAACATGGTATTGGAAGTCCTAGCTACAGGAATCAGAGAAGAAAAAGAAATAAAAGAAATCCAAATTGGAATGAAGTAAAACTGTCATGTTACTATATGTAGAAAATCCTAAAGATGCAAAAAAAAATTAGAGCTCATCCATAAATTTGGTAAAGTTGGAGGGTAAAAAATTAATATAAAGAAATCTCAGGGAATCAGGAAGATGGCGGAAGAGTAAGAGGCAGAGATCATCTTTCTCCCCACAGATACACCAGAAATACATCTACACGTGGAACAACTCTTACAGAACACCTACTGAATGCTGGCAGAAGACCTCAGACCTCCCAAAAGGCAAGAAACTCCCCACGTATCTGGGTAGGGCAAAAGAAAAAAGAATAAACAGAGACAAAAGAATAGGGACGGGACCTGCACCAGTGGGAGGGAGCTGTGAGGGAGGAAATGTTTCCACTCACTAGGATGTCCCTACGCGGGCGGAGATTGCAGGTGGCGGAGGGGGAACCTTCTGAGCCATGGAGGAGAGCACAGCACCAGGGTTGCATAGGGCAAAGCGGAGAGATTCCCTCACAGAGGATCAGTGCTGACCAGCACTCACAGCCCGAGAGGCTTATGTGCTCACCCACCAGGGCAGGCGGGGCTGGGAGCTGAGGCTCGGGCTTCGGTCATAGCGCAGGGAGAGGACTGGGGTTGGCGGTGTGAACACAGCCTGCAGGGGGTTAGTGCACCATGGCTAGCCAGGAGGGAGTCTGGGGGAAAGTGTGGACCTGCCGAAGAGGCAAGAGACTTTTTCGTCCCTCTTTGTTTCCTGGTGCACGAGGAGAGGGATTAAGAGCACTGCTTAAAGGAGCTCCAGAGAGGGGCGTGAGCCACGGCTAAAAGCGCAGAGGCCAGAGACGGCCATGAGACTCTAAGGCTGCTGCTCCTGCCACCAAGAAGCCTGTGTGCTAGCACAGGTCACTATCCACACCTCCCTTCCAGGGAGCCTGTGCAGCCCGTTACTGCCAGGGTCCCGGGATCCAGGGACAACATCCCCGGGAGAATGTACAGCACGCCTCAGGCTGGTGCAACGTCCTGCCGGCCTCCGCCGCCCCAGGCTTGCCCTGCATCCGCACCCCTCCCACCCCCTGGCCTGAGTGAGCCAGAGTTCCCGAAGCAGCTGCTCTTTGAACCCCATCCTGTCTGAGCTAAGAACAGATGCCCTCCGGCTACGTACATGCAGAGGCGGGGCCAAATCCAAAGCTCAGCCCCGGGAGCTGTGTGAACAAAGTAGAGAAAGAGAAATCTCTCCCAGCAGCCTCAGAAGCAGCGGATTAAAGCTCCACAATCAACTTGATGTACCCTGTAGCTGTGGAATACATGAATAGACAACGAATGATCCCAAATTGAGGAGGGGACTTTGAGGGCAAGATTTATTATATTTTTCCCTTTTCCTCTTTTTGTGAGTGTGCATGTGTATGCTGCTGTGTGAGATTTTGTCTGTATAACTTTGCTTTCACCATTTGTCCTAGGGTTCTATTCACCCGTTTTTTTTGTCTTAAAATTTTTTTTCTTAATTATTTTTTATTTTAATAACTTTATTTTATTTTATCATCTTTCATCCTTTCTTCCTTTCACTTTTTCTCCCTTTTATTCTGAGCCGTGTGGATGAAGGGCTCTTGGTGCTGCAGTCAGGAGTCAGTGCTCTGCCTCTGAGGTGGGAGAGCCAACTTCAAGACACTGGTCCACAAGAGACCTCCCAGATCCACATAAATATCAAATGGCAAAAATCTCCCAGAGATTTACATCTCAACAACAGCACCCAGGTTCACTCAACGGCCAGCAACCTACAGTGCTGAACACCCTATGCCAAAAAACTAGCAAGACAGGAACACAATGCCACCCATTAGCAGAAAGGCTGCCTAAAATCATAATAATTCCACAGAAACCCCAAAACACACCACCAGACGTGGACCTGCCAACTAGAAAGACAAGATCCAGCCTCATCCACCAGAACACAGGCACTAGTCCCCTCCACCAGGAAGCCTACACAACCCACTGAACCAACATTAGCTACGGGGGACAGACACCAAAAACAATGGGAGCTATGAACCTGCAGCCGGCAAAAAGGAGACCACAAACACAGTAACATAAGCAAAATGAGAAGACAGAAAAACACACAGCAGATGAAGGAGCAAGATAAAAACGCAACAGACCTAAAAATGAAGAGGAAATAGGCACTCTAGCTGAAAAAGAATTCAGAAAAATGATAGGAAAGATGATCCAAAATCTTGGAAATAGAATAGACAAAGTGCAAGCAACATTTAACAAGGACCTAGAAGAACTAAAGATGAAACAAGCAACGATGAACAACAAAATAAATTAAATTAAAAATACTCTAGATGGGATCAATGGCAGAATAACTGAGGCAGAATAGCGGATTAGTGACCTGGAAGATAAAATAGTGGAAATAACTACTGCAGAGCAGAAAAAAGAAAAAAGAATGAAAAGAACTGAGGACAGTCTCAGAGACCTCTGGGACAACATTAAACACACAAACATTCGAAGTGTAGGAGTCCCAGAAGAAGAAGAGAAAAAGAAAGGGACTGAGAAAATATTTGAAGAAATTATAGTTGAAAACTTCCCTAATATGGGAAAGGAAATAGTTAATCAAGTCCAGGAGGCACAGAGAGTCCCATACAGGATAAATCCAAGGAGAAACATGCCAAGACACATACTAGTCAAACTTTCAAAAATTAACTACAAAGAAAACATATTAAAAGCAGCAAGGGAAAAACAACAAATAACACACAAGGGAATCCCCATAAGGTTAACAGCTGATCTTTCCGCAGGAACGCTGCAAGCTAGAAGGGAGTGGCAGGACATAATTAAAGTGACAAAGGAGAAAAACCTACAACCAAGATTACTCTACCCAGGAAGGATTTCATTCAGATTTGATGAAGAAATTAAAACCTTTACAGACAAGCCAAAGCTGAGAGAGTTCAGCATCACCAAAGCAGTTTAACAACAAAAGCTAAAGGAACTTCTCTAGGCAAGAAATACAAGAGAAGGAAAAGACCTACAATAAGAAACCCAAAAGAATTAAGAAAATGGGAATAGGAATATACCTATCGATAATTAACTTAAATTTAAATGGATTAAATGTTCCCACCAAAAGACACAGACTGGCTGAATGGATACAAAAACAAGACTCATATATATGCTGTCTACAAGAGACCCACTTCAGACCTAGAGACACATACAGACTGAAAGTGAGGGGATGGGAAAAGATATTCCATGCAAATGGAAACCAAAAGAAAGCTGGAGTAGCAATTCTCATATCAGACAAAATAGACTTTAAAATAAAGACTATTAGAAGAGACAAAGAAGGACACTACATAATGATCAAGGGATCGATCCAAGAAGAAGATACAACAATTGTCAATATTTATGTACCAACTTAGGAGCACCTCAATACATAAGGCAAATACTAACAGCCATAAAATGGGAAATCGACAGTAACACATTCATAGTAGGAGACTTTAACACCCCACTTTCACCAATAGACAGATCATCCAAAATGAAAATAAATAAGGAAACACAATCTTTAAATGATATATTAAACAAGTTGGACTTAATTCATATTTATAGGACATTCCATCCACAAAAAACAGAATACACATTTTTCTCAAGTGCTCATGGAACATTCGCCAGGATACATCATATCTTGGGTCACAAATCAAGCCTTGGTAAATTTAAGAATATTATAATTGTATCAAGTATCTTTTCTGACCACAACGCTATGAGACTAGATATCAATTACAGGAAAAGATCTGTAACAAATACAAAAACATGGTGGCTAAACAATACACTACTTAATAACGAAGTGATCACTGAAGAAATCAAAGAGGAAATAAAAAATACCTAGAAACAAATATTGATGAAATCACAATGACCCAAAACCTATGCGATGCAGCAAAAGTAGTTTAAACAGGGAAGTTTATAGCAATACAATCCTAACTTACGAAACAGGAAACATCTTGAATAAACAACGTAACCTTACACCTAAAGCAATTAGAGAAAGAAGAACAAAAAAACCCCAAAGTTAGCAGAAGGAAAGTAATCATAAAGATCAGATCAGAAATAAATGAAAAAGAAATGAAGGAAACGATAGCAAAGATCAATAAAACTAAAAGCTTGTTCTTTGAGAAGATAAACAAATTTGATAAAGCATTAGCCAGACTCATCAAGGAAAAAGGAGACAAGACTCAAATCAATAGAATTAGAAATGAAAAAGGAGAAGTAACAACTGACACTGCAGAAATACAAAAGATCATGAGAGATTACTACAAGAAACTCTATGCCAATAAAATGGACAACCTGGAAGAAATGGACAAATTCTTAGAAATGCACAACCTGCCAGGACTGAGTCAGGAAGAAATGGAAAATATGAACAGACCAATCACAAGCACTGAAATTGAAACTGTGATTAAAAATCTTCCAACAAATAAAAGCCCAGGACTAGATGGCTTCACAGGCGATTCTATCAAACATTTAGAGAAGAACTAACACCTATCATTCTCAAACTCTTCCAAAATATAGCAGAGGGAGGAACACTCCCAAACTCATTCTACGAGGCCACCATCACCTTGATATCAAAACCAGGCAAGTATGTCACAAAGAAAGAAAACTACAGGCCAATATCACTGATGAACATAGACGCAACAATCCTCAACAAAATACTAGCAAACAGAATCCAACAGCACATTAAAAGGATCATACACCATGATCAAGTGGGGTTTATTCCAGGAATGCAAGGATTCTTCAATATATGCAAATCAATCAATGTGATATATCATATTAACAAATTGAAGGAGAAAAACCATATGATCATCTCAATAGATGCAGAGAAAGCTTTCGACAAAATTCAACACCCATTTATGATAAAAACCCTTTAGAAAGCAGTCATAGAGGGAACTTACCTCAACGTAATAAAGGCCATATATGACAAACCCACAGCCAACATCGTCCTCAATGGTGAAAAACTGAAACCATTTCCACTAAGATCAGGAACAAGACAAGGTTGCCCACTCTCACCACTCTTATTCAACATAGTTTTCGAAATTTTAGCCATAACAATCAGAGAAAGGGAAATAAAATAAATCCAAATCAGAAAAGAAGAAGTAAAGCTGTCACTGTTTGCAGATGACATGATACTATACATAGAGAATCCTAAAGATGCTACCAGAAAACTACTAGAGCTAATCAATGCATTTGGTAAAGTAGCAGGATACATAATTAATGCACAGAAATCTCTGGCCTTCCTATACACTAATGATGAAAATTCTGAAAGTGAAATTAAGAAAACACTCCCATTTACCATTGCAAGAAAAAGAATAAAATATCTAGGAATAAACCTACCTAAGGAGAAAAACGACCTGTATGCAGAAAATTATAAGACACTGATGAAAGAAATTAATGATGATACAAATAGATGGAGAGATATATCACGTACTTGGATTGGAAGAATCAACATTGTGAAAATGTCTCTACTATCCAAAGCAATCTACAGATTCAATGCAATCCCTATCAAATTACCACTGGCATTTTTCACAGAACTAGAACAAAAAATTTCACAATTTGTATGGAAACACAAAAGACCCCGAATAGCTGAAACATTGAGAATGAAAAGCAGAGCTGGATGAATCAGTCTCCCTGGCTTCAGACTATACTACAAAGCTACAGTAATCAAGACAGTATGGTACTGGCACAAAAACAGAAATATAGATCAATGGAACAGGATAGAAAGCCCAGAGATAAACCCATGCACATATGGTCACCTTATCTTTGATAAAGGAGGCAGGAATGTACAGTGGACAATGGACAGCCTCTTCAATAAGTGGTGCTGGGAAAACTGGACAGGTAAATGTAAAAGAATGAAATTAGAACACTCTCCCTAACACCATACAAAAAAATAAGCTCAAAATGGATTAAAGACCTAAATGTAAGGCCAGAAACTATCAAATTCTTAGAGGAAAATGTAGGCAGAATACTCTATGACATAAATCACAGCAAGATCCTTTTGACCCACCTCCTAGAGAAATGGAAATAAAAACAAAAATAAACAAATGGGACCTAATGAAACTTCAAAGCTTTTGCACAGCAAAGGAAACCATAAACAAGACGAAAAGACAACCCTCAGAATGGGAGAAAATATTTGCAAATGAATCAACTGACAAAGGATTAATCTCCAAAATTTATAAGCAGCTCATGCAGCTCAATAGCAAAAAAACGAACAACGCAATCCAAAAATGGGCAGAAGACCTAAATAGACATTTCTCCAAAGATGATGTACAGATTGCCAACAAACACATGAAAGAATGTTCAACATCATTAATCATTAGAGAAATGCAAATCAAAACTACAATGAGATATCATCTCACACCAGTCAGAATGGCCATCATCAAAAAATCTAGAAACAATAATTGCTGGAGAGGGTGTGGAGAAAATTGAACCCTCTTGCACTGCTGGTGGGAATTTGAATTGGTACAGCCACTATGGAGAACAGTATGGAGGTTCCTTAAAAAACTAAAAATAGAACTACCATATGACCCAGCAATCCCACTACTGGGCATATACCCTGAGAAAACCATAATTCAAAAAGAGTCATGTACCAAAATATTCATTGCAGCTCTATTTACAATACCCAGGAGATGGAAACAACCTACGTGTCCAGCATCAGTTGAATGGATAAAGAAGATGTGGCACATATATACAATGGAATATTACTCAGCCATAAAAAGAAACGGAATTGAGCTATTTGTAATGAGGTGGATGGACATACAGTCTGTCATACAGAGTGAAGTAAGTCAGAAAGAGAAAGACAAATACCGTATGCTAACACATATATATGGTATCTAAGAAAAAAAAATGTCTTGAAGAACCTAGGTGTAAGGCAGGAATAAAGACACATACCTATTAGAGAATGAAATTGAGGATATGGGGAGGGGCAAGGATAAGCTGTGACAAAGCGAAAGAGAGTGGCATGGACATACATACACTACCAAACGTAAAATAAATAGCTAGTGGGAAGCAGCCGCATAGCACAGGGAGATCAGCTCGGTGCTTTGTGACCACCTAGAGTGGTGGGATATGGAGGGTGGAGGGAGGAAGATGCAAGAGGGAAGAGATATGGGAACATATGTATATATATTACTGATTTACTTTGTTATAAAGCAGAAACTAACACACTATTGTAAAGCAAATATACTCCAATAAAGATGTAAAACAAAAAAGAAAGAAATCTGTTCCATTTCCATAAAATAACAGTGAACTATCAGAAAGAGAAATTAACAATTCCAGTTACCATTGCATCAAAGAAATACCTAGGTATAAATCTAACTAAGGGGGTAGAAAACCTGTACTAGGAAAAGTATAATACAGTGATGGAAGAAATTGAGGATGACACGGATGGAATGATCTATCGTGTTCATGGAATGGAAGAATTGATATTGTTAAAACATTCATACTACCCAAGGTAATCTAAGATTCAATTCTTCTCCCTATCAAAATATTCCAAATTTCAGAGAAGTGGAACAAATAATCCTAAAATTGATTTAGAACCACAAAAGACCCCAAAGAGCTAAGGCACTTTTGAAGAAAAAGAACAGAGCTAGAGATATCATGCTCCGACTTTATACTACAAAGCTACAGTAATCAAGAGTATAGTACTGGCATAAAAAAGCCACAAAGATCAATTGAACAGAATATAGATTCCAGAAATAAACCCATGCACCTATGATTAATCTATGACAAAAGAGGAAAGAATATACAATTGGAAAAAGACAGTCTTTTCAACAAGTGGTTCTGGGAAAACTGGACAGCCACACATAAAAGAGTGATATTAGAGCATTTCCTCACACCATATAGAAAAATAAACTAAAAATGGGTTAAAGACCTAAATGTAAGACCTGAAATCATAAAACTCCTAGAAGAAATCATAGGCAAAACACTGTTTAACATAAACTGTAGCAATTTTTTTTGTACTGTCTCCTCAGGCAAAGGAAACAAGCAAAAACAAACAAACAAAAAAACCCCACAAATGAGACCCAATTAATCTTAAAGGCTTTTGCACACTGAAGGAAACCGTTCACAACTGAAAAGGGGGCCTACTGAATGGGAGAAAATATTTGCAAATGAGATGATCTATAAGAGGTTAATAAAATATAGAAATAGCTCACGTAACTCAGTATCAGAAAAACAAACAGCCTGAATAAAAAGTGGACAGAAGACCTGAATAGACATTTTTCCAAAGACGATATACAGATGGCTAAGAGGCACATGAAAAGATGCTCAACGTGGCTAATCAGAGAAATGCAAATCAAAACAGCAGTGAGATATCACTTCACATCTGTCAGAATGGCTGTCATCAAATAGACTACAAATAACAAATGTTGATGAGGATGTGGAGAAAATGGAACCCTTGTACACTGACAGAAGGAATGCATGGCATGTTCAGAAATAAATTCAGAAAACATTTTTCAAAACTTGAATCTTTACATCAATTTGCTGCCTCTGCTCTACCCTCATCTGATTTCTTGGTTCTTGTAGGTTGGAATCATAATCAGTTTTGTGATTCATAACTGTGATGTCATCTTATGTTATAGCTTCAAAAAGGGATAACAGAACACTGAGAAAGAAAGGAATCTCTTTGACTAATCTGAGAACATAACAACTGCCACCACCATGACTACAACGATTGTAGAGATTGTAGTAGATTGTAGTGGTCAGCTCTCCAAGACAATGTCCATCAAGTATGAAAAGCTTTTGAGGAGAAATGAGGTAGATTACCAGAAAAATGATGTTTAACTAATTTGTAGCAGCTTTTCAATACCTGAATTTTTTTAAATAAAAAAAATTATTATTATTGAGAAGGGATATAAATCATTATTATTGAGAAGGGATATAAATATTTTAGGAAACAAGAAGCCAAATAGAAATATCTAAACATATATAAATGCAAATTTACCTGGAGTTATTGACAGTTGGTATGCTAATCTCTCATGATAAAAAAGGTTCAACTTTAAAAGGGACATTTATACAGTTTTGTGGTAATTTAGCAGTACTGTTTCAGGAAAGTAAAGAACCAAATAAAGATAAGGATGGGACATGGGAATGCTACTTTTAAATGCAAAATTAAAATATTCTTTTGATTGAAAACAACAAGCATTAACTTCAGCAACTTCAAAAACTTAAAATATTTTAAAGAAAATAGAACAAAAATCAGGAGTACTGTATGTCATAATATTTACAAATGATGAATATTACCTTCAATCATGTTTGAGAACAGAGCTGAGATGATTCTGTTGTGGACCAGGCACTTCCAGGAGAGGATTTTTCTTAGATAAATTTCACAAATAAAATTCGAAAATGACTAATTGAAAGAATGGGTCACTAAACTAGAAAATCGGAGTTACAAAAGCTTTAAACAGATTTGAAATTATCAATTGTTATAAGTGATAATGTAATTCAAAGAAATACTCAGTAAGATGGAGGGAGTCACAAGAAGGGCAATGACATAAATAATATGTATCTTATAGGGCTCACTGGATTGTTAACCAGTTATTGCCAGCTGAGAATATGGGCCCTGTATTCCCATGCTTTTCAATATTTCAAATTGAAACTATCAATTTGGATTTTAATGTGTGATATTATGAGTCTTAAATTCTGCATCCAGGTTTATAATAAACATCGTACATACAAAGCATGTCTGCAGACTGATGTCATACCATGAAATCAATTTGTCACAGATCTCTCTGATTTAGAGCCACAGGACACCCTAGAAGTTATCTAATACTTCAAAGTTTACAAGTCAGTAAATCAATTGCTTTTCTCTGTACCCTAACTTCATCCTCCCATTTATCATTCACTTTAATCATATGGCATTTATTCATGTTTAAACCCCAGAATTTCCTCAGTATAATCTTTGTCTGCTTCTGCAAAGTGTGTATGCCAATATTTCTATTGATTAGTTCAATTCTACTGGAACTAGAACACTTACTTAAGCTCGTAAAACATCAGCCTTCTCCCTGTTAGAAGGCATCATCAGTCACCATAAATATTTTCGTTTCTGAAATCAATGATGTGTTTGTAGAAAGTATTTATTCAGAAGACTTAAGATTATTCTTTACCAAAACTGTTTATTGCCCAGGCACCAGATATGAATCCACACAAGGGTTCTGATGATGATTTAAATTTGTGCAAGTTTGTTGAAAAAACAAGACAGCAAGACCCATGATCTTCCCTGTTCCAACCTCACTCTAATTCACAACCAGACAAAATGTAGTAGAACAAGGAAGCCTAGGTGAGATAGGACATCCAACAGCTTATGACTTGTGGGCAGGCTCTTGAAGTATCATCTACAGAGATGAAGAAAGGAAAACACAGAATACCTTCTCATTAACAATAGTAGAGCATCTTGGTAGCTGCAGTACATCTGAGAAAGGACTGTTTGTCATTCATTTCTGCTATTCAGCACATAAGAAAAAATGAAGAGAATAAATATAAAGTGGACTTGAAAATTTCATAAGTGAAGAAAGTGAAAAGACACTACCTATTATATTGAAGAGTATCAGAATTAGAACTAGCCTTGTATATTAGTCTTCTGTGGCTACTGTAACAAATAATCATAAACCTGATGTCTTAAAACAACAAAAACTTATTTCCTCACAATTCTCTAGGCCAAAAGTCTAAAATCAAAGGGGGCCATCCTCTTTCCATATGCCCCAGGGGAGAAATCCCTCCTTGCCTTTTCCAGCTTCAGATGACTGTAGTTGGTCCTACATTTGTGGCTGTATCACTCTAGTCTCTGTCTCTGTGGTCACGTTATCTCCTCCTCTTCTCTGCATGTCTCTATTCTGTGTGTCTCTTATAAGGACATTTGTCATTGGATTTAAGGTCCACCTAATAATATGAGATGATCTCATCTTGAGACCCCTAACAATTACATTTATAACGACCTTTTCCAAATAAGATAACATTCACAGGTTCTGGGAATTAGAGTGTAGACATTACTATGGGGGGCTGCCATTTGGTTTATTACACCTTAATTGATTAGGAAGTCTAAAAAAATATTGACTTAACCCCTTTATATATTGAAAAGTTACAATTCCTCCTTTCTTTGTAATCTGAATCACTTAGGCACTAGGGTGGATACTGTGTATGTAATTTTCACTCACATATAGAGAAGATGTTTTTCTACCAGTATACAAGTACCCATAGACTAGAACTTCTACATTCCAGAAATTTTCTAGGGAAACTTATATTTAAGGTCTTAAAGAGTTAAAACCCTGGATGAAATTAAGGAAGCAATTATAAAAATTAAGAAGGGAGTGATGAGGTCATTGCTATTTCATTTTCATACAAGACATGTTATTCAACAGTCCTTGGATAGCACTTGGTGTCCATTCACAGTCAAACACTGACGTTGCCAAAATGCAGAAGTAGAAATTTGAGTTAAACACTCCCTTTTCTTTTTAAAAAAGACCTGACTATATACCACAAAAAAATAGACAATCGGATATTTAACTGGAATTTCAAGCAGACCCTAAAATTTTCATGAATTCTCCTCTGAAAGTCAGTTTCAGCTTTCCCCCCATACTTGACAGCGTACCAGATAAAGCTTGAGACTTATGCTCTTCAAGCCTTATACATGCATATGTATTGAAAATATCTCTTTGTCCACCAAGATAAAAAAAAAAATCTCCCTAGTATACCTGATGGAACTATATCATATCAATTTCATCTCTTGATTGCAGAATGGAGCTCATTAACTTAAAATCATTATAGTTTATCACACATTCCTCCCTTCATTTCATTCAAAGATAGTTTGAAAGAATCCACCTCTGGGCCTTTGCACTCAGGAAGTAGACTTTGAGCTAACAAACCCTTTTCAATTAATTATCAAATCAGTATTTCATGGACAACTCACCCAGGCTCTTTATTTTTGGAGCTGAGAGAAGAGGACAAATATAGAATTAACACATTATCTGACAAAGACTGTACTAAGCATTACACAAATGTTGTCTCATTTCATACTTAAAATCCTCCTAAAAGTTGGGGATAATGATGCACATTTTACTGATGAGAAAATGATGACATGACTTTGCCTTATAGTACACAGCTGTCAGTGGAGGTTCTGTGCTTCTAAAGCTAAAGCCATACTGAGTAGCTGGGAAATAGTGAGAGAGGAAACTTAAAGCTGTTTTGAAGAATTAGGAACAGAAAGGCTTTCCCAGAATAAGGATAGAGAAATGAAAGAACTAAGCTAGAGGAGAGTGGGCAGTGAGAGTAATACAGCATGAGTTAGGATTATAGAAGATCTTTTATGCCCAGCTGAGTTGTTTGGACTGGGTTGCACAAGACCTGAGATCTATTTTGGTTCTAGTAGGACCACCACTTTTATTGTAATTCTCAGTAGAACTTTGCTATGCTGCATTTGATAAAGTAACGTGTGCCTGGCACGTGCGTGGCTAAGTATCCTCTCACCCACGATTTAGCAGCTGTTAATTTTCACTTTCGCATTCTGGGTGAGGTGGGTAATTACATTCAGCTGCCCGCAACCATCCCGCTGCTACTTTCCTGCAGACCTGTGACTCTTCATTTGTTCTCACGAGTAGGGTTGCATTGTGAGCTGTGAAATGAATCCAGCTGTCCAGTCTCTGGCAAGCCTGTTCATCATCGGCCTCTCTGCTCTGGATCTAGATGGTTCAATCACATTTCTTTTCAGCGGGGAGATTTATCTTTCTAGTCACTTTACATAGCAATCTTAGAAAATATGAAAGCTCACTCTCACTGTACAATGGACAAAACTACTAAAAATGCCACTGTTTGGAGCATGAAGAAAATGGCATATTGTGAAAAAGACAAAATTTGAGAGTTAAGCTGAGGAACTCAGACCAAGAAAAAAGGTTTGACTGGCTTTTGTTAACAGCCTATGTGATGCACAATGGCAAAAGTGAGAAACAGACAGTATGAGGTGGACTTAAAAGCAAATAAGTCAGTGTATTTGGCCCAAGCTTTGGACCCAACAAAAGATAGCAGGAATTGTGGTGATGTCCTGAAACATCCCTCCAAAGCACATGCATATGTCTTGGTTCAAAAAACTTAGTGTAAAGAGACCAGCTCCCTATGGTTCATGCTTACTCTTTCAGTCATTTATGAATTTATATTTATACTAGGTATTTATTGGTTATTTCATTCAATACCTATTTTGGACAATATTATTTAGGAAAACGAATACAGCAAGATACAGAAAAAAATGTTACAGACATTCAGAGGAAAGAGATGTCACTTCTGGATGAAAGGATACAATCACAGCATTAATTGATAAAACATTGCTGGATAAAACAACTTCTAAGGCTGGGCATTCATTTTTCTAATGTTAAGGACGAAGACTCTGTGAACTATTTTGAAGGAGCTCTAAGAAACAGGGTATGAGTAGTGACTGGTTATGGTGTCAAAGTGCAGGAGGAACCAGCCCAGCCCAGCATCCTGACCATCTGACAGCATAATCAGGACACAGTCAGCAGGTTTGTAGGAGGGCAGGTGTCAGTAATGATAGAAAATGCGGAAAGAAATAAATGGTATCAGTTAAGATTTGGCTATTTTCTGATGTTCAGCCAGATGTTGTACAGTTTTAATATAAGAGGTATTTAATGGAAGAGTTTGAAGCAAAGGGATGAAGTCACAGAGCATGATTCTGATGCCACAGTGAGGCATTTGAATGAAGCCACCTGCACAAAGAGACTGGAGAACAAAGTGCCAAGCAGAAGAATGAGAACTGTCACTGGAGGACAGAAGATAAAATGGAAAGAGCACATGTTTTGGAGTCAGGCAGTCCTGGGTTTGAATCCTCGTTCCACTACACCTTAGTTCAGTTAACTGTGAACAAGTTACCAATTTGCCTAAATAGCAACATTCTGGTTTATTTTAAAAAAGGGGGGGAACCACATACCTTGAGGAATTTTTATAAGATTACAAGATATATTATGAAGTTTGTAAACTTAATTGATATTCAGTGAATAATGCTTATTATTAGGATAATCTTCATTGATGTGTTTTCTCATATTGACCCCTTCTGATGCCCTGTCCCCCCTTGCTTCATCCTCTTAGACAACTACAAAAATAGCTTGTCAGGGATTGGGTGATGCTTTTATTCATAGTTCAAAACATCTTAGCCATATTGATGAGCCATCAGGAAAATACATAGCTTATCCAGTTTGTTTTTCCCCTCCAAGAATATGCGTGGGCAACCTCAACATCTGAAGGTGCTTTTGGGGGAAAAATTCTAAAAGAATGATGAACTGCTAACAAGCTGGGTAAATTCTATAACTGCTCAGCACTTGGATTCTTCTGTCAGGCTGCGCGGGGAAGTAGAATGATGATAAATGTGTGTATTAGAGATACACGGTTGCAAGCAAGTAGGTAATGATAGGAAATGATTACCTATTTGCCAAAGGACCAAAAATCAAAGTAAAGAGCAGTTGAGTAATTTGAAGTCATTTGATCTGATAAATATTAGGCTGCTGAAAAAGCTGGGTATTGTTTCCCTTGGAAAACCTGAAAGAAACACTTAACCTTGAAAGTTACATGCAGCATACCCTATTCTTCTGCACAGTTAAGAAATTGAGGGAATTTCTGAAGAAACAATACATCTTGGTGGCACTTTTCCAATAATAAAGGATAAAAAGGGATTTTCACATAACAGAGAAGGAAGACTGAGTAGATTGACTCAAATTTTCCCTACTTGGGTGGCTTCAACACACCAACCCCCCATTCCCACCATGTTCATGTTCATGAGAGATATTAAGTGGTCTCTATGGGAGTTATCCAATCAAGCCAGATCAGCCAGTATTTACTGAGTGCCCAAGACTGAACAATATTCTATGGAGATATTAAAACAAAAGCCAAGTGTTCAGAATGAAGCTTTGTTAAAATAGGTCCCAATGAGTGACGGCAACAGGTGAGTCATTTCCTATTTTGCCCACGTTCTAATACCCATTGTCTTAAGGCAAAGAATCAACAAATGACTGTTCTTTCCCAGGGATAGAATTAGACAATGTGTAGATATCATCATACTGATTTTTAGGGAGAGAAAGCAATTCACATGGTATTAAAACAGGAGGTATGAGATGCTGCAGTTATCCTTTCCAGATACTATTATCTAGATAATTTAATGGAAAAGACAACAAAAACAATTGCTTAAATTGTGTAGATTGAAGCCCTGGGGTTAAAATTTTTGGAACACATATTTTGACCTGGTTTTCAGCCAAAAGTATTTATTATGCACCAACTGTGTGTTGATCAAGGAAGAAGAATGAAATAATACTGGCCTTTTTCCTTGAGGAGCTTAAAATGTATAAGGAGTTATAGACTATGGATTTAAAAGCAATGTTGCTAAGTGTTGTGATAGAGGTCACCATAAGGTGCTAAGGAAGTAAAAAGGAGGAGCACCTAAATCATCCTTTGGGAAATGTTGTCATGGAAGACCTCAAGAGGCCTGAATTGAGATGGAACTACCCCCCAAAAGGCTGCAGTAAACAATGTTCCAGAAGATGAGAACAACATAAGAAAGTCCACAGAGGAGTGACATGGTAGCATAGATAGTTTCATACTACTTATAACTGTGAAATAGGAGGTAGGGGAAAATGGTAAGAAGGATGTTTGAAGAGGGAAGGAAGGCCAAGTTTTGGAGGGTTTTGTATGTCAATATATGGAACAATTAGAAAACAAGCAGGGAAAATGACTTGGTAATGCAATTTTGAAATTAAACATGGGAAAAATATTTAAGTGTTCACTTTTCAAATAAGGTCCTGGTGGCCATGACAAATTCCTGGTCCATTAGCACTTGCCACAGAGGTGGTAAGTACTCTAGAATTTTGTTTTAGGTCTTTTGGAATAAAGGATCCAA
The DNA here is from genome assembly GCF_949752795.1 of Hyperoodon ampullatus. Classification (NCBI taxonomy): domain Eukaryota; kingdom Metazoa; phylum Chordata; class Mammalia; order Artiodactyla; family Ziphiidae; genus Hyperoodon; species Hyperoodon ampullatus. The sequence continues at coordinate 75,986,616 of NC_136920.1, forward strand.
GAAGGCTAAAGGATGGCAAGTCAAGCACACTCAGAGAAAAAACAACATTGCTGGGGAACAGAGAATAGGTGACCCCCAAAAAAAAGACTGATGAAGAGACTTTCTGGTTATAATCCTTTACAATACACTCTTCTCACCTTGGCCTCTGTCCTTATGTCTTTGCTACTTTGAGTTTCTCAGGCTGTAAAAGTTCTAATAGAATGCTGTCAGTCAGATTAGGAAGTATGTCTTTGAGCAAATGGAAGAACTAGAGAAAATTTGAAGCAAAAGTGTAAGTAATCAAGGAAGGTGTGAGTAAATTGAGCACATATTATCCCCTCTCCAATCTTCACTCTGAGGATAAAGAAAATAGAGAGTGATCTTTAAGAATCAATTATACCCCTAAGATTATCTCTAAGGGTAAGAATGTCTCACTTATTCTCTCTTTAATGTATCAGTTTTAGGCATTCATTTGTTCATTCTTTTATGTAGTTTTCTATTCATGTACTATTCTACTTTCTTACTTAGAAGGATAATTTTAATATCTATTTAGAGCTTAAATACACCAAAAATAAACAGGATACTCCTAAGTATCACCACAACAGTAAAAGAAAGTAAGGGTTAATTATAACTTTTTTAATGACTTGCTGTGAACTAGGCATTGCTAGTGATCTCATTAATGTTCACAATAAGTCCATGGCAATGCTAACACCATGTCACAAATGAGGGAACTGAAGCAGAGAAGTTAAGTAATATGCCTAAAACTGCAGAGTTCCTAAGAGGCAGAGCTGGGATTTGAATCCAGTAGAGGAGTTAAAACTTCAACTGACCAACCAAGCTGATTATGCTTTTCTTCCTGCTACACTAGAAAATAAATTTTCAATTATGTTTCTTCTTCTCACTTCTATTATTTTCCTCTGTGTTACCCAACATCACTTTATACTTTCTCCTCTGATCACTAACTATTTCTGTTAGGGTACAGAGAGGGGAAAATAAAAGAAAGAAAGAAAAAAACACACACACAAACTTTACATATTTCAAGCAGAGAGAATTTAATACAGGGGATTAGTTACACATGTGTTGGAAGGGTTCTGAAGTTAAACAGAGGAAGCCAAATCAGTTAGCAGAAGCTGGAAGTATTGGGAGGGATAAAAAGAGGAAGTGGTGTTATCAAAGCACTGAAACAAGAACCAGGACCAACTGACAGAAATTATTGATACAAAAAAGATAGGGGCTGCCCTGTTGGAATAGGGACCAGCCCTCCTTGTGAGAGTTGGAATCACGGAAAACACAGGCACTACTGAGGACATTGCCCAGGGCAGGGAGATAAGAGATATACCCTGGATCCTCCCTTCCTCCTACCTTCTGGTCTTCTACTGATTCCTCCTTTTATTCCAACCTACCTATAAGTCAGAGGGAAAAGGACATTTGGAAAATACAATAAAACAGGGGTAGGACTGAAAAGGAATGTGAGAACAAATGAGCACATGACTGGTTCCCCAAATGGCTGATTAACCAGCTTTTCTCAGTCAAAGCACAGATATTGCCTGCCCATTAATGGTTAAAGTCAAGCATCTATTTCTGAAGATACCTATTTCTCTTGGTGACAAAGTACAGATATGTACACTCTTGAAAGAAACAGGTTCGTTTCCTTCAACAACAGCCAGTAACATTTGGCACTGATTTAAGTTAGAAAGATAAAGAGACGATATCTTTGGAAATTCATGACCTAAGAAAGATAGGTCTCACTTTCAATTCTACAGTTTGAAATATTATGTCATTAACTTTTTTATATATTCCCCCAATAACTTTTAAAGTATGCTCCCAAAGGGCATCACTATTCATTGTAGAATTGATTTATATTTTGTCATATTGAAAAAAAAAGGCAACTCATGCACCATTTCATATGGGCATTTTCAAATAAAATATGGTGCCTGAGCAAGAGTTAGAAACATGTGCTATTGAAGGACTGACAATATACTGAAGCATTTAGACATAGAGTTAGATTCCTTCTTGAAGAATTTTTGCAGTACTAAAGAGACCCCAGGATGTCTGAAATAAGACTCAATAAAAGAACCCATTTATTCTCACCCTGAAGAATTTAGTATTTGGCTACATTTATACTTTTGATTACCACTATTAGAGTTGCTGTCACCAAAAGTCCTGATTCAAAAAAAAAAAAAAAAAAAAGAAAAATAACAACAACAACAACAAAACACATACGCCTGATAAAAAACAATAAAATACCTAGGAATAAACCTACCCAAGGAGGCAAAAGACCTGTACTCTGAAAACATAAGAAGCTGTTGAAAGAAATTTAAGATGACACAAATGGATGGAAAGATATGCTGTGTTCTTGGATTGGAAGAATCAATATTGTTAAAATGGCCATACTATGAAAAACGATCTATAGATTCAATGCAATCCCTATCAAGTTACCAAAGGCATTTTTCACAGAACTAGAACCAAAAATTTTAAACTTTTAATAGAAACATAAAAAAACCCCAAAATAATCAAAGCAATCTTGAGAAAGATGACAGAGCTGGAGGAATCAGGTTCCCTGACTTCAGACTATACTACAAAGATACAGTCATCAAAACAGTATGGTAGGGGGGGAGCTTCAAGATGGCAAAAGAGTAAAACGTGGAGATGACCTTCCTCCCCACAAATACATCAGAAATCTATCTACATGTGGAACAACTCCTACAGAACACCTACTGAATGCTGGCAAAAGACCCCAGACCTCCCAAAAGGCAAGAAACTCCCCACGTACCTGAGTAGGGCAAAAGAAGAAAAGAAAAAACAGAGACAAAGGAGTAGTGTCGGGACCTGCAAGAGTAGGAGGGAGCTGTGAAGGAGGAAAGGTTTCCACACACTAGAAGCCCCTTCGCGGGTGGAGACTGCAGGTGGCAGAGAGGGGAAGCTTCGGAGCCATGGAGGAGAGCGCAGCAACAGGGCTGTGGAGGGCAAAGCGGAGAGATTCCCGCACAGAGGATCTGTGCCGACCAGCACTCACCAGCCCGAGAAACTTGTCTGCTCACCCGCTGGGAAGGGTGGGGACTGGGAGCTGAGGCTCGGGCTTCAGTCGGATCCCAGGGAGAGGACTGGGGTTGGCTGCGTGAACACAGCCTGAAGGGGGTTAGCGCACCACGGCTAGCCGGGAGGGAGTCCGGGAAAAGTTCTGGAACTGCCGAAGAGGCAAGAGACTTTTTCTTGCCTCTTTATTTCCTGGTGCACTAGGAGAGGAGATTAAGAGTGCTGCTTAAAGGAGCTCCAGAAATGGGCGCGAGGCGCGGCTATCAGCGCTGACCCCAGAGAAGAGCATGACATGCTAAGGCTGCTGCTGCAGCCACCAAGAAGCCTGTGTACAAGCACAGGTCACTATCTAAACCTCCCCTCCTGGGAGCCTGTGCAGCCCGCCACTGCCAGGGTCCCAAGATCCAGGGAAAACTTCCCCGGGAGAATGCACAGCGCACCTCAGGCTGGTGCAATGTCACGCTCGCCTCTGCTGCCGCAGGCTCGCACCTCACTCCGTACCCCTCCCTCCCCCCAGCCTGAGTGAGCCAGAGCCCCTGAAGCAGCTGCTCCTTTAACCCCATCCTGTCTGAGTGAAGACCAGATGCCCTCAGGCGACCTACACGCAGAGGAAGGGCCAAATCCAAAGCTGAATCCCTGGAGCTGTGTGAACAAAGAAGAGAAATGGAAATCTCTCCCAGCAGCCTCAGGAGCAGCGGATTAAATCCCCACAGTCAACATGATGTACCCTGCATCTGGGGAATACCTGAATAGACAATGAATCATCCCAAATTGAGGAGGTGGACTTTGGGAGCAACGATATATATATATTTTTCCCTTTTTCTCTTTTTGTGAGTGTGTATGTGTACGCTTTTGTGTGTGATTTTGTCTGTATAGCTTTGCTTTTACCATATGCCCTAGGGTTCTGTCTGTCCGTTTTTATTTTGTTTTTTTTTTTAGTATAGATTTCAGCGTTTGTTATGACTGGCGGATTTGTTTTTTGGTTTGGTTGTTCTCTTCTTTCTTTCTTTTTTAATTACTTCAAAAACTTTTAAAATAATTATTTGTTTTCTATTTTAATAACTTAATTTATTTTATTTTATCTCTTCCTTCCTCCCTCCCCCCCCTCCCTCTCTCTGTCTCTCTTTCTTTCTTTCACCCTTTTATTCTGAGCCATGTGGATGGCAGGCTCTTGGTGCTCCAGCCAGGCTTCAGGGCTGTGCCTCTGAGGTGGGAGAGCCAAGTTCAGTACACTGGTCCACCAGAGACCTCCCAGCTCCACATAATATCAAACGGTTAATATCTCCCAAAGATCTCCATCTCAACACCAAGACCCAGCTTCACTCAATGACCAGCAACCTATAGTGCTGGACACCCTATGCCAAACAACTAGCAAGACAGGAACAAAACCCCACTCATTAGCAGAGAGGCTGCCTAAAATCACAATAAAGTCACAGACACCCCAAAACACAACACCAGATGTGGACCTGCGCACCAGAAAGACAAGATCCGGCCTTATCCACCAGAACACAGACACTAGTCCCCTCCACTAGGAAGCCTACACAGCCCACTGAACCAACCTTAGCCACTGCGGGCAGACACAAAAAACAATGGGAACTATGAACGTGCAGCCTGCGAAAAGGAGACATGAAACACAGTAAGTTAAGCAAAATTAGAAGACAAAGAAACACACAGCAGATGAAGGAGCAAGGTAAACACCCACCAGACTGAACAAATGAAGAGGAAATAGGTAGTCTATCTGAAAAAGAATTCAGAAAAATGATAGTAAAGCTGATCCAAAATCTTGGAAATAGAATGGAGAAGATACAGGAAATGTTTACTACTGGGCATATACCCTGAGAAAACCATAATTCAAAGAGTCATGTACCAAAATGTTCACTGCAGCTCTACGGACAATAGCCAGGACATGGAAGCAACCTAAGTGTCGATCAACAGATTAATGGATAAAGAGGATGTGGCAAATATATACAAAGGAATATTACTCGGCTATAAAAAGAAACAAAATTGAGTTATTTGTGGTGAGATGGATGGACCTAGAGTCTGTCACACAGAGTGAAGTAAGAAAGAATAAAACAAATACTGTACACTAACACATATATATGGAATCTTAGGGAAAAAAAGGTCATGAAGAACCTAGGGGTAAGACAGGAATAAAGACACAGACCTACTAGAACATGGACTTGAGGATATGGGGAGGGGGAGGCTGTGATGAGGTGAGAGAGTGGCATGGACATATATACACTACGAAGCATAAAGTGGATAGCTAATAGGAAGCAGCCACGTAGCACAGGGAAATCAGCTAGGTGGTTTGTGACTCCCCAGAGGGGTGGGAAAGGGTGGGTGGGAGGGAGGGAGATGCAGGAGGGAAGAGAAATGGGAAAATGTGTATATGCATAACTGATTCACTTTGTTATAAAGCAGAAACTAACACACCATTGTAAAGCAATTATACTCCAATAAAGATGTTAAAAAATAAAATAAAATAAAATTACATATTAGAATAAAAAGAAAAAGAGCAAACAATCATGAAAAACACAATAAATGAAATTAAAAATTCTCTAGAAGGGATCAATAGCAGAATAACTGAGGCAGAAGAATGGATAAGTGACCTGGAAGATAAAATAGTGGAAATAACTACTGCAGAGCAGAATAAAGAAAAAAGAATGAAAAGAACTGAGGACAGTCTCAGAGACCTCTGGGACAATATTAAACGCACCAATATTCGAATTATAGGGGCCCCAGAAGAAGAAGAGAAAAAGAAAGGGACTGAGAAAATATTTGAAGGGATTAGACTTGAAAACTTCCTTAATATGGGAAAGGAAATAGTCAATCAAGTCCAGGAAGCACAGACAGTCCCATGTAGGATAAATCCATGGAGAAAAACACCAAGACACATATTAATCAAACAATCAAAAATGAAATACAAAGAAAAAAGATACAAAGCAGCAAGGGAAAAACAACAAATAACATACAAGGGAATGCCCATAAGGTTAACAGCTGATCTTTCAGCAGAAACTCTGTGAGCCAGAAGGGACTGGCAGGACATATTTTAAATGATGAAGGGGAAAAACCTACAACCAAGATTACTCTGCCCAGCAAGGATCTCATTCAGATTTGATGGAGAAATTTAATCTTTACAGACAAGCAAAAGTTAAGAGAATTCAGTACCAGCAAACCAGCTTTACAACAAATGCTAAAGGAACTTCTCTAGGCACGAAACACAAGAGGAGTAAAAGACCTACAATAACAAACCCAAAACAATTAAGAGAATGGTAATAGGAACATACATATCAATAATTACCTTAAATGTAAATGGATTAAATGCTCCAACCAAAAGACATAGACTTGCTGAATGGATACAAAAACAAGACCCATATATATGCTGTCTACAAGAGACCCACTTCAGACCTAGGGACACATACAGACTCAAAGTGAGGGGATGGAAAGAGATATTACATGCAAATGGAAATAAAAAAAAAAGCTGGAGTAGCAATTCTCATATCAGACAAAATAGACTTTAAAATAAAGACTGGGGGGCTTCCCTGGTGGCGCAGTGGTTGAGAGTCCGCCTGCTGATGCAGGGGACACGGGTTCGTGCCCCAGGTCTGGGAAGATCCCACATGCCACGGAGCGGCTGGGCCCGTGAGCCATGGCCGTTGAGCCTGCGCGTCCGGAGACTGTGCTCCACAACGGGAGAGGCCACAACAGTGAGAGGCCCATGTAACGCAAAAAATAAAAAATAAAAAAAATAAAGACTGGGGCTTCCCTGGTGGCGCAGTGGTTGAGAGTCCACCTGCTGATGCAAGGGGTGCGGGTTCGTGCCCCGGTCTGGGAAGATCCCACATGCCGTGGAGCGGCTGGGCCCATGAGACATGGCCACTGAGCCTGCGCATCCGGAGCCTGTGCTCTGCATCGGGAAAGGCCACAACAGTGAGAGGCCCGCGTACAGCAAAACAAACAAACAAACAAACAAAAAAACAAAAAACAAAAAAAATAAAGACGGTTACAAGAGACAAAGAAGGACACTACATAATGATCAAGGGATCAATCCAAGAAGAAGATATAACAATTGTAAATATTTATGCACCCAACATCGGAGCATCTCAATATGTAAGGCAAATACTAACAGCCATAAAAGGGGAAATCGACAGGAACACAATCATAGTAGGAGACTTCAACACCCCACTTCCACCAATGGACAGATCATCCAAAATGAAAATAAATAAGGAAACACAAGCTTTAAATGATACATTAAACAAGATGGACTTAATTGATATTTTTAGGACATTCCATCCCAAAACAACAGAATACACTTTCTTCTCAAGTGCTCATAGAACATTCTCCAGGATAGATCATATCTTGGGTCACAAATCAAGCCTTGGTAAATTTAAGAAAATTAAAATCGTATCAACTATCTTTTCTGACTACAACGCTATGAGACTAGATATCAATTACAGGAAAAAGTCTGTAAAAAGTACAAACACATGGAGGCTAAACAATACACTACTTAATAACCAAGAGAGCACTGAAGAAATCAATGAGGAAATCAAAAAATACCTGGAAACAAATGACAATGAAAACATGATGACCCAAAACCTATGGGATGCAGCAAAAACAGTTCTAAGAGGGAAGTTTATAGCAATACAATCCTACCTTAAGAAACAAGAAACATCTCAAGTAAACAACCTAACCTTACACCCAAAGCAATTAGAGAAATAAGAACAAAAAAACCCCAAAGCTAGCTGAAGGAAAGAAATCATAAAGATCAGATCAGAAAAAAATGAAAAAGAAATGAGGAAAAGATAGCAAAGATCAATAAAACTAAAAGCTGGTTCTTTGAGAAGATAAACAAAATTGATAAACCATTAACCAGACTCATCAAGAAAAAAAGGGAGAAGACTCAAATCAATAGAATTAGAAATGAAAAAGAAGAAGTAACAACTGACACTGCAGAAATACAAAGGATCATGAGAGATTACTACAAGCAACTCTATGCCAATAAAATGGAAAACCTGGAAGAAATGGACAAATTCTTAGAAATGCACAACCTTCCGAGACTGAACCAGGAAGAAATAGAAAATATGAGTAGACCAATCACAAGCACTGAAATTGAAACTGTGATTAAAAATCTTCCAACAATCAAAAGCCCAGGACCAGATGGCTTCACAGGCGAATTCTATCAAACATTTAGAGAAGAACTAACACCTATCCTTCTCAAACTCTTCCAAAATATAGCAGAGGGAGGAACACTCCCAAACTCATTCTACGAGGCCACCATCACCCTGATACCAAAACCAGACAAGGATGTCACAAAGAAAGAAAACTACAGACCAATATCAGTGATGAACATAGATGCAAAAATCCTCAACAAAATACTAGCAAACAGAATCCAACAGCACATTAAAAAGATCAAACACCATGATCAAGTGGGGTTTATCCCAGTAATGCAAGGATTCTTCAATATACGCAAATCAATCAATGTGATACACCATATTTACAGATTGAAGGAGAAAAACGATATTATCCTCTCAATAGATGCAGAGAAAGCTTTCGAGAAAATTCAACACCAATTTGTGATAAAAACCCTGCAGAAAGTAGGCATAGAGGGAACTTACCTCAACATAATAAAGGCCATATATGACAAACCCACAGCCAACATCATCCTCAATGGTGAAAAACTGAAACCATTTCCACTAAGATCAGGAAGAACAGAAGGCTGCCCACTCTCACCACTCTTATTCAACATATTTTTGGAAGTTTCAGTCACAGCAATCAGAGAAGAAAAAGAAATAAAAGAAATCCAATTGGAAAAGAAGAAATAAATCTGTCACTGTTTGCAGATGACATGATATTATACACAGAGAATCCTAAAGATGCTACCAGAAAATTACTAGAGCTAATCAATGAATTTGGTAAATTTGCAGGATACAAAATTAATGCACAGAAATCTCTTGCATTTCTATGCACTAATGATGAAAAATCTGAAAGTGAAATTAAGAAAACATTCCCATTTACCACTGCAACAAAAAGAATAAAATATCTAGGAATAAACTTACCTAAGAAGATAAAAGACCTGTATGCAGAAAATTATAAGACACTGATGAAAGAAATTTAAGATGATAGAAATAGATGGAGAGATATACCATGTTCTTGGATTGGAAGAATCAACATTCTGAAAATGACTCTACTACCCAAAGCAATCTACAGATTCAATGCAATCCCTATCAAACTACCACTGGCATTTTTCACAGAACTAGAACAAAAAATTTCACAATTTGTATGGAAACACAAATGACCCCTAATAGCCCAAGCAATCTTGAGAAAGAAAAACGGAGCTGGTGGAATCAGGCTCCCAGACTTCAGATTATACTATGAAGTTACAGTCATCAAGACAGTATGGTAGTGACACAAAAACAGAAATATAGTTCAATGGAACAGGATAGAAAGCCCAGAGATAAACCCACGCACATATGGTCACCTTATCTTTGATAAATGAGGCAAGAATATACAATGGAGAAAAGACAGCCTCTTCAATAAGTGGTGCTGGGAAAACTGGACAGCTACATGTAAAAGAATGAAATTAGAACACTCCCTAACACCACACACAGAAGTAAACTCAAAATAGATTAAAGGCCTAAAGGCCAGACACTATCAAACTCTTAAAGGGAAACCTAGGCAGAACACTCTATGACATAAATCACAGCAAGATCCATTTGACCCACCTCCTAGAGAAATGGAAATAAAAACAAAAATAAACAAATGGGACCTAATGAAACTTAAAAGCTTTTGCACAGCAAAGGAAACCATAAACAAGATGAAAAGACAACCCTCAGAATGGGAGAATATATTTGCAAGTGAAGCAACTGACAAAGGATTAATCTCCAGAATTTACAAGCAGCTCATGCAGCTGTATATCAAAAAAATAAAATAAACAACTGAATTCAAACATGGGCAGAAGATCTAAATAGACATTTCTCCAAAGAAGATACACAGATTGCCAACAAACACATGAAAGAATGCTCAACATCATTAATCATTAGAGAAATGCAAATCAAAATTACAATGTGATATCATCTCACACCAGTCAGAATGGCCATCATCAAAAAATCTACAAACAATAAATGCTGAAGAGGGTGTGGAGAAAAGGGTACCCTCATACACTGTTGGTGGGAATGTAAATTGATACAGCCACTATGGAGAACAGTATGGAGGTTCCTTAAAAAACTAAAAATAGAACTACCATACAACCAGCAATCTCACTACTGGGCTTATACCCTGAGAAAACTATAATTCAAAAAGTGTCATGTACTACAATGTTCATTGCAGCTCTATTGACAATAGCCAGGACATGCAAGCAACCTAAGTGTCCATTGACAGATGAATGGATAAAGATGTGGCACATATATACAATGGAATATTATTCAGCCATAGAAAGAAACAAAACTGAGTTATTTATAGTGAGGTGGATGGATCTTGAGTCTATCATACAGAGTGAAGTTAATTAGAAAGACAAAAACAAATACTGTATGCTAACACATATATATGGAATCTAAAAAAAAAAAAAAAAAGGTCATGAAGAACCTAGGGGCAAGATGGAAATAAGAACCAGACCTACTAGATAATGCAGTTGAGGACACGGGGAGGGGGAAGGGTAAGCTGGGAGAAAGTGAGAGAGTTGTAATGTATATATGGACATATATACACTACCAAATGTAAGATAGATAGCTAGTAGGAAGCAGTCGCAGAGCACAGGGAGATCAGCTCGGTGCTTTGTAACCAGCTAGGAGGGTGGGATAGGGAGGGTGAGAGGGAGGGAGATGCAAGAGGGAAGAATTATGGCGATATATGTATATGTATAACTGATTCACTTTGCTATAAAGCAGAAACTAACACACCATTATAAAGCAATTATACTCCAATAAAAATGTTAAAAAAAAAACAGTATGGTACTGGCACACAAACACACATATAGATCCTTGGAACAGGATAGAAAGCCCAGAAGTAAACCCATGAACTTATAGTCAATCAATCTACTATAAAGGATGCAAGAATATACAATGGAGAAAAGACAATCTCTTCAATAAGTGGTGCTGAGAAAACTGGACGCCTACATGTAAAAAAATGAAATTAGAACACTCTCTAACACCATTCACAAAAATAAACTCAAAGTGGATTAAATACCTAAATGTAAGACTGGGTATTATTAAATTCCTAGAGGAAAACATAGAACACTCTTTGACATAAATCACAGCAATATTTTTTTAGACCCATCCTTCCTTAGAGTAATGGCAATAAAAACAAAAATAAACAAATGGGACATAACTAAACTTAAAAGGTTTTGCACAGTAAAGGAAACCATAAACAAAGCAAAAAGACAGCCTTCCATTGTCTTTGTAAGAAAATATTTCCAAATGATGCAAGTGACAAAGGATTAATTTCCAAAATATACAAATATCTCATACAGCTCAATATCAAAACAAACAAACGAACAACCCAATCAAAAAATGGACAGAAGATATAAATAGACATTTCCCCAAAGGAGACATACAGATGACCAAGAGGCACATGAAAAGATGCTCAACATCACTAATTATTAGAGAAACACAAATCAAAACTACAATGAAAGAGCACCTCACACTGCCCAGCATGACCATCATCAAAAAGCCTACAAATAATAAATGCTGGAGAGGATGTGGAGAGAAAGGAACTCTCCTACACTGCTGGTGGGAATGTAAGTTGGTACAGCCACCATGGAGAATAGTATGGAGGTTATTTAAAAACCTAAAAATAGAGTTACCATATGATCCAGCAATCCCATTTCTGGGCATGTATCTGGAGAAAACTATAATTTGAAAAGATACATGTACCCCGATGTTCACAGCAGCAATATTTATAAGAGCCAAGACATGGAAGCAATGTAAGTGTCCATCTACAGAGGAATGGATAAAGAAGATGTGGTATATATACACAATGGAATATTACTCAGCCATAAAAAAATGAAATAATGTCATTTGCAGCAACATGGATGGACCTAGAGATTATCATACCGAGTGAAGTAAGTCAGACAAATATCATACAATATCACTCAAATGTGAAATCTAAAAAAATGATACATATAAACTTATTTATAAAGCAGAAATAGACTGACAGAAAACAAATGTTTGATTTATATATTTATATATATATATATATATAAAATCACTTTTCTGTACACCTGAAACTAATACAACATTGTAAATCAACTATATTTTAATAAAAATTAAAAAAATATATATGAATGAAGTAGCCCTCCTACCAAACTTCCTCATTAGCATTGCATTACCCTGGGGTATGACCTGATGCTATCCTTTCTAATTTACTTCCAGGTTCTTTTATTTTTAGTTGTGTTCATCCAAACTGTTATTGACCAGCATGTCTTTAATGGCTCTGAGTTCATTAGAATTCCCTCCAATTTGGTTGGTCAGAAGCCTCTATGAAGGATCCTACACTTAAGAAAATAGGCTCTTTGTAAGGATAACCTAGAATAAAAACATGAACAGTAATTTGTTTCAGGGAATCCCCAATATATCCTTAGTGTGGCATTGTTTTTTCCCTATAAGTCTAGATTTGTTGAGCAATTGCTGCATCTCTACACTTCATTTTGCCTATGGAGACAACTTGAGGACATTTGACATGATTGAATGATGGAATGAGAAAAAGCTTGCATAGAAAATTGGCTGAATTTCTGAAATAGGAACCTATTTTCCTTTCCTCCCTCAGTTTTCTGAGTGTGGTTTTGTTTCTATGGAAATCTATAGTTTCTGTCATTGTGAAAGCCTTACTTGAAAGAGATAATACTAATAAACCATAGTGAGAATATACTACAGGTAGCCCTAATAAATGGACACACCTGTTCTCAGCCTGACTTTAGAAGCAATTGAGCAATAGAAAAGAAACAAAATTTAAAAACAACAAAAAGAGTTATATTATAAATAGAACTGTTTGGAGAATGTGACTTGGGTGTATAGTAATAGTGGGCTTCATAAAATTGATTCCCAGAATTAAATAGATTTACCCACTTACTATTGGATAATAACTCCCACATACGAGCACTTGCCCCTGCGAAATTTAATGTACAGAGGAGCAGGGTAGAATGTATATTGCCTGCAGGGAGACTAGTGCCAAAACTCAAGGAGGAAAGAAGGGGCTGAGCTTTGCATAGACTCAGCTTCTTTCCTTAACTGACTAATCATATTAGTAATTCCTTCCCTCTTGGGAAGTAGCAAGTAAATGGGCAGAAGCCACGAGGTGCTTAAACAAGGCAAGAGTAGAGATACCTACTGTCTATTAGTGTCATCCTTTGTTTAATTTACAACTTGATCTCTCCTTTTCTCCTCCTTTCTTTCCTCTTTTTATTTATTTATTTAGAAATTTCATGTAATGTCTGAAACATTTATATTAACATATTTCCATACAAATAACCCAAAGAAAGTTTAGTATTAGTTGTTTTTTGTTTGTTTGTATTTTTATACTGCAGGTTCTTATTAGTCATCAATTTTATACACATCAGTGTATACATGTCAATCGCAATCACCCAATTCAGCACACCACCATCCCCATCCCACCGTGGTTTCCCCCCCTTGGTGTCCATACGTTTGTCCTCTTTTTATTCTTTATTCTCAATTTTATTTAATTCATACAGCAAATACTTATTGAGCACCTGCTCTGGGTTGGTCTATGACAGGATTTTTTCATTCTCCATTTCTTGCTCCATGCTTACCTGTGCTTTAAGCCTGTTATTTACATGGGCACTGCCAATCTATTGAAGTAACACAGCAGGGTAAATGAAGCTTTTATATACATTTGCCAAGTTCTCTGTTGAGTACTATTTTAAATGCATTCACTTAATCATTCAAAACATTTATTGAGCACTTAGTGTGTGATACTTTTCAAGTGCTAGGGACAGAACAGTAAACAAGCCAGGAAGAGCTCTTGCCTCAAAGTGTTTATATTACAGTTAGTGAGATAATAAGCAAACAAATAGATACATAATATGTCAGGCAGAAATAAGTGCTTTAAGGAAAATATCTCAGGGTAAAGGAGATGAGAAATGAAGCCTGTTTGGGGATAGTGTCATGAGGGAAGGTCTCTCTAAGAAGAGAATCTGTAAGCATAGGCCTGAAAGGAGTGAAGTAGGTGGCCATGAAAATGTATGGGCTTCCCTGGTGGCGCAGTGGTTGAGAGTCCGCCTGCCAATTCAGGGGACACAGGTTCGTGCCCCAGTCCGGGAAGATCCCACATGCTGCAGAGCGGCTGGGCCCATGAGCCATGGCCGTTGAGCCTGCGCATCCGGAGCACAGGAGAGGCCACAGCAGTGAGAGGCCCACATATCGCAAAAAAAAAAAAAAAAAAAAAATGTATGGGGAAGAGCCTTCAAAGCAGATGTAACAAGTATAAAAGGTGTGGTATAGAAACAAATTGACCTAAAGGAAGTATTCAATATATAGAACATTGTATCCCCAAACCTCAGAACACAAATTCTTTTCAAGCACATACAGTATTAACAAAAATTGACCATATGCTGGTCCATAACTCATCAAATTTTTTTAAAAGATTGGATTATATTTGATATATTGTTGGAATACCATATACTTAGGTTAAAAATCAATTTAAAAAACATTAGTATGTGTGTTTGTAAGTTAAGGACTATTTCTAAATAGCATGTGGGTCAAAATAAGAAAATCTTACCTGTCATAATGGATATCAACGCATATTAGAGTATATTTTGAACTGAATAAAAATACTGCATGTTAAGATTTATGGGCTGTAGCAGTTGGGTAAAGAGGAAATTACAACCACATATGTATACATTAGAAAGAAGATTAGGGACTTCCCTGGCGGTGCAGTGGTTAAGAATCCGCCTGCCAATGCAGGGGACACGAGTTCGAGCCCTGGTCCAGGAAGATCCCACTGCCGCAGAGCAACTAAGCCTGTGCGCCGCATCGACTGAGCCTGAGCTCTAAAGCCTGCAAGCCACAACTACTGAAGCCCGTGCACCTAGAGCCCGTGCTCTGCAATAAGAGAAGCCACCGCAATGAGAAGCCGGCACACTGCAACGAAGAGTAGCCGTCACTCGCCATAACTAGAGAAAGCCCGTGTGCAGCAACGAAGACCCAATGCAGCCAAAAATAAATAAATTTATTTTTAAAAAAAGATTAAATTTGACAAGAACACATCTCATGAAGTTAGAAAAAGACAAAGATTGTGAATATTAAAAGGAAATGTTTTTTTAACTGAAAAATAAATATAAAGCAAACATTAAAGAAAAAGGATTAACACAGCCAATAATTCTTTGAAAAGACTAGTAAACTGCCAAACCTCTGATGAGATTTACCAAGGTGTGAGGGACGAGAGAAGAGGCACATATATTTATCATCAGAAGAGAAAAAAAAAGTAACATCACAAGAGTGGCTGCAGTCCAAAAAGAAAGAAAAAAGGGGGGGCGGGATATCACAAACACAAACTAATAAATATGACTTATCAAAATTGGCAAAAGTAGGGCTTCCCTGGTGGCGCAGTGGTTGAGAGTCCGCCTGCTGATGCAGGGGACACGGGTTCGTGCTCCGGTCCGGGAAGATCCCACATTCCGCGGAGTGGCTGGGCCCGTGAGCCATGGCTGCTGAGCCTGCGCGTCCGGAGCCTGTGGTCTGCAACGGGAGATGCCACAGCGGTGAGAGGCCCACGTACCACACACACACCAAAAAAAAAATTGGCAAATGTAGATGACCTGCATATCCCCTTTATATCCCCTTAAAAATGTAAATTCAAGCTAAAATACTTCTTAGAAATGAACTCTAGACCTACTTGATTTCATCAGGAAATTCTCCCAAGCACTCAAGGAAGAAATCATTTTAATCTTACATAAACTCTTCAAAAAAAAAACATACAGAAAATGTGTGAGACTAGCATAACCTTAATCCTGAACCCCAATATGGATACCATTAAAAAAGTAGAAGTAAAGTTCACTGTGAGATAATAGAAGATACATATTGGTCTCTGCCCCCAATTCCTAGCACAGGGCTCCTGAAGCCCTTGTAATTTACTAAGTGATAGGAGTACTAGGAGCTTCCCTTGTTCTAGTATTGGGTCTCTGAACCCATCCCTGTCCTTGACTGTTGGAAGAGGTCATTGAAGAGCGGTGACCAGGGGTTGACCCTCGAGCTGGACCTGGGCAATCAGAGGCTCTTCACCCCCTCCCCGCCCACTGTTCCCACAGTATGAGTGAGCTGTTTCAAGGAAGCAGCCTTGAGAGAATAAGGTGTTGTCGACTCTAGACCATCCGGACTGTGTATGTGACTGGACTCATTAAGGCCTCTATATAAAGTTTTAAGATTCTGGCAGGTAGGTGCAGAGAGCTATTTGTCTTGTGACTGTTGAAGGCAAGCCTCATATGTAAGTTCCTTTGCTTATTAAATCTGCCACCTACCAATCTGGAATGGTCTGTCTCTTTCTTTGGTCTCTCCTTGCCCTCCTTGTAAGGAGCCAGCTTCAGATGTCATCTGGGGAACTGCTGAGTTTGCAAACCAATACTGACATAGGACTCTTAAAACCCTTGTAAATTCCTAAGTGATAAGAGCACTAGAAACATCTTTTCTTCTAATGAAGTGACTCTGGGTGGGTTCCTGGATGGGAGCTGGTCACCAGAAAAGTTCAAGTCATGATTAGAAGCTTGGAGATTTTAGCCCCACTCCCCCATTCTCCCAGGAGGGGCTGGAAATGAAGTTAATAATTGATCATGACTATTTGAGGAAGCAACCATAAAATCCCAATAGTATGGGGTTTGAATTGTTTTCAGGCTAGTAAATACATCCTCACTGGGAGGTTGATGCATGCCAACTCCACTGGGATGGAAGCTCCTGCACTCAGGACCCTCCAGATCTCACCCTATGTTATCTCTTCATCTGGCTGTTCATCTGTATCCTTTATCATATCCTTTTAAAAAGTGGCAAATATATGTGTTTCCCTGAGCTATGTGAGCCACTCTAACAAATTAACTGAACTGAGGTGGGGGTCATGGAGACCTCCAATTTGCAGCCACATTGGACAGAAATTGTGAGTAACCTGGGGACCTACTTGTGATTGGCATCTGAATTGGGTGGCAGCAGTCTTGTGGGACTGAGCCCTTAACCTGTGTGATCTAACAGTATATCCAAAAAGATATCAGAAAAAAGTATCAGAATTGAGTTAAATTGTAGGACACCCATCTGGTGTCATGGAGAATCACTTGCTGTGGGGGAAAAACCTCCACACATTTGGTGATCAGAAGTGTCAGAAGTGAAGTGTTCTGGGTCAATAACAAAGGACACTCACAGGAGAAGGACTCACAGGAGGAAAAGCTGCGTTTTTCCTTACAGTAACTTTTAACCGATCTGAAACGTAATATTAGAAAACTGAATTTTAAAATATGTGAAAATAATACATCTTATCCAAGATTAATATCCCAAGAATGAAAACTGATTTAACTATAGCACATAAATTGGTATAATTCATCTTATTTACAGATTAAAAGAGAAAAATCATCTCAGTATCTCAGAGGTAGAAAAATTGCTGGATAGTGTTCAAGATCCACTCATATTAAAAGAAAGTATCAAGCTAAGAGTAAAAGGGAATTTCATTGACCTGACAAAGCATATCTACAAACAAACTACAGCAAACAATATTAAATAATGAATCATTAAAAAGTTTATTTTTGGTGCCAGGATCAAAGCAATGATGTCCACCATTACCACTTCTACTTAGCATTATATTTGAGTTTTAGCTTTAAACTAGGAAGAAAGTGATACTAAAAATATAAGAATTAGAAAAGAACATATCAAATTTATCATAATTTTAATTGATATAATTGTATTTTTAGAAAATCCAAGAGTCTATAGAGGAATTATTAGAAGAGGCAACTTGTTAAAGACATTGTAATAAAATATAAATTACTAGAATATAGTTTGTTATTATGAGTTATGCCAAAGTTGTTTATGAAATCAAGATAGAAAGATAAATTTAATACTACATTCCAACCACAAATAGGTTAAAAAATACTAAATACAATATGACAGCACCATCAAAATCTATATAATATCTAGCACTAAGTCTAACAAAATTTGTGAAATTCCTCTAAGGGGGAATAATAAATTTATTGAAAAAAATAAACACAAAGTGAGAGAAATACTGTGTTCAGGGATATGAGGAGTCAATATTTTAAAGTTATCATTTTTGCCCAAATTGGCATAAGGAGTCAATATTATCCCAATCAAAACCCCAACAAATGTTTTAGTATGTTTGCAAAATGATTCTATGATTTTTATGAATATTCAATGACCAATAATAATCAAGACATACCTGACGAAAATAACAAGGTAAGAGACTTGTTCTGTCAGATGTCATAAATTACCACAAAGAAATAGCAATTAAGACAGTGTGATATTGACAAATAAACCGATAGACAAAAGTAGAAATAGATCCACACTTATATGGATTCAAATTTTAACAAAAGTGATATTGTAGAGCAATAGAAAGGAGATGGACTTTTCAATAAACAGTGCTGTAGGAATTGGGTATTCAAATGGAAAAAATTAAAGTTGATTCACTACTTTACATCATACACAAAAACAAATTCCAGATAGATCAAAAATTCAAATGTGAGCATATGAGACTCTCTTCACAATTTGTTGAAACAATCTACAAAAAGCACTAAGCATAGAGTAGAAAATACATTTGGCCATATTAAAAGTAAAATTATTCTTCAACATAAGACACTATAACAATGTGAAAAGACAAGAGAGGAGATATTTGTAACATGTGTAATCACCAGAGGGTCTGAATTCAAAATTTATGAAGACATTTTATAATCCTCTAAGAAAAAGAAACCCCAAAGAAAAATTAGCAATTAACTTGAATAGGGATTCCACCAAAGGCTAAAGTCAAGGTCAATAGCATGTAAAAGAAGGCTCAGCCTCATTTGTTGTCAGGAAATTGCAAATTAAAGTCACAAGGAAAAAAAAAAGTAAAGTCACAAGGAATGATAACTATACCCCTACTAAACTGATGAATTTAGACAAATAGCAAGAAATGTTTAGGTTATGGAAATAATCATACACTCCTGTTGAAAGGCTAAATATTTACAACCTTGTAAAAATGTATTTGGCATTATCTTCTAGTGTTAGCCATCTGCACATTCTATGACCCAGGAATTTCAGTGTTATACGTTTAACCTAGAGAAACTTGTGTGTATGTGAAACAGGACGCCTGTACATGTAAGAATGTTCATAGCAGCATTGCTCAAAATACTCCCAAACTGGAAATGCACTACAGATCTAACATTGGTGTGGATTAAAAAAAATGTGACTTATTTGTACCAAGTGAAATTCTGTACATCAGCGTAAATGAATGAACGTAGCTGCACACGACATAGTTCATCTTAGATACATACATTTGGCTCCACCTACATAAAGTTCAAAACCAGAATTACTGTTTATATACACACATATATTTAATTAAATACAATTAAAAATCTAGGTAATATTTCTATAAAGTGAGAAAGGTGTTTGTAAGCAGAAAGGAGACATGGGGGAACATTAGGACTTCTGATAGTGGTTTTACAGGTGTAATGATTCTATGATCATTGTCTAAACTACACATTTATATATTATGATGTTTTCAGTATACAAGTCTTATTTTAAATAAAGATCATTTATTATCCCTTCAAAAAATAAAGGAAAAGATGCAGCCTTGCCCTTGAAATAGTTATAATCTGATAAAGGGACACAGTTGAAAGAACAATTACTTGGTTCTGGTTAGGTTTAATAAAGACTGTAAGATAGGACTATCCCTTGTTCTGAGATGTCACATAGAAGTGATAAATTAAAACTTAACCCTGGGCTTCCCTGGTGGCGCAGTGGTTGAGAATCCGTCTGCCGATGCAGGGAACATGGGTTCATGGCCCGGTCCGGGAAGATCCCACATGCCGCGGAGCGGCTGGGCTCGTGAGCCATGGCCGCTGAGCCTGCGCATCTGGAGCCTGTGCTCCGCAATAGGAGAGGCCACAACAGTGAGAGGTCCGTGTACCGCAGAAAAAACAAAACAAAACAAAACACCTTAACTCTGTCTGAAGCAGGAATCTAAGTATTAAATACCTTGTTCTTTCTTATACTCCCTAAATACCAGGATAAACTCTTTCATGCAACTAGATAGAAGGGCACCTATTGTGTTAGTGTGGGAAACAATATGCATACCAAATTATTGACTTCCACAATTAAAATCCTTGAGCAGTTATAAATCTGGAAGTATTAGAAAGGATACATGATCATTTCGACTTAGTTTTTGCCCCTTTTTCGCTCCATACTATCTAACCAGAGATAGATTCCATGATCTGGGAGTACAGAGGCAATTGGATAAGAAAGGGGTGGTGGCTAGTTGTTGCTCTGTCTCTATGCTCCAAAGATAGCTCATGAATCAGTGCAAAGAGGACCTGTGCCTCCCTAGTCCTACCTGGAACTCTTACAGTCAGAAGCTTTATCAATGTCCTTTGTGCCACACTAATGGAAAACAAGAGAGCAGAGATGGCTGCTAGGGATGGTAGGGGCGGTACGTTTGCCCTGCTCTAGATCCACCTGCAGCCGTGTTCTGCACCAGTCTCAGCCTATCAATAATCAGTGTTGTGGTTGAACTGGCCCTTGTGATTCTTATTAAGATTCCAATATGTCCCTCATCAATCACTTTGAACTTTGAAAACAAACAAACAAACAAACAACGTTTATTACTTACAAGACCTGGAAATTACAGGGCACACCTGGGGCCACTCTGTGAAGTTGTGGGTAGAGAGTGTGCACAGGCCTGGTGTTCTCCTTTGATTTGGGTCGAGGGTGAGGGCATAGAGTTTTGAGGGCTTACTGTTTACTGGTGAATTTAAAACACAAGAGTGGGAATTTAAGTGCTGGAAGAGAAAAAAATAGCTCAAATGGTCGGTTACTGAAATTAACCAAGATCTCTAAAACAAAGGAACCTCAGCCTGGCTCTTTATCTAGTTGTGTGGCTGGAAATGTGTTTACTGGAGATGGCCATCTTTGAAGGGAATGCGTCTTTGAAATGGAAGCCTTGACAATCAAAGTCAGGCACTTGCATTGTAAAAACAAAAACAACTGTCAGGGCTCACACTAAAAGCCCCAAAGTGACACAAAATAGCAATTGATTCTTCCCCCACCTATAGAAAGGGGCACAGGGCTTACCTGGTGGCGCAGTGGTTGAGAGTCCACCTGCCGATGCAGGGGACATGGGTTTGTGCCCCGGTCCGGGAAGATCCCACATGCCGCGGAGCGGCTGGGCCTGTGAGCCATGGCCGCTGAGCCTGCGTGTCCGGAGCCTGTGCTCCGCAACGGGAGAGGCCACAACAGTGAGAGGCCCGCATACAGCAAAAAAAAAAAAAAAGTGAAAGGGGCACAGAAGAGAGCTGAAAGAGGAAGCCTGCAGACCAGAAGGAGAATCTGAAAAAGAACATGGAACTTGACGAGAAGTCACAAAGGTTGTCCCAACTCTGTGCTTCTGTATCTCCAACTTGTGCACTGCCTGCCTGAGGGAGACATGTTTGAGACAAGATGGGGCAAATGGCATCTCAAAAGATGCTAGCACAGAATAATAAGGTTAGAATAGATGTCTTCCTCCAACATTGGTGTTACCCTCTTAGGAACTTGTAGTGAGTCCCAGCAAGAGGAAGGGAAGCTTGGGTTTTGGAGGAGAGAGAGTGACCGAATTTAAAACGTGAATTGGCTAAGAAAAGGTACAATTTTAGTGAGTCTCCTTGGAAGTTACTAGTTGACATTTTCTGTATCTGGCAGAATAAAGGCTTGAAACATCAATTAAACT
Organism: Hyperoodon ampullatus; assembly: GCF_949752795.1. Lineage (NCBI taxonomy): Eukaryota > Metazoa > Chordata > Mammalia > Artiodactyla > Ziphiidae > Hyperoodon > Hyperoodon ampullatus. The sequence goes on from NC_136920.1 coordinate 76,008,522, forward strand.
GAGTTATATAAAACAAAGACATTATTTCATACACTTGGGCTTGGGGCCATTAAATTTTTTACCTGAAATGTATCCAGTGATTTCCATCTCAGTTTTCAGATTTGTGTAGTTGGTCCTTTGTCTTTTGTGTACAGCTTCCTTTGTCCAACACGCAGCAAGCCAAACTCCAAGGCACTGAGTTTTGCAGCAGAGAAAACGTGTATTCACAAGGCAGCCAAGCTCGGACACAGGAGAGCAAATCTCAACTATGCTTCCCGAAAGGGGAGGGGCTCGGGATACTTATGGGATAAAGCTGAGGCGTGGGGAGCATGGGGAAAGGTGATTGGAGATAAGAAAAAGGTGAAGTAAGTGTTGTTCTGCACAGGTGCAACTAAGCTACAGGTTTCTTAATGGGACGCATGGTCAGAAAATAGCAGCATTAATTAACATGCTTTGAGGGTGGAGGTTTTGGCCCAATGACATCAAAATCTCACCAAGTGGATCCTCACACATGCCCAATAAGAGGGTTAGTGGTCTTAACTAGTTTCAACCAGCTTGAGTTTGAACTGGACACAGCTGACTAACTTCCTAAAAAAAAAAAAACTTGGGCAAACATCTTATTGTTTAGGCTACATGACACTTAAAGGACATGCAAGTTTTTATAAAAACAATTAAAGGGAGCTTGATAAGTGAAAGCAGGTTATGGGTGTGATAGATCTAACTGATGATTACCCTCAGCTTCAATCTCAATGGCTGCTCCAGAAGCAATGTCCTACAGGCTATGATGAAATATCTAACTGAGGCTTCCTACGTAGAGCCATGTTTACTTGAGCAATCTTATTTGAGAAAAAGCTGTGTGAGATGGACTTTGTCATTTGACAATTTAGACTTGTCTTTGCTGATACATTTATAATGTCTTGTAATGTTGGTTTTCCCTATGGCAAAGAAATTCCCTAGCATTTAACCATTTAAGTTTTAGAGAAGTAATTTTCCTGTGGTGATGTTTGTGGTCTTATCAAATGAGTCAGCTTCTAGCACAGCAGTAAAGTTGCATCCAAACTGAACATGGTTTACAATAATGGAAGCAGATGGTTTACCGAGTTAGGGAATGAGAACTGATTATTGATTTGCTATCCTTGTAACAACATCAGTGGAGAGTGATAATGAACTGTACCACTTGTAACAGAGTAAATATCCATTTTTATATTACTTGCTTTCTTGCAAATTGGCTACTAGCAGTGAGAGTAAAATATATGGCTGTCTCATATCTCAAAGCACTAAACAAATTGCACTAGAGGAATGCAATGAAGCACGGTAGAGCATTTGCTGATATTTATAACTTGAGCTCAGGCTGAAACTCCACATTAAAAAGCTCACAATTCTCCCTGTTTATTTTCTGCAGTCATTTAGGCATTGCTTCCACAATTCTTAGCTCTGCAGTTATTTTGGAATAATGCATAATTGTCTTTTACCTCACAACGCTAAAGTGCTCTGGGGCTCTTATCAATTTGTCATTTCCATGACAAAATATAGGCTATTTTCTGGGCTTGTATTTCTTGAAAAAGGAAAAGTATCCATAGCAAAATAAGAAAAAAAGGTGGATCAATATACAGGAATGCAGCTCTACAATGATTCTTGAATAAAGACTTTGAACTGATTTGAAGCAAAACTTGGATTTTTTGTTTTGTCTCTCTTCTTTAATCATGACTTTATTTCCACCACTTCCTCTCAGGTAACTGGCATTCTGTCAGTGGAAACTATCTAGAAATACTCATCTCTGAGTCACTTTTCCAACGTTTTCTCTCTTCCTGTCGGAGGTGCTCTGAGTCTGCATACATTTTGCTATTGATTCTATTTTTAAGATGGATGATTTTGTGTGACACTGGACTCTACAATCTCCTTGTGCCAAGACAAACAGGTGATTCCACAGTTGGCATGCACAGTGCACATACCTAGGAGGGTTATTTTTGAATCTGGGAAAATATTTTAGCCACTAGCCAGAAGAGTGGATTCATATTCAAAAATCAGTTTATCCCCAGATGTAGTAGCTGTATCACTGTTCAGAACAGGGTTCCCACACACTGTCATATCAACGTGGCAGTGCACCTTGTATCCTCAAACAGAGAACCCTGTTGCTGGAGACAGTAAATGGATGCCCTTTCCCCTTTATTCCTTTTGAAGATCACTGAATAAATTAGTGGAAGTGGTATATGAAGAGAAGAATCTAAAAGCCATATGCAGGGATGACAGAGTTTTTTCACTCTGATCTATTGGTGATAGCTTTCTTGATTCTTCTGTTGAGAAGGATTCTGAGGAAATATCCAGGCTTAGTGGGAAAGCAGTGTCATATTGAATTGTGATAGTTCTCTAGGCACAGAATATAGAAGAGAGTGTATCACATGGTTCCCACCCATGACACATAAGAATTCCTTGCATTTGTTTGAAGTTTCACAGCTTTTGGAGCATTTTCATGTGTTGCATTTTGAATAGAAATCATATGTTCTCTTTTCTTTCTTATTTATTTATATATTTATGTTTTATTTTATTTATTTTTAATTTATTTTTATTTTTTTATTGAAGTATAGTTGATTTACAATGTTCTGTTAGTTTCTGGTGTACAGCAAAGTGATTCAGTTATATATATGATATATATATATTCATTTTCACATTCTTTTCCACTATGGTTTATAACAGGATATTGAATATAGTTCCCTGTGCTATATATAGTAGGACATTTTTGTTTGTCTATTTTATATATAATAGTTTGTATCTGCTAATCCCAAACTCCTAATTTATCCCTCTCCCATCCCCTTTCCCCTTTGGTAACCATAAATTTGTTTTCTACATCTGTGAATCGGTTTCTGTTTTGTAAATAAGTTCATGTATATCATATTTTAGATTCCACAGATAAGTAATATCATACGCTATTTTAACCAGAAATAGTAATTATTATTGAACATGCAGCCATGCTCTTACAGTAAAACCCAGACTTTTTTTAATAATAAAAATATATCTACATAGGTCCACTGATTTTATAAAAGCATGTTTCTTTGTATAGTTCAGTGATTTTCAACTGGAGGTGGTTTTGTCCCTCAGGGGACATTTGGCAATGTCTGGAGACAATTCTGGTTGTCAAATTGGGGACCAGAAAACTGCTACTAGACCTAATGAGTAGAGGCAAGTATACTGCTAAATGCACAGGGCAGCCACCCAAAGAATCATCTGAGATTGAGAGACCTGTTCTAGCTCATAGTATAAAGCACTCCTCTTTCATATCACACTTGTAAACATTTTTACTCGTCTTCTACTTAACCTAATTGAAGAGCACAATATTCTAAAATCAGCCAAAAATCACTATTAAAATTTATCTTTATAAACTTAAGGTATCAATAATCTTTATCACTAATATTTACCAAAATAGGCTAAATGCTGTGACATAAATGAAGGCTGAAGATACTTTAAGGATGAAATCATATATTCTCTGACAACAGTGGAATTAAACTGTAAATCAGTAATAGAAAGATAAAAAGAAAATCCCCAAATGTTTAATATTAAAGCAAGATGCTCTATAATACCAATGGATAAAAGAGGAAATAAAAAGGAAAATTATAAAATATTTTGAAATAATGAAAATGTGACATATCAGTATAAAGCAGTTCCTAGGTGAAAATTTATAGTTTTAAATGTCTATTAGAAAAGAAGAGCAAATGAAAAATCAATAAGCATTTATCTCAAGAAGCTAAAACACAGATACAAAAATCCTTAAAATATTACAAATGAAATCCCAGCATATATAAAAAGGCAAACAGATTATGACTAAGTGAGGTTTTATTCCAAGAATGCAAGATTAGTTTAACATTTGAAAATCACTCAGTATGATTCATTATTTTAACAGAAAAAAAAAATAGGGGGAAAGCATATGGTCATCTCAATATATGAAGAAGAAGTTTTGAAACAAAAAATTCAGTACCTGTTTGTGGGTATAAAATTTTTTTCTCAGTAAATTTGAACTAGATGGGAAGTTATTTAACCTGATAAAGAATTTCTATCTTAAAAACCTACAGCTTATATCACACAATAAAAAAATTAGTGTGTCCTTCCACTTGAATTTGGAAACAAGTCAACAATGTCCATTGTTATAACATCAAATCAAACTTGTACTTGGTACCTAGCTTGTTCTTTTGTTCTTTGTTTTTTGGAGTGATGCTCTCTTTCTCTCTTTTCTTTTCTCTTTTTTTCAAGTGCTTTTTAGATATTGTTGAAATAGTCTATGTGGAGTAAGTAAAAGAATAACTTACTTCACATAAGATAATGAACACTGAAAACTATAAGATAATGATGAAAGAAACTGAAGAAGACACAAATAAATGGAAAGAATTCCACATTCATGAATTGGAAGGATTAATATTGTTAAAATGCCCATGTTATTCAAAGCCATTTATATACTCAAGGGAATCCCTATCAAAATTCCAATGGCATTTTTTACAGAAATAAAAAAATTCTAAAATTCATATGGAACCACAAAAGACTCTGAATGGCCAAAGCAATCCAGTGAAAGAAGAACAAAGCTTAAGATATCACACTTCCTAATTTCAAACTATATTACAAAGATGTAGTAATCAAAACAATATAGAACTGGCATAAAAATAGACATGTTGACCCATGGAACACAATCGAGATCCCAGAAGAAAATCTGCATGTATATGATCAACTAATATTTGACAGGGAAGCCAAGACTACTCAATAATGAGAGGATATTCTCTTCATTAAGTCGTGTTGGGAAAACTGAATCACACACAGAAAAGTAAAATTGGACCCCTATTTTATACCACTCACAAAAATTAACTTGAAATGGATTAAACACTTGAACATAAGATCTGAAACCATAAAACTCCTAGAAGAAAACATAAGGACAAAACTCCTTGACATTGGTCTTGGCAATGATTTCTTTTTTAATATGACACCCAAAGCACGATCGACAAAAGCAAAAATAAATTAGTGGGACTACTACTACATCAAACTAAAAATCTTCTTCATAGCAAAAGAAACAACAAAATGAATAGGCAACCTACGGAATGAGAAAAAAATGTTTGCAAGCCATATATCTGAGAAGGGGTAAATATCTAAAATGTATAAGAAACTCACACAACTGTCTTGCAAAAAAACAGACAATGTGACTGAAAAATGGCCAGAGGATCTGAATGGACACTTTTAAGAGGAAGACATATATATGGCCAACAGGTACATGAAAAGATGCGCAACATCACTAATAATCAGGGAATTGCAAATCAAAACCACACTGAGATATCACCTCATGCCACTTAGTTAGAATGTCTATCATCAAAGAGACAAGAAATAAAAAGTGTGGCAAGGATGTGGAGAAAAGGGAACCCTTGCACACTCTTGGTGAGAATATAAATTCATACACCCACTATGGCAAATGGTATGGAGGTTTCTCAAAAAATTCATAATAGAACTAACATATGATGCAGCAATCCCACTTCTGGGTATATATGAAAGGAAATGAAATCAGGATCTCAGATATTTACACTCATGTTTATTGCAGCTTATTCACAATAGACAAAATATGGAAACAACCTAAGTGTCTATCTACAGATAAATGGATAAAGAAGAAGAGAGATATATACCTATGTGTTTATATGTACAGTTGACCCTTGAACAACATGGGTTTGAACGGCATGGGTCCACTTATAATCAGATTTTTTCCAATAAATATGTACTACAGTACCACAGAATCCATACTTGCTTGAATCTGTGGATGTAGAACTACCAATAAGGAGGGCTGACTGTAAAGTTATATTAGCTTTTTGACTGCTGGAGGGGTTGGCACCCCTAAACAATAATATTCCTAATTGTTCAAAGGTCAACTGTATACCCTGCACACAATGGAATATTATTTAGTCACAAGAAAGAAGGGAATCCTGCATTTTGTGACAACACAGATAAAACTTGAGGTCACTGTGCTAAGCGAAATAAGTCAGACATAGAAAGTTAAATATTGTATAATCTCACCTTTATGTGGAATCAAAAGAAGATAAACACAGAAACAGTGAGTAGAATGGTGGTTACCAGGGGCTGGAAGATGGGGGAAATGAGGAAATATTGATCAAAGGATATAAACTTGAAGGTATAAGATGAAAAATTCTGAAGAACTAACATTCAGTATAGTGATTACAGTTAACAACACTGTACTATATACTTGGAGTTGCTAAGAGAGTAGATCTTAAATATTCCTACTATAAAAAATAAATGGTAATCATGTGATCTGATGGAGGTGTTAACTAGCCCTACTATGGTAATCATTTCTCAATATATAAGCAAATAAACACATTGTACACCTTATACTTACACAATATTATATCTCAATTAAATCTCAATAAAACTGGGGGAAAAACTTATTTCAGATTCCTAACGCTGCATGAATCAATTCCTGAGAAGGCCCCTTATTTGAAACAACTCAAGATGCTTGGTGCTATGTGCCTGCTCAGAAAATATTGAAGAAATACTTTGCAAATAAATTTAGGAGAAATAGCAAGAAACTTTGGCAGTGATCAGACAGCAAGTTTGTCCTATTTTTTCCCATCAATCCACACATTGATCCTGGAATGCAAAAACTAAAGAAAAAACAATCTCTTAATTAAGAAACATTGAAAAATTCATACCTTATATTAAGGTTTTTATCTTATTTCATCTAATTTCTGTGGGATCTGTAAGACACTTGATAATAATATTACCTCACAGGAGTGGAAATTAACAGTCTGAAAGATTAAAGAAATGGTTGGAATTTCACAGATAACTTGGGCTTGAGAAATACCAAATAGTCTAGGCTTTAGGAATACAAACTTTGGGAACTATTCATATCTGGGCTTAAATCTATTTTCAATACTTTATCTGACTGATTATGAATAGTTATTAACCTGTCTGAGCCAATTTCCTTTTCTTCACTAGAAAGCTTTGTAGTGACGCTAATCATTGTTGTCTTAGTTACACATCTTTCTAAAAATTCAGAAACAGTTTCTCAGTCCTAAATATATGTATTAGTATTCTGTGATCATGGTCATAGCTGAGATAATTGCATTAGAATCATTTCCAAAAGCAGATGTCTGCAGAAGGAACTAGAGTGCACCTGACAGTAGTGGCATATCAAGGGAGGCAGAACTGGTAATAAGAGGATGCTTTGTGTGTAGGTCATTTACAAAGGATAATAAGGCTGACAAAAAGTTCTGTTTATTATCTCTGTGAACTAGCCATCCTAAAGAAAGTCAAAGTCAGTGAAAAAATACTCCTTTCCATTGGAACAAACTGCTCCCATCAAATCCGCAACACCTAATTTTGGTACATCACTACCCAACGGGCAGATACATATTTATATTCACTGTAGGTATTCTCTGGATTGTGTGTATTGACAGTACACAGGCAATATGTCAAGCATGTTAAAATGGAGATAATCTTCACTGGCATTGCCACTACTCTTGCTGTCTGCTTCTCAAAATTCATTGGACAAGAGGACTCTCAGCTCACTAGGGGTAAGTCCCGAGACATGGTGATGAGATACACAGAAACTGTGGTAGATTTTTTTATCTGAATAAACCAGAATTCTGAATTAGAGAAGAAATGTTACTATTATGGGAGTAGATGGTAGTGGAATTAAATACTCATTAGGGAAAAAGACCCCATAGTATATCCATTGATAAAACAGTAAGAATGGGGCTTCCTTGGTGGCACAGTGGTTGAGAGTCTGCCTGCCGATGCAGGGGACACGGGTTCGTGCCCCGGTCCGGGAAGATCCCACATGCCGCGGAGCGGCTGGGCCCGTGAGCCATGGCCGCTGAGCCTGTGCGTCCGGAGCCTCTGCTCCACAATGGGAGAGGTCACAGCAGTGAGAGGCCAGTGTACCGCAAAAAAAAAAAAAAACAAAAAAAACCCCAATAAGAATGATAGCTGACTATTCATCAGAAGCAATGCAAAAGAGAAAAAATGATTAAATGACATCCTTAGGGTGCTAACAAAAACAAAACAAAACAAAAACCCTGTAAACACGGAATTCTATATTCAGCAACTTACACTGCAAATTGTTCAGGGAAATAAAATGCTCATTTGCACAATATTTGCAACTATTTTGTAGGGTGGAATTGTATGCATGTGGTTTGTGTGTGTGTATTCCTTAGGTTAAAGGTAAATGAAACTATATGGAAACTCACTACACATAGGCACGCATATAAAGGTAAATATAAAATGTATACAATGTATAAATATGTGTAAATTTATATGAAATATATATAAAGGTAAATGTATATTTTCCTGTTACTAAAAATAATTGACCACTTAAAGCGAAAATAGTAACAATACACTGTAGGGTTCATAGCTTCTGTAGATGTATGGCAACAATAGTGCAAAAGACTAGACGGACAAAATGGAAGGATGCTGCTTTAAGTATCTCATATTACATGCAAAGTGGTATAATATTTTTTGCAAGTAGATTGTGGTTAACTAAAGATGCATATTTTACGCTCTAGAGTGACTTTAAACAAAGGCAATATGGCTGATAACCCAATATAGAAGATAATACGTAATACTAAAATATGCTTTAATGAAAAAAAGTCAAAAAAAGAGATTCAGCTAACAGTAAAGAAATTACGATGTAACATAAAGCCAACAATATCAATAATTACATTAAATGTAAATGAACAATTGAAAGGCAGAGATTATCAGCCTGGATAAAATACCAAGTCCAAACTATGGGCTTGTTTTTATTTTAAAATAAAAAATGCACTTCAGGTTTCAAAATACAGGGTAAAACTAAAAGGATAAAAAAAGATAAATCAGGGAAATTAATTAATCATAAAGCATAAGAAAACTGGGGCAGTTTTATGAATACTAGACAAATTAGAATGCAGGAAAAAAGTATTCCTAAATGCAGAAAGTGATATTTTATAATGATAAAAGAGCCTAGTCATCAAAAAAGACAGAAATATGAAATATGTAAAGACCAAGTAATAGAACTTCAAAATATATCAAGCAAATCTGACTGAACTAATGGGAGAAACAGACAAATTCATAATTATAAGTGGTGTTTCAAAGCTTATCTCCCAGTGGTTAATAGAATAAGTAGACAAAAATTATTAAGATTATAGAAGGCTTGAAAAATCTCAACCAATCCTTCTTCAATATTTATGACACTCTGCCTTCCAATAACAAAATAGCCATTCTTTTAAAGCATGCACAGAACATTGGTCAGATAGAAGATATGATAGAATATAAAACAAGGCTCAACAATTTTAAGGGTTTTGAAATAAATTAAAAACTAATATCAGTAGGATATATGGAAATTTACCCAAATATTAGAAAATTAAGTAACGCTTCTAAATAACCCCTAGTTCCAAGAAGTTACCAAAGAAATTAGAACATATTTTTTTTTAATTTAAAAAAATTTTTGGCTGCATTGGGTCCTCATTGCTGTGCCTGAGCTTTCTTTAGTTGTGTCCAGCAGGGGCTACTCCTCATTGCGGTGTGCAGGCTTCTCACTGCGGTGGCTTCTTTTATTGCAGAGCATGGGCTCTAGGCATGCAGGCTTCAGTAGTTGTGGAACATGAGCTTAGTTGCTCCGCGGCATGTGGGATCTTCCCCGACCAGGGCTCAAACCTGTGTCCCCTGCATTGACAGGCGGATTCTTAACCACTGCACCACTAGGGAAGCCCTAGAACATATTTTGAACTGAATTTTGATGAAAAAAAAATTAAATTTTGTAAGATGAAGCTAAAGCAGTGTTTAAAAGGGAAATCCATAGCTCAAAAAAATGTTTATAATAGAAAAGAAGAAAGATGTAAAATGAGTAATCTCATTCTCATTCCACACTGAAAAGTTAGCAACAGAAGAGTAATGTAAACCCAGAGCAAAGTGACATAGGAAATAATAAAGATGGGAGCAGAAATTACTGAAATACAAAGTGGAGAAATTGTTTAAAAAAATAAAGACCTGGTACTTTGAAAAGGTTAATACAAATAGCAAAATCCCTAACTTTATTATTAAGAAAAAAGAGAGAGAACACAAGTTAGCAATATAAGCAAGAAGTAAAGAAGTGACACTACTACAAATCCAAAAGATTGTACATTAAATGTATATTGTATATTAAAGAATAATAGGAAAATATTATGAGCACTTTATGTCAATTACTTTGACAACTTAAATAAAATGAAGAAATTTCTTGAAAGAGACAAATTACCAAAACCAACAAAAGGGAAACAGAAAATAAATTAAGAACATAATTGAAAATTTTCTTAAAGCAATTAAAGTTCTAGCCTTAAGTGTCTTCATTGTGAATTCATCAAACATTTAAGAAGTAAATTTAAAGAGTAAATAATATCAAACTTTACAAACTTTTTCAGAAAATAAAGCTAGAGGAAACATTTCTCAATTTATTTGGCCAGTATAACCCAATTTGACAAAACTTATTACACATTCATGATAAAACAAACAAACAAACCAAACCAAACAAACAAAAAAACTCAGCAAGATCCTCAAACTGATAAGGAGCATCTGTGAAATATCTTTAGGTAACATTGTACTTAACAGTGAAAGACAATGTATTCCTTCTAAGATCGGAAGAAAGCACATTTGCCCACTCCCACCACTTCCATTCAACATTATGCTGAATAGAAGTTAACTGGAGGGTCTACCAGCACAGTAACGTAGATTGGAAAGGAAGAAATAAAGCTATATTTCTTATAGACAATATATCACTTATGTAGAAAATTTCAGTTACCTGCCAAAAAAACTCTACTTCAGCTAACGAATGAATTTAGCAGTATTGCAGGAGACAGGCTGGGCTTCATTGCTATGTGATCTATGCAGTTGCACTGGGTCCCATGTTCAGAAATGCCCTGCACTTGGTTTAATGCTCTACTGTCACTATCTTGAAATTTGAACAAAGGGCCCCCAAATTTTATTTTGCACATAGCCCTTCAAATTATGTAGCAGGTCCTGGCAGGAGATGAGGTCAATATAGGCAATCTACTGTACTGCTAGTTACCATCACCACCAACAAATGAAAAATGAAATAAAATGGCAATAAATTCAAAATACATAAATGAATTAGGAACAAGCTTTACAAAACATATGTGAGGCACTGAAAGACATAAAACATTGCAAATTAAATTAAACAAATGGAGTGATATATAATTTTTATGGATTGTGAGTCTCAGTATTTTTAAGATGTCAGATTTCTCCCAAATGACTTATAGATTCTGCATAATCCCAATCAAAATATCTGCAGATTTTACGTATTGTAAAATTGGCAAGCTTATTCTAAAATATCATATGATATTGCCTTTATGTGTAATCTAAAAAAATGATACTAATAACTTTATATACAAAACAGAAATAGACCCACAGACGTAGAAAACAAACTATGGTTACCAAAGGGGACAGGGGGGAGGGAAAAATTAGAAGTTTGGGATTAACATATACACACGACTATATATAAAACAGATAACCAACAATGACCTATTGTATAGCACAGGGAACTATACTCAATAGTTTGTAATAACCAAGAAGGGAAAAGAATCTGAAAAATAATATATGTATATATATATAAACTGCATCATTTTGCTGTACACCTGAAACTAACACAACATTGTACTTCAATAAAAAAAAATTTTTAATAAGATTTATGGGGGCTTCCCTGGTGGCGCAGTGGTTGAGAGTCCGCCTGCCGATGCAGGGGACATGGGTTCGTGCCCCGATCCGGGAAGATCCCACATGCCGCGGAGCGGCTGGGCCCGTGAGCCATGGCCGCTGAGCCTGCGCGTCCGGAGCCTGTGCTCCGCAACGGGAGAGGCCACAACAGCGAGAGGCCCGCGTACAGCAAAAAAAAAAAAAAAAAAAAAATTTATTTGGAAATGCAAAGACCCTAGTCTAGCCAAAATAATCCTAAACAAAATGATCAAAGTTGAAGGGCTACCTTATTTGTAGCATTTATATAAATATATGGTAATTAAGATTGGGTAGTAGTTGCATACAAATTGACAAATAGAGTCATGCAACAGAATAGACAGTCCAGAAGTAGACCCACACTTACATGGTCAATTGATTTTTGATCAAGATCACAAAGCATATCAATGGGGAAAGGAAGGTTTTTTCACAAAGTGGTACTAGAACAATTGGCTATGTTTTCAAAAAGGGAAACTTGACTCATACCTCCTAGACCACATATAAAAATTAATTGAAAAAGAGTATAGACATAAACACAAAAATTAAAAATATTAACCTTCAAGAAGAGAACATAGGAGAAAAAAGATTCTATAATCAGGACCCAGATATACAGACAGGACTTTTCATAAAAGAAAAATTTGATAAAATTTATCAAAATAAAAAATGGAGGCTTCCTTGGGGGCACAGTGGTTAAGAATCTGCCTGCCATTGCAGGGGACACGGGTTCAAGCCCTGGCCCGGGAAGATCCCACATGCCGCAGAGCAACTAAGCCTGTGAGCCACAACTACTGAGCCTGTGCTCTAGAGCCTGTGAGCCACAACTACTGAGCCCACGTGCCACAACTACTGAAGCCCATGTGCCTAGAGCCCGTGCTCCACAACAAGAGAAACCACCACAATGAGAAGCCTGCACACTGCATCGAAGAGTAGCCCCCGCTCACCACAACTAGAGAAAGCCCATGCACAGCAATGAAGACCCAATGCAGCTAAGAATAAATAAATAAAATAAATAAATTTATTTTAAAAAATCAAAAATGTATGCTCACTAAAATACATTAAGAAAATAAATGAGTGAGCCATAGACTAGGAAAAAATATTTACAATACATATGTCTTATGGGTTACATGTATTCAGAATATATGAGCTCCTATAATTCAATAATAAAAAGACAACCCAATAAAAAATAGGCAGAATACTTAAACAGTTACTTTACAAAGGAAGATATATGAATGGCCATTAAGAAAATGAAAAAGTGCTCAGCATCATTAGTCAAAGGGGAAATGAAAATTAAAACCACAATGAAATACCATTACATGCCAAGCAGAATGGCTAAAGTAAAAAGGACAGAAAACAACAAACACTGGCAAGGATGAGAGCAACCAGAACTTTTATGTTACTAGCGAGAGTGTAAAATTATTTAACATCTTTGACAATTTGGTAATTTTTCATAAAAATATGAAATATTCCTGTCCTATGAGCCAGTAGCTCATCTTCTAGATAGATTCCCAAGAGAAACAAAAATATTATGTTCACAAAATGAATTGTACAAGAATGTTAATAGCGGTTTTACTCCTAATAGCCCAAAGCTAGAAGAAGCCCAAGTGTCTAGCAGCAAGATATGGATTAAAAAAATTTGGTGTCGGGGCTTCCCTGGTGGCGCAGTGGTTGAGAGTCCACCTGCCGATGCAGGGGACACAGGTTCGTGCCCCGGTCTGGGAAGATCCCACATGCTGCGGAGCGGCTGGGCCCGTGAGCCATGGCCGCTTGAGCCTGCGCGTCCGGAGCCTGTACTCCGCAACGGGAGAGGCCACAACAGTGAGAGGCCTGCGTACAGCAAAAAAAAAAAAAAAAAAAAAAAATTTGGTGTATTTATAAAAATTAAATGCTACATAGCAATAGAAAGAAAGGTACTACTGTTACTTGGAATAGAATGGATGAATCTTAAAAACCTTATATTGAGCTAAATAAGCCAAACACAGAAAGGTACTTACTGTATTATTACATTTATATGAAGTTCTAGAAGAGGTAAAACTAATAATGTAAGGGAAGAAAGTCAGTACACTAGCTGAAACTGCAGGGTTGGAAGGACCTGTGTGGAAGGGGAGAGGCAGCACGTGGAAAGGAGGGCCTCTGGAGTGTGGAGTTCCAGAGTTTGGAGGTTTTATGGCACTTGGACATCTTCCGACGTAGCTTTAGGCAGCTTACAACTCACAAATGCATGGGAGATTCCTGCATCTTTTGTGTTCTCAAGGAGACATGGGTTTGAGCCCTGGTCTGGGAAGATTCCACATGCCGTGGAACAACTAAGCCCGTGAGCCACAACTACTGAGCCTGTGCCCTAGAGCCCACGAGCTGCAACTATTGAGCCCGCGTGCCACAACTACTGAAGCCATGCGCCTAGAGCCTGTGCTCCGCAACAAGAGAAGCCACCGCAATGAGAAGCCTGAGCACCACAATGAAGAGTATCCTCTGCTCGCCGCAGCTAGAGAAAAGCCCACGCGCAGCAACGAAGATCCAATGCAGCCAAAAATAAAAATAAATAAATAAATAAATTTATTTTTTAAAAAAGCAGTACTAAAATTTTCCCATTTTCCCATTCCCTAATATTTCCCATTATCACATGTAATAATCAATAGATTCTTTATATTGGTTCTCTACCCTCCCCCACCCCCCAAAAAAAGAAAGAAACTGAAGGGTTGGAATAGAGAGGGGGGGAACAAGAGGATCTTTCTGGCATGAAGGTATTATTTGATACCTTGATAAGATCTAGATTTTACAGGAATGTGCTGACAACCTGACTCTCAGCAACAAAAAACCCCCAACTTGTAGCATTTGTAGATTTTTCTTTTGGTATTAATACTCCTACAAATGGTTGAATAGCTGACCTGAAGAATTTTTATATATTTAATGATCAGTCCTTGTAATCTGGTTCTAGCATACTGCTGAACATTGATGTGTGCAATTGTCAAAGTTCACCAAGCTATACCCTGAAGATCTGTACATTTCACTGCATACAAATTTTACCTTAATAAGAAATATGAGAAAATACAAGTTTATCAGCTCTACAAGATAGTCTAGCTAAGTACAATTTTCTCAGCAAGCCACATCTTCCGTTTAGCTTCTCTTTTCCCATTGTTTTGCATAGACTCTCCTGGAGCATAGTTACTTTATGTTACTTGCCTGCTCTCTAAGAAAATTGAATGGCTATTGTATACTAGACTTTGTATCCAAGTGGATTATGTCCAAATACCAGGATCTGCCTACCTTTATGCTAGTTTAGAGGACCAACACAAGCAGGTAATCCATGATTTTGTTGACTGGGTCTAATCACATGAGCAATCAAATGGCTCTCTTAAGAATTTAAACTGCTACAGTCAGGGACAAAAACATCATTTGTTTGCTGGAGCTGAATTTTTCCTGAAGTAGATTTTGCTCAAGGCCTCCACAAAAGACAATGTGCAAGGTGAAATTACAAAGAAAACCACTGACAGAGTGAAAGTAATAGAGCGGAAGCACAGAGGAAGAGAAACACTCTGAGCTGATGTTCATACAACACTTAGTTGGTAATAATCGCAGGTAACATCTATTGTGCCATTACTTTATGCCAAGTTTTGTTATATGTAAGCTTATTCAATCATTACAAGATTACAAACAGAGATATTTCAGTTAGTCAAGACCAAGGAAAACAGAGTCCTTGTAAATATTGAGGAATAGGCATTTGTTATATGAATTAGACCTCACACAAATATGGGAGGAGGTGCGAAAGTGAAAGCCTGGAAGAGAGGGTTAGGAGGGGATCAGAAAGGGTTAGAGAAGCCATTGCTAACTAGTTAGCCTGAAGCACTGGTACACGCGGAAAAGTTGGAGCTTGCAGATAAATGTAAGAAGCCAAGCACATCTGGCCACTAAAGCAGAGCTGCATAGGTGTTGCTCTCTGGGAAACTGTTGCCTCTGTGTAGCTCTTGCTTTTGTGAGTCCACAGCCAAGCACTTGGTTGTAGGCCTGCTACCACTGTTGCTCATCGAAGCCAGCAACTAGTAAAATGAGTTAGCTGGGGAATGCAGGATTGAGAGGGCACACTGACACTGCCAGGCATTTCCACACACATCCATCACCATGTCGGACCATGATGATCTTCTGAAAGGAATGACTTCTGCTTCACTTCACCTACCTAATCCCAAGTAAGTTCCTCTTTTGACCAACTCTAACCAGGAAGCACACTGTAACGAGGATCTTAGGAAATACAGATCTTACCTTTAGCCAAGTATATACAAAACAAAGTAACACAATACAATTTCCCAATTTACAGATAAGGAAAAGAAAGATCAAGCTGGCGAAACAATTTGCCCAGGTTTTTATACACTTAGTAAATGCCTGAGCTGTGACCCAAACCCAGGTGCACCTGATGCCAAACTGTTTCTTAGCATCATTCTATGGCTATCTTCATGGATAAGGTTATTTACTTCAAGGGCTTTCTGGTTCCAGCTCCACACTGTCACATTCAACCCATTTTTACTGAGGGGTTTATGTGCCTCTGTAACCAAGCAACGTTATGTATGGTTGTAGTGAAGATTAAATGAGGCTGTATAGAAAGTGTATTTAATAATGCTTTGCCTGTGAGCTCTTGGTACCTTGTGGCTATTGGTGTAATGATGTTGCTGATGATGAATGGTCTTTACCTTCAGGAAGCTTAATAAAGGAAAAAGCATGATCCAGGGTTTCTGGACAACAGTTTAGCTTTGCTGTTTAATCTCTGCTCTAGTCATAACCTGTGAATTTCAGTTTTTTAAATCTCTAAATGAGGATAATACTTTCTTCTCTGACTACTTCCGGGATTTTTGTGAGGATAATACAAATACACATATATATACACATATATATATATTTTTATATATATGCATATTTTTTATATACATGATTTTTGTTGAGACTGTGTTTCCTGGGCCTGTTCTCTCCCAGTTATCCCACCATCCCACACTACCTTTGAGAGCAGTTTGGGCCCTTCTTTTCTAGAATTAAGCCTCTAACTCTAATAATCTCTATTATCCAGGGGAGTTTTGAAGAAGACACAAGGAAAATGTGTGCAAAATATAATCTACAAACCAACATGAAGCCTTATTATCACCGATCACCTCACTTTTGGTGGTTTCCTTTTGAAAACATTGAAAAGGTAAGCTTGTTGTTATGCCCACCTAGTCTACCCCCACTCAGTCTAACCCCACCCCCATCCTGATGAAACCTTTGAGCTGGGCTATCTCTGCAAATTCTCTGAGCGCACACTGCTGTCTCCACGTTATACCCCAGCATGTGCGCAGAAGGAGATTTCAGCATGGTTATCTCTGAGTTTCCCGTTCCTTTAAGAAAGCTGTGTTTCTAATCTGTGGCGTGATGACCTTTTGCCTACCCTGTTAGATAAAATCACAGGCTCCCTTATCAGTGCAGAGCTGAGAGAAGGCTTGCAAACTGAATATAGACTTTACCTGTGAGCAGCATGAAAAATCAACTAAAACTAGTGCATCCTTGCAAGTAACCCTCATTGCCAGTCCAGTGTTTCTCTAACCGCAGCTCAGGCCAGCATTTGGAGTGCAATCTTGCCTCCTCCAAGTTAAGGATTTAGCAACATCTCAGCTTCAGAGAACTCACAGAAGAAAGTCATTTATACTACAATCTTTGTTATGGTTAAAAAAATAAGAAAAGGGAAATGCATGGGATATTGCCTCATCACAGACAATCAAGCATTTTAACCTGGACTGTTTTTCCCCTAAAGATCTGAAGTAACACCCAGACAAGTATCCAGTATGTATGATGTCTCTCAACAACTTGTGCTCCCAATACTCACTACACTGTGTAGGGTGGTAGGTGGCAGGATGTGATGGAAAGTGTATGGATTTTTTTGGCTAATTAGACTTGAATTCCTGGATCCAGTATTCTTTTCTGGATAATTTTAGGTATATTCTTTTTTTTTTTTTTTTTTTTTTTTGCGGTACGCGGGCCTCTCACTGTTGTGGCCACTCCCGTTGCAGAGCACAGGCTCCGGACGCGCAGGCTCAGCGGCCATGGCTCACGGGCCCAGCCGCTCCGCGGCATGTGGGATCTTCCCAGACCGGGGCACGAACCCGTATCCCCTGCATCGGCAGGCGGACTCTCAACCACTGCGCCACCAGGGAAGCCCCATAGGTATATTCTTATTTATGCTTTTCTTTCAGAAAACATTGCCCACTTGAGAGTTTCTTTTTTTTTTAATATATTCTGATAAAGAGTAAGGGTTGAATATCTCTTTGCTTCCTTGTTTTCCTGCTTTCCTTCTAGAGAACTGTACATGGAGAGATCAGCTTTTTGAACTGGTAATTGGCTTGTGTTCAATAACACCCCAGGAACCTCTGAGAAGTTTCTTAAGGACACTTTTGTACCTGAGTCTCTGGACTCCTCAAGATAAAAGCTCAGAACATCAAGGACTCTGTAGCTACATCCACATGTGATGATATTGAATGTAGACCAAAGACAGAGCAGGCTGTGCCGACCATTAAATATGCACCTATAAGCATGAAAATTAGCTTTGGTCATAACTGAAATTCCCAGAAGCCCCCCAGACCTCCTGAAAGGTGAAGTGGATTATCAAATCTTCTTGGAATATAAAGTGGAGTCAGGTGTTAGGTGCCTGAGCTGGTTACCTAAGAAGACCACTTGAGACTAAATCAAGTGTTTTCTGATTAGCAGTCAGTGCAACAGCTCTAATCTAATAAGCTGACGATCAGGGAGCATGAGAGCTGTGAGAGGGAGAAAGGTCGTTTTTCCATCCAAGGGTCCATTCTGAGGCCTGCTATCACCCAGACCTTCTTTGTCTGGGTTCCATAGCACTGGGAGAAAGCTAAGCATAAGCATATTTGCCTTCGAGAGTCACATGAATTGTATGGGTTAGTTAGTCTGGAATGCTGAAGCCTCTTTGGGAGGCTTCAAAAGGAGAGTAGTGGGCTTCCCTGGTGGCGCAGTGGTTGAGAATCCACCTGCCGATGCAGGGGACACGGGTTCGTGCCCGAGGAGTAGCTGGGCCCGTGAGCCATGGCCGTTGCGCCTGCGCTCCGCAACGGGAGAGGCCACAACAGTGAGAGGCCCGCGTACCGCCAAAAAAAAAAAAGAGTAGTTAATTAGTTTGAGGTGAGGTGTCTAGGTGCTCAGCTTAGAGAGTGGAGGACTACTGAATAGCTCTCACCTGCTGCACTGATTTGTCCTGCATTACATTCCTGGGGCAGTCAATGAGTTTCCATCTTTCAGCACCTCTATGCTCTGCTTTATGATGGTGGGACTTTGAGTGTACAAACTACCTTTTTGAAAGAAGAAGGATAAACTTGCTCCTTCCTTTCTGTTTCCCGTTCTTGTGATCGTCACCCCATCAATGCTTCTTCACCCTTGAGGTAGCAGTTGCTTCCGTAGGAGCAGCTGAATCTGGTTTTCAGTCTTTCCAACATTCACAGAAATAACCTCATTGAACACTGTCAAAGATATCGATAGCAGCTATCTGGTCTTCCATCCTCAGCGGTCTGGATCCCAGCCTCACAGGACCCCTCCTGGTATCCAGAGCTACCAGCACATGCCAGGCAATAGTTCTGAGTTTCAGCTCCAAGTAACCCCTCCTTCAGGCTTTAGTAAGTCCTACCTCTTGCCTTTGTTGCACAGTCCAATCAGAGTAGCTGTTTCCTGCAGTTATTATCTTAGGAGTCTCTCTTTTTGTTTTTACCCTTTCAGTCACCTAGTTAGCTGAATTCTAGTTAACCATCCCTTAAGTAAATTCTTTCCATTAAAATTGCTATGTGATTTCTATCCCCTCTCACAGTTATAGAAATTGGTAACAAAAAACCACAGACCACCCAAAACAAGGTTGTGAATTGGTTCAAATGTGTCTTTGAGTTTGAATTCAGAGTTAAGCACCTTGCCAATAGGAAATAGGATGCTAGTAATGCATGGCATGCAGCGCCATCACAATTAATTAAACTATCACCTGCACTAAATGGTAATGATATGCCTACTGAATAGTTCTGCCTCCTGATGGGAACCTAAATGATGGAGTTTATTTTGGGGGTTTCTTCAATAGAAAAATTTACCTGCCTATTGCTTTCCTTGGCTGTTAGAATAAAATCCAAACTTCATCCCATGGCCTTTACTTCTCCACTGTATCTGGTCCCTTTCCAACATTGTCTCCTACCTGTTTCCCTCTTCCTTACAAACCTTTAGTCTTCCTTCTTACTATAAGGGGAGGAAGCTTTACCTCACCTAAGGGCCTATGCCATAGTGGTTCCCTCCAGCTATAATGCTCTCTACCTGATCTTTTTATGGCTGGCTTCTTCTCATTATGCAGGATGTAGCTCTAAGGTCACCTTATTGGAAAGTCCTTCCCTGACGAGACAACTGCCGTGCTGGAAAAGATGGCCAGCACCTTTATACTCGAACATCACTCAAATTAACTGAGAAAAATATCATCGTCTTTCAAATGGGTTACAGATAAGTAATGCAGACGAGAACATACAATCGTTAATCATTGTTTAAATAATTGAAACAGCTACTTAGTTTCAGATAAATGTTCCTTTATGTATTTCCTTTTTTGTAAATAGAAACATCCTTTGGTGGGGGCAGGGGATCAATAAATAGCACCATGAAATCAACAATGCCTATCAGATGTTTATCAGCTTAACATGTCTCCCGATATTTGCTCTGGTCATTCTTCCGAAACAGAATTGTGCCCATTAGGAATGCTTGCTGAACATGTAAATATGTAGAATTAGTGTTGGTTAGAATTCTATAATAATTGTAATCTCAAAAGTAAGTTGAAAAGTCAGAAGTAATAAATAACACATTAAAAAGTATGGAAAAGTTAGGTATTTGGATAGGCAAAATTGAAAGTGGTCTTTAAAATGGTGAATTGTTACCAAAAAACACTTGGAATTAACTACCCCTTTCATAACAGGACAGATATGTCTTAAAAAAGTAGATGAATTTGTGGATGCTCTTTTAATATTAATACTAACACAAATTTGTCCAGTACTGGATTAGTATTAACAAGAGAGAGGATGAAATTTTAGAGTATCTCCTTGGTTCTGGCAGCTCCTGACACCCTCTGGGAGACCCAACTTTCCCCAGAAGTCCCTGGCAGCCCTTCTAGATGTTCATCACACACCAGACATCACGGTGATAGAAAGCTCTTGGAATTCTGCAATTGACACAGCTAGGGAAAGCTGGGAGCAATAAAAACAGAGAGAAACAAGGAAAGGTTAGCAACTAGAAAAGGAAAGCATGGATTTCTTGGTAGGTTCTAGTTAGAGGATACATGGTAAGAGATTCCCTGTTCATTCACAAAGCCCAAATGCTCAGCCAGGCAGCCTTCTGTTCTGCCAAAAAGCCAGAATGACGTTCAGGGAGAGATTTTTTTTTTTTCTTCATTCTGGAAGATTTCTAGGACATAATGCTGTGATTTGCTCTTCCCACAACTCCTAGGTTCAATTCAGCATACCTCAGAAATATGTTACGTAACTTCCTGGATTACAATGTCATTTTCTTTACATTAGGAGTGTAGGTCATTTCAAGTACATTATTAAAATACTGATAAAGATATTGAAAATGCTCACTTAACCCTCCACAAGGCACTCCTCACCACCATACACATACATACTTGCTATGCTTTATAATTAAATTATCTAAAAACAACCCAATGGTCTCCACATTGGCTACTTTGCTTGGTAATCTGATGATGGGCCAGATATATCTTTATATTAATATGGAACAGATTTAACCCAAGGTCTTCCTTCCATATAGTCTGATTGAATTGGATTAGGATTAGATTTTAAAATTCACTTCTGAGAAAAAACTCCCCTGGTTGGGGGGAAAGACAGCAGATATATTAAGTAGTTATAAAATAGAAGAAATTTATATCTCTATTAGGCTTATTTCTTGCTTACAATATTCTGTCCTATTGAACATGTAAGACACATTAGCAAAAGAAAAACTTTCATGGGAAAGGCAGAGGAAAGAAAGACAAGGGTAAGGAAGTTTGATGATCTCTAGTAGGTAATCTTTAGGTCACATGTTTTCTCTTTGTTCTGCAAAGCCAGTGTACTTGTGTTTTCAAAGTGAATAGAGACAAGAATTTAGAAACACTTAAACTTTCCAAACTTCTGAAACTGGAGGATAGATCCTCTTATTTATATGAAAAGCTGTGTTGAATCAGATATTTTACCTTATAACGCAAACAATAGAACACTCTATTTAGATTATTTTTAGTTTGTTTATCAGTTGGTTTGAACAAAGCCCACTTTGTTCTCAAAAGGATTTAAGATAGTTAAAATAACATACATGTTAGATGTAGGAACTTTAAATAGAGAAGACAATTGAGGCAGAAGAAAATGGAGGGTAGAAAATTAAGATAGGATCAAAACTGAGTTTAATACAGTACTAGTTTTCTTCTTACATTTCATTAAGTAGAGAGCACAATTGTGTTCAACCTTTCTAGCAATCAATGGGCATAGAGAAACATTACTGTTTATGTGGTTCAGAGAGGTCGAAAGATGGAAAATAGACCAGTTACTTCAGAAAAGAGTATTACCTGGTATAAAATAACACATTTTCTCCCATATTTTTAAAGAAAGGGTACCCTGTAACATAATGAGTGAAGTCTTTATTCTAAATATAGAATACATTTCAAAGTATTGTTTCACATAATGCCTCTCAGTGTAGGCTGGCAGCCATCATTCCAATTATAAACACTTTAAACCATTTATAATTTACCAGACAGCATTCGAGGTTGAGTGATATGATGCAGCAAAAGAACAAGATTCTAAGGATCCAGCTCAAAAAAGAGGTAGATGATACATAATTTAGACCAGTAGTTCTTACCCTGACTGCACGTTAGAAACGTGAGGTGATTTTTTAAAATGCTGATGAACATGTCCCATCCCAGATAAATTAAATTATAACTTCTGCAGGTGAATCCCACAAAAAGGTATTTTTTCAAAGTTTCTCAAATGAGTCTAACATATTTCCAGAAATCACGGAGAAGAATGAATGAACTGCAAAGCCTTTGGTCACTGCCCATAAGTAGTACTTTTTAGCCACATTTTGGCAATTGAGTCATGGTGGGTCTGATATTTTACTCTTCAAAACGTACTGGGAGCATATCTAGTTATATTGCAAGATGAACAAAGACCCATGTGCTCCAGCTGTTTTCATTTAAAACTGGATGATCAAAACACAGCTCTTCTGTGCAGAGGGAGCGCCTGTGGACAAAGCCAAATTTCTCTTAGGGAAATGAGTACTGCTAAAAATGCATGAATGAAGAGCTGTTGGTTTCCCTCACATTGGGGGAGCTCTTTCCTGTCCATAAAACACTTTCACATGCATAATAGCAATTGAGCCATAGAAGGACATTTGAAGTAGGTACATTATCATTTACATTTTATCAATTATTTAACTGAGTTCCAAGAAGTCAAGTAATTTGCCTAAGGTCAGTTAGCTAGTGCAGACCAAGAACTAGAAGACACCTCTGCTGACAACTAATTCAGTACCCTTGAAACATGTATTTCATCCCTCTAACTTCAAACCTCCAAAACTTGCTTTGCTGGATCAATCACAATGAGGATGCTAAAGAAAGAGGAAAACAAAATGAATCTCTTTTGATTCCATGTCTTCCTTCAGCTACTGTCCCATTATTCTGCTCCCTTCTCTGTAGAACATAATGAGAGACATATCCATACTATTTGTCTCTACTTCTTCGTCTCTCATTCTCTATTCATTGTAACCTAGTTAGGCTTTAGTACCCAACACTGCACTGAACAGGTTTAGAAAACTCACTGTGGTAGCCAGCCTCCAAAACAGTCCCCCATATTTTCCAAGTCCTGCTATTTAGTCTCTGTGTCCCCTTTTGCATTGTACCAAAGTTGGTCTGTGTGACTGATAAGACACAGTGGAAATTATAGCATATCGCTTCTGAGATTGGGTTATAAAGACTGTGGCTTTCATTTGGGGCATGTGTGTTCTCTCTCTCTTGGATCACTCACTCTGGGAGAAGCCAGCTGTCATATTGTGAGAACACTCAGACAGCCTATATGGAAACTTCCCACATGGTGAGGAACTGAAGATTCAGGCCAACAGGTAGCAAGGAACTAAACCTGCCAATGGCCCTGTGAGTGAGCAGGACATTGGATCCTCCTCGGAGGACCTTCAGATGACTGCAGCCCCAGCCAATATAAAAACTGCAACCTCATGGGAGACCCTCAGCAGAAGCACCCAGCTGAACTGCTCTCAGATTCCTGACCCTAAGAAAATGTGTAAAAATAACAAATACTTGTTGTTTTAAGCTACTAGGTTTTAGTACCCCACCCTCCTTCCCACATAGCCCATCTGGGCACTTTGTAGTTGTCTGTACCTCTTTTCCTCTTGAGCTTCTCTTGCTGATCCTGATAATTCATGTTCAATTGGAATAAAACATTAATGGGTCCAGATTCTCACAAAGTTTAACTTGTTTTTTCCTGAACTACACCCCTGTCTTGGGATGACTGTATATGTCCAATAATATATTGTGAATGCTTCTTTGTTGCAAAATGTTTCTTCACTTGTTTTCACTTGGTTATTCATGATTATTCAAGATTCAACTCCAGCATGTTCTCTAGGAAGGCTATTTTGAATTCCTACCCTGGGCTTCTGGTGTGTTTGCATAGTGTAGCATCCTGTGTATTCTGATTACATTCACTTATCAAGTTAAATTGCAATTCTCTTTGTACATCTTTATATTTCTTTCATAGTTCTTAAGTCTCTCAAAGGCAGAGGTCCTCATGCATCACTGCTGCAGCAACATCCTCTAGTTCACTTCCTACCTCATAGTAGATATTCACTGTTTGATTATCTCAGCTGAACAAGATTTATGTAAGCTAGAGTAATAAGTTCCTTTTGTTGCCTATAAGTGAATAATGCAGATTTGAGTAGCAGAATTTCAGGTTTCTTAGATCTCAGAGTAGTTACAAGGGCCAATAGGGGTCATGACCTATAGGAGACAGACAAGGCAAAGGAGGGCTGGTTTAAGGCTGATAAAGAGTGATATGGAACGTGGAAAAGTGGATCTAAGATTGCCATACTTTATGCCTTAAAAAAAAGTTCATAAATATGATTTATAAGGTGAATAGCCATTTTTAATGCTTTCTAAAATACTATGTAGGCCAACCAAACTGGCAAGACTTTTGGTGAGCTTGTGGGTTTTCTGTAAGTGTGCTTTTTTTTAAACTGCAATTTTCTTTGTATCAAATATATAAAAATTCATTGTAGAAAATCTGAAGCATCCAAAGACAGATATAACAGTAATCCTACCACCCCTAATCTTACCATCTAGACCTATACATGCCCAAACACTATATTATATATACATTATATAATATATATACATATATAATAAATTCCAATTTTAGATAATTCTGTGTTTTTCTTTAAAAATTCGGATGTAAGGAGTAACTTTTCTATGTCTTTTAAGTGTTTACATATTTATTCAATAAATATTTACTGATCATTTTGAATGTACCAGGAACATAATAACACATCCCATATTTAATTAATCCCTTATTTTTGAACATAAAACTTATGTTCAGTGTTTTGCTCTATAAATGCTGATGTGGTGAACATTCTTTTGCATAAAATTCTGGGAAAGGTTTAATTTTCAACAGCTCCATCACTCTATGTTTAGAGATATACAGTTTTTAAAAAGGGAAAAGATAACCTCGAGTGCCTTCTTAGGTTATGAGATGTTGCCATCCCCTCAAAATCACAATTCTGACAGTTGCTTTAGGAAAATACTGCAGGATTATTTTATATAAAATTCACATTGAACCACAATCCCCCATGCATTTTCACTAAAAAGAACGAAGACGCAAGGAAAGGCTTCTCCTAGTGAAGACCCCAGGCGCTTTCTGATATAAATGTAGGCCAAAGCATGAAGTTGAGAAATCTGCCATTAGATTTATCACCCACCGCACAGTCCTTTGAACCAAAGGATGCCTAAAGACCTCACATCCCTGCTGCAACTGAAAGGGTTGTGGCCAAGAAGGGAAAGAGAAGAAATTTTATTAAGTACTGTTTTGAAGCATTATGCTAAATCCCTTAAAAACACAGTGCCTGACACATTACAAGTTTCAATAAATATTTCCAAAATAAAGAACTGTGGTCTTATTAGCTCTTTGTTCTTGGAAATCTAATTAACCTTTCACCATCTCAGTTTCCTTTTCTGTAATAATTATTATCTGTAAATTCCTACAAAAGCCCTGTGAAGTTTAGACAAATCTTATTTTGCATATGAGAAAAGTGAGTCTGAGATTTGCTAGGAGTCTTGCCCAAGCTCATTAATTAAATGGTGGCTGAGTTTGCACTTGGATCACAAAGTCAAGTCTAAGAATAGCACACACTAGCAATCTCTTAGCATTGTTTCAGGAGTCAAGTTCATTCATCTGCCAGTAGAGATATCCAACTATCAGTGGGGCAAACACCTCAAGATACTACAGGGTTTGCATGGAGTCTCACTAATGGCTGGGGATGCTGGTGGATATTGAGCTAGTTGTGGTACATCACTGACTTATTGGTTTTTTTCAGTCTCTGGTTCAAATCCAACCTCATCTAATGCTTGAATTCCCAGTAAAACAGCTTCACCATGTGGCTACAATCTCTGCTTCAAACCTGTTGGTGCAAATCCTGAGATAGCCCCTTCAATCTTTAGCCTGATCTAATCTCAGAATTCCCTATTGGATTTAATCAAATCAAGACCATGCCAAAAATGGTATACAAAATCACATCCACTCAATTTCAAGAATGAATATAGGTGAGGTTTTCTGCTAGGTTTTTAAACTGCATTACTTCATTTAATTCTCTTAATAAACCTATGGGACAAACACTCATAAAAGTTGCAGCTTAACAGTGACTTTCTTAAGGTCACAGAGTTAAGACATAGTCAAATTGGTAGTGTATGTGAGCTCTATATTAGATTCTGAAGCCAAAGCTCTTAAATACTGGGCCAAAGTTTTACAAACTTTGGATGCCAACCCATTAGTGTGAGGGGCATGGCACTGCCTTGTGCAATTCCAGGGGGCACTGTCCACTTCTATGCATTGTACTGGGGCTCTGAGTGAGTCTCAACTTGCATTAAAAAATACAAAATAGAAAATAAATACACAAGTGTATCACACATAAGTAATGTTCTATAAAACATGTGTGTGGGGCTTCCCTGGTGGCACAGTGGTTGAGAGTCTGCCTGCCGATGCAGGGGACACGGGTTCGTGCCCCGGTCCGGGAAGATCCCACGTGCTGCGGAGTGGCTGGGCCCGTGAGCCATGGCTGCTGAGCCTGTGCGTCCGGAGCCTGTGCTCCGCAAGGGGAGAGGCCACAGCAGTGAGAGGCCTGCGTGCCGCAGAAGGAAAGAAAAAAAAAAAATGTGTGTGTGTGTGTAGCAACAGCATGTTATGGCTGAGAACACAGACTCTGGAGCCAGTTTACTTGAGTTTCAATCCTGGATCTGCCCTTTGCCAACTGTAAGACCTGTGTAACTTACTTTACTTCTCCACACCTCAGTTTTCTTATCTGTAAGTTAGAGTTAATAATAGTGAACACTTCATAAGGTTATTGAGAAAATTCAAGGAATTAATGTATATAAGGCACTTAGCATGATGCCTGGCACATAGTAAGTATTCATTACCATTTAAAAATTTTATCTACAATTATTACTACTAGTATTATGAGGTGTGTGTGTACTGGATCGTGATGTAAGGTACTTTTATTAGGATAGGTCATGGCCAAAAAATTTGAAGGCCATTGCCCTCAACTATTTGGCCTCCCTTCTAAGTAGATACTATTGAATTTGCAAAACTGATGACCCTCTGATAAAACATTACTAAATTTGACTCTATTCTTGTGGCCACAGAGAGATTAAGTAATTCTAGTCCAGCAACCCAGCTTTTGGAGAAGAGGCGGTGGAAGCAGTACTCCAGTAATCAGAAATAATTGGTGTGCCTATAATTTCTAATAGTCCAATGGAAACTATTGGAATAAAAGAAGACTCACAGAGAACCAAAAGTGCTGATAGAAATGAGGTAGGATGATAGAGACGTTGGGCTTTTCCTCCCTACCCTCATCAGAAATGCCAAATTTTAAAAGAGATGTATAGCTGCTTTTTTAGTGACTTATAAGGAATCTAGAAAAATGGTCCTTTTTCATGCTCCAAAAGTCAGAGTGATCTCCTCAAACCTGTGTCAGACTTAGGGGAAGCAACATAATGTGGGACAATGGATGAATACTGGTTTTGAAAAATGGTGACTTGGGCTGGGTTCCCAGCTTTACCATTTACTAGCTGTGTGACTGTGGGTGGGTCATTCAGGTCACACATTTTCACACATTTTCTTGGATATCTAATATCTAACTTTTTCTTTCTATAAGAATGTGTTATACTATTCCCTATACTATCATCCTGAAAGGGAGGTTGTGAGGATCAAATGAGGTAGTATATCTTTATTATTTAATATCTATAATTTTGAGGCATTTTCTATAACAGTATGGATTGAAATGTCACGCTGAAATCTTGATCACAGTATACAGTTTCCTGATCTAAACTCACCTCTCCGTATTCACCTCTCACTGCTTTCTCCCTTGAACTCTATATTCCAGCTATATACATATATATGAAAGGGAGCATGACATTTTATAAAACACAGATATCAATAAATACATAGGACTTCCCTGGTGGCGCAGTGGTTAAGAATCCACCTGTCAGTGCTGGGGACATGGGTTCGAGCCCTGGTCCGGGAAGATCCCACATGCCACAGAGCAACTAAGCCTGTGTGCCACAACTACTGAGCCTGCGCTCTAGAGCCCACAAGCCACAACTACTGAGTCCGTGTGCCACAACTACTGAAGCCTGTGCGCCTAGAGCCTGTGCTCTGCAACAAGAGAAGCAACCGCAATGAGAAGCCCACGCACTGCAAAGAAGAGTAGCCCCTGCTCACCACAACTGCACAGCAAAGAAGACCCAACACAGCCAAAAATAAACAAGTTAATTTAAAAAAACCACAATTACATAAAACATATATTTTAGTTTTATAAAATGTCATAGTCTCTTTAATGTCTCATTTTCCCACTCAATTTTCTATCTGTCCAGAACATTTTTCATATCCCACCTTCTCCCCATGGCATTATAATCAAATATTACCTTATCTTGGAAGCATTTTTATCTCCCAAGTCCATTTATGTATCCCATCACAGAGTCCCTGTATTTCCCTTGCTCTAAGGTATTAAATTCATTTCTGGTTATACTTGACTCTTTCCCTGTTTGTACTGGTAGTGTCTAATTTGTCACTGACAAATTCTCAGTATTTTTCAGCCTCTGGAACATAATAGTTGCTCAATAAAAGCACATTGATTCAAAAAATTATTATTTATATTCATCTCTTCAAATAAATTATGATCATATCTTGAGTGATGGGGACTGTAAACCAGGAACAAATTGTTGGGTATTCAGACATGAAGATGGTAAATTAGGACAGCAAGCCAAACTGAAATTAACAAGCCACTATTATAGCAACAGTGCAGGCAAGAGGCAAAAGGAAAAAGGCGCTGACTACTCATTATTCCATCTTCCCCCATAGAATAGCACTGCAGCAGGGAGGGTCCAATGACATGCAGCACAGCTGGGTTGGGGAAGGTGTGGGAGGGGTATGTCTTACTGATGAAGAGCATCTGACAAGGCCCCTGCCTTTTCATGAATTAGGGCGTTGGGAGAAGAGAGAAGGGGAAGGGCTAGGAGTGGAAGAGTACTGAGAACAAGTGGAGAAATG
The DNA here is from genome assembly GCF_949752795.1 of Hyperoodon ampullatus. Classification (NCBI taxonomy): domain Eukaryota; kingdom Metazoa; phylum Chordata; class Mammalia; order Artiodactyla; family Ziphiidae; genus Hyperoodon; species Hyperoodon ampullatus. Next base: position 76,038,071 of record NC_136920.1, read on the forward strand.
TGCCTCAGCCATAGCTTCTTATAAGGAGGCCTCTGAATGGAGGTGCCTGGGCTAGGAATGCAGCCATGCATATGAGCACAGCTGGCCTGGGTCTGAATCCTTGACCACAACTCCCTCTAGAAAGCTGCAATGCATGGCTGTGCCCCAAGCCTGTGCAGGGTGGGAGTTTCCTCCCATGAGGCATGCTAGGCAAAGCCTTTTATTGTCTGTGGTCAGACCTGAGGATCACACATAGGACTTTGGCCTCAAGCTGGACCCTCAACTCCACACCTTGATACTTTAGGGACAGCCCAAGTGAGAAGCCTAGGCTACCTCATCATAGACTCAAACATGTTGAACATTGAGGGTATTGGTCTGTTGGCTCAAAGAATCTGTCCCTGAGACAGAATTTTTAGCCTAGGCCAGGGGCTGGCAGATAGGACAGCTTTCCATGCTGTCTTGGCATCTTCTGACGACAGTGGTAGTCCATGCATGTAAGCTCGGTCTTAGGACGATGTCTAAATTTCCCTGGGCCATACTCCCATGGATCCAGGAGGCAATTGGCTGCACATCTGCTTGCTCTGGGGCAGACATAATTAGGTCTCCAGGTTTAGCTGACCCAAGCAGTTTGCTCAGGTCAGTGTAGGGGCTTTTCTGATAAGCATCCACACGGGTAACAGCTCTGTAAGGGGCAGAGCTGATTTTTATCCAGATGTCTCATCCCCACAGTGGGGCTTGTTTTATATGCCAAGATGTGTTAGTAGCCCAACCAAATGACCAGTCCATTAGCCACAGAGAAGAGTCACGTAGGACCAAGGGCTTCCACACGCTCCACTAAAATGACCCTAACTGCAGCATTTCTCCATCAGGCTTTAGGAATGAAGACAAGCAAAAATGCACATAGATAATATATCTACAGCAAAAAGTATTCAGTAGTGGGAGCCGTTAACAATGGAGACTGTAGGGCCTTGAAGGACCCCACTACCCATAGCTGGCCCTGGGGAAGTGTCCCAGAGGCAGTGGCCTCAGTTCTAACACTGGAGAGCATGACCTTTTCCCCCCTCATCCTGGTGCCAGAGGATGCAGGGATTATAGTCACCTATGCACCAGTGTGCCCAAGGCCCAAGAAGGTCAGTTCTCTCCCACCCCTCCATTGAACTCTGACCTTGGCATAGCGCCTCTGCTCCCACCAGGAGACAGAGAGTCCTCAACCTAATTCCTAGTCTTGTTTATTTGTGAAGGCTAAAAGGCCTGAGTAAAGGTTGGCAGAGCTGTCTGACTCACCTCCAGGCTCACTGGGCGAGGCAGATGGAATAGTATTTGTGTCAGTCACAGAGGCCCTTCATGCAAAGACCCCAGAGTAGCTGCCCACTGGGTGCCAATGACCTGGTTTCTGGCCATACATTCCCTGGGGAAGGCAGGAGTGGAGATTTGGGTGGAACAGCAGGCTCCCGGCAGGTAGCCAGGCAGCTGTTCTCTAGCTGGGACTCCTGGAGGTGGTACAGGGTGGGACAGTTTGGGTGGAGCCCCAGCTTCCACGGGGGGGCAGGGGTTGTTGACACTCATAAGCCTATGGTTGGATGGCATATATTCCCTACCTACAACTGGTGCTGCATAGCTTTGGGTTGGGAAAACCCAGTTATTGCTGTTACACTGCCCCCTCTCTGCTGAGAGTCTTTGAGGGGATTACAAGGGCTTCCTCTCTGTGGCATACTGGAGCCTGAGTGAGGCCAGCAATGGCCTGTCCCCCTGCTAGACCAAGTGGAGACTGTGCTGCCCTGGTCACCACTGCCACTGCTGCTGAAGCTGTGCCATCTTGGTGGTGGCCACTCTCAAGGCACTCTGAAGGATGGATCCTGCAGCAACACTGCCCACATGACACCACACTCCCTCACTAAACATAACAAGATTACCTCCTTTATCATGGAGGCATGATATGATTTTGACTAATCAAATTTCTAAGGTCTCTTAGGGCCACTGAGCGAAGCAATCCTAGAGCACCACATTCTCTTTCACCAAAGGCATGATCCTCAACAACTTCCTGTGCTACCGGGTGTCACCAGCACCAGGGACCTGCTAAAAGTTAACAATAGCTATTGTACACAACACAGCTGGGCCTCCAATGGTCTCTGGTCTCCCAATCAGAGGATCATAAGCAGTGTGTTAGGGAACTGTTGCCTAGTTTTCTTGGGGCCTCTTTGTTGGATTTCTTAGTTGATGCACTGGGTGAGCTCAGCCTTCTTTGTTGGATTTCTTATTTGATCCACTGGGTGAGCTCACCCAGTGTGTCTGCGGCTAAAGAGCAGGACCAGGGGTCCCCCTGTGAACTGCAGAGTGTTTGTAAACAGTCTGCTAGCACTGGGGAAGCGCTCTGAGGAAGGGTCTGGGTTTTTGCTCTTCCAGAATGGCATGGTGCTCAACTGACCACCCTGCTCACTGTGCCGGTATGTCAAGGTATGAAGGTGGTGACTTAGGGCAATGAGCCAAGCCAGCTGAAAGTAATAATCAAGCCTTTGTTCCCTCAGTGTGACAACGCAGGTAAGAGACAAAGCAAAAGGCACTGACCCCTCAGCATTCCATTTTTCCCCACAGAAAGGCACTAAGTGAGGGACAGATGACGCGCAGTGCGGGTGGGAGATTGTCTCATTTCCAAGGAGGACCAAATCAAAGGCCTCTGCCCTTTTAGGAACACGGGGGACCAGGAGGACACAATAAAGGGCTAAAGTGGAAAAGTACTGAGTTAGAGGGGAGAAAAGTACCTCAGTCAAGGCCCCTGATAAGGAGGTGTTGGTGGAGGTGCCTCCACCAAGACACCCAATAAAGAGTCCCATTAATGGAGGGTCTGAGTTAGGAATGCAGACATTCTGTTCCTGTGAGCACAGCTGGTCTGGGGGGTTGGGGGGCTGAGGCCTTGACTGCAGCTCCTCCCAGAAAACTGCAGTGCACTGGCTCTGCACCAAATCTGGTGTGGGGAAGGCAGCTTCCCCTGTGAGGCCCACCAGACAAAGCCTTGTAATCGTCTGTGGTCAGGCCTGAAGAATCACTTGTAGGATCTCCCTGTGGAGCTGGATTCCTCACAAACAATGAAGAGACGAGGGTAGAAGTAAGAGGGAGAATTAATTGTTGCAAACAAATTCAAAGCCAGAGACAGATGAGGCCCCGCCCCTGCTCCATAGCTCATTTCGCCCTGCCCCCCATCCCGTTCAACACCAGTTTCAATGTATCACTCCCATAAATCTATTTTTTTTCTCTTATTCCTGCTTCCTTGTAAGTTGGACAAGGAGTGATAGATAGCCAAGTAGGGCTGATACCCACGAAGGAGAACCAGGAATCCCCAAGGGGTTCAAGACCAGATCCAAAGTCAAATGAGACAAACACTTGTACTGGGAAGCCCAGATGAGGATATTGAAGTTGTATATACCTCTCAGGGCATTCCTATCACTGGCTCCTAAGGAGTATAGTTCCTGACTTCTAACCCACCTCAATCTTCTGTCAGAAAAATTAAAATATGCATTTGAAGAATGTTGTGCCCAGTAGCACCGAGAGGTTGGCCATCTCTTTTTCTTCTCACAGCGAAGCCTGGAGCCTATACCAGACATTCTAGCAAAGAACACATGCCAGTTATTACAAATTCAACAAAGAAGGGAGGATGGCCCAGCAAGAGAGGAAGAGTGGAAGAGCTATCTTACAATTTACTGAGATATGAGCCCTGGCACCTTGGTTTTTAATTTTTAAAAGCACTGTGTAATGGGCTATATAGATGTACGCTGTTTTCCTTTCTTAGATTTCTCTTAACTCATTTGCCACTGGTCTCAGCAACCCAGAAGGATAGAAATAACTTTATTTCTGCTGCCTCAGGTTTTCTTCCTATAAATAGTTGGAGAAAAATGGGAAAATTGTATTTTATTTTCTTTATGAAGCTATCATAGGATTTGTAGCCTTATAACCAAAGAACTAAGTGACAAGAAGTCAGGGAATACAAAACATCTGCAACCAAATGAAGGTTCTCAGGGGGGATTTGAAAACGAGAGCAACTGAGAACATAAGAGTTCACAGAAAGAATATCAGCTCCTGCTTTGGTACTGCTCTAATCATCTCTCTCATCAATTATTTACAGAAGGAAGATCCACATTAAAATTAATCATGAAATTCCAAATTGCTCCTTTACATTAATAATGAAACAACTGCACCAAATGCAAACAGACGCCAATAATAGAATTTGAAATAATGCTTAATGCACAAAGGGAAAGGGCCTATTTAAGTAAAACGCTCAGCGGCTAGTTATTGTACTGTCAGGAGGTCTATGGTCCATGGCCCAGATCAGCAGCCTTTACCTGTCAAAAAATGTTGTTCTGTTTCATCTCCAGTTGTCATATTTAGAGCTACATTCAGACCTCCCCCAGCTCTTGAGCACCAGGGAGTTTGAGGGTAATTTGAATCATACTAAATGGCCTAATAGAATTTTAGGATGATACACGGACATGACATCTCAGCCTGGCAACCTGGCAAATACAGCTCTCAGATGGAATGCTTCTCCTTTCCACCTCTTCTTATTATCCAGTATGAGCTTTCCGTACCATTCTATGTCACCCATATGAATTTACCCTTGGTCATCTCTGTTCTCAAGGACCTTCTCTTTTTGAAATTTCTACAGTATATTTCCCTGTCACATTCCAGTATTTGGTAGTGTGGTATCCTGGAGTCTTAACTGCTACTGACACTAGATTTTCCTATTTCATCCTAGGATGTATTAGATGTGATCTCTACTCTCAAGATTTTTTCCGCCAGTTGAGGCAGGTTTCCAATCATCTTTTTTGACTGTGCATTAAAGAATTTCTGTGGTCCTGGAAAAGGCCTCAAACTATTGGGTCCATGGTAACACTGAACCTCTATCTGAGGAGAATTTAAGAACACGGGAGATTAGGAAAAAAAGAAAGAAGAAAAAAGAGGCAGGGTGGCATGTCAGGAAGTGAATGGAATTTCCACAAGAAGACAAGAGTTTGAGTCTGGCTTTAATCACTTGCTACTTAGGCAATTTGGGGCTATTCATTTAATCATACTGAGTCTTGGTTCTTCCTATATATAATGAGGAATAAAACACTGTTGCTCCACCTCATAGATTGTCTGAATTGCTGAACATTAAATGTTTTGTATGTTGTATAAAGCCACTCATAGCTACCTAAGAGCCTCTTTGACACAGTGGGTAAGGACATAGACTCTGGGTCACACCATGTGGGTTTATATCCTGGTTTGGCAACATCCTAGTATGACATTAACCTCTCTGTGGCTTAGTTTCCTAATTTGAAAAATAGGGATAATTATGGCATCTCACAAGAACATTGTGGAAATTAAATGAGTTTCCTATGTATAGTACACAGGAAAGTGTCAGTAAGCAAGCACCAAATATATGTTGATAGTTACTGCTTTAGAAAATAAATAGGAACATGCTTGTAGAGCTTTTAAGGTGGTACCTAGCACAGAGTGAGGTCTCAGCAGATGTTATCACCACTGCTGCTATTACTGTTCTAACCATGTTAAGAGACAGGCTAAGTGTACAGGATGACAGCCTCAGATTTGAGTTTCTGGTGAGCAGAACCTTAAGAATGTTTCTGTTTTTCTCAATTAATGCTTTATTTAAGTAACTGAAAACGTTCTATGATGGAACCTATTATAATATTCTCTCTACTGCACTACCAATCACGCACATTTTATTATGCTGTGGTCAGAAGACTTATAATGTCCTCAGAAGCCATTCCTGGCTTGTTGAGGAACTAAGGAAGAAAATTTGATGTTTTATCCAAATCCAGAGGTACAGAAAGTTAAATATCAGCAACCAAAAGATTAGCGATCGAATCCCATAAGGGGAAGAAAATGTGGTTGTGATGAAATAACTCGGAAATGCTTTTGCAAAGATGAATGGTTCTTCTACAAGTCATGACCCTTGTGGAAAATACTGATGGTCACTAGGCCAATTCATGGTCCATTACAAACAGGTTTCCTATGTTCTTTGTGGCCAAAGCTCCCCTGTTTTCATGTTTCTGTATGGGAACCGCAGGGTGTCAACCAGGGTAGGCAGCAATGTGACTAACGATCCACACCTGATGTTATACAGAGAAAGGTCAAAGGTGCCATACACCCTTCTTTTGGAGCTCCCATGAACCCATATCCTTCCTCATCCCTCTGTTCATAGTGATTGTAGTAAAAGAACAGAACTCTGCCAATAAACAGACAGAATCCTAGTCCTTTCCCAGAAATTTTACAACTGCTCCTTGAATGATGCCCATAAACGTAGCAACTATCTGTCAGAAGCATGTAAATCAGGTCTAAATATTCATCCTTGTTCTCCCAGGCAATGCTGCCTCGCAGCACTTTGCTTCAGTGGAGACTGCAAGACTCATGACCAACAGTGGCTAAGCCTGGCCTGTGCTTCTGTTATCTGCCTCTCATTCTCCTGCAGAGCCGCTGTTGGGCAGACTGGAAGAAGGGCCGTGAAAGTTAAGGACCTGGGTGTGCAGTGGAGGTTGCCGGCTGCTCCTCTCACATGTCTAGACTGTGACTCTTTAGGCTAATTTAAAGCACATTTTCCCAGGGTGCGTGCTCCAGAATGATATTTGATGTTGTGTGACAAAGAATGCTTTGCACAGTCCAGGGGTCCTGTATGTTTGGAAAATTCTGGGTTTTATGACGTTAAATAGGTCTTTTAATGGAAGACTTCCTAGGAACCTGTAACAAATTGAGACATGTTATATTTTAGTGTTCTAAGAAAATTACCTGGTCTCTTGGCCAGTACATATATCAGGTTTACTTGGAATGATTTCTGGAGTGTTGTGCTGAGAAACTTGGAAACAGTCCATTAGAGGGAGGGAGAACTAGAGAATGTCTCTTCCTGGGTTCCTCACATCTCCTGGCTCAAACGGGTCAAAATCCTCCTTTCAGGGAGTTATTTGCTCTGCATTTCAGGGTTGCAACATCCAGCTAGATGGTGAGTGGCAGCCAGATCCACACACTGCGGTACAGCAGGACCAAGTGGAGACTCCGGTTTGCAGCTGCTGGGCCTTGGGTGATGGACCGAATGGCTAGTGTGCAGCTCTACTACTGAGGCACAAAGGCAGCCAAGGAACAGCCAAGGCCTGGGAGGGAGAGGCATGAAGTCAGGTGAGAGAATCTGAGAAGTTGTGTCTGACTTGACTCTCTTTTCATTTGTGACACATGTTAGAAGACTGATGTAGAGCAAAACCAGTTACCCGAAGACTGCAAGGGGACCCCAAGAAAGTAGAAAAGATGCTGGACACATGCTTTTGTTCTCAAGGAGTCTTAGGTGGGAAGGTAATAAAGGTACAAGAAACCACTAGAGAAATGTCTAAGAAAACAAACACGTACTAGCAAGGAAGATTCGAGTGCTGGATTGTGTGTCTAAGTGCAAAGCGAAGGGTGGCTCTGTAGGATTTCAGAGAAAGAAAATATATAGGATGGCTTTAAGTAAAAGACCTTCAATGAAATGTGGAAGTCACATTGGCTAGGAGGTGGGGTAATAAAAAGAAGAGGGTATTTGATGGAATCCAAAACTAAGAGTGAGTTTTGTTTAGGACTTTCATTAAGACAACTACCCAGTTTAAGTTTGCTTTTTCTTACTCAGAAACAAGTATTTCTCCTTTGCACCCTCATATGTCTTGTATATACCACTGTAATTTTTTAACATGAATTAGTTAACATATCCAAAACTGAACTTCTGTGAGTCCCCACTTTTCTTACACCTGTTTCTCCTGCAGTTTCCCCCATTTAAAATAGTGAAGACCCTCTGTTTAAAGTTGCTTAGACCAAAACATCCTGTTTCTCCTTTGCCTACTCTCTCATACTCCATATCCATTCTATCTGGAAGTCCTCCTGGCTTGACCTGTGAAAAGTATCCAGAATCTGACAACAGCTAATCTCAACATAGTGACTCTCTTTAAGCCACCAGCATTATTGCACCAGCCTCGTAACTGGTCTTTTTGCTTTTATTTTGGTTTATTTGCAGTCTGTTGGCCACCCAATGACCAGAATGAGCCTGTTAAAATCTGTCACGGGCTTCCCTGGTGGCGCAGTGGTTGAGAGTCTGCCTGCTGATTCAGGGGACACGGGTTCGTGCCCCGGTCTGGGAAGATCCCACATGCCGCGGAGCGGCTAGGCCCATGAGCCATGGCTGCTGAGCCTGCGCGTCCGGAGCCTGTGCTCCGCAACGGGAGAGGCCACAACAGTGAGAGGCCCGCGTACCACAAAAAAAAAAAAAAAAAAAATCTGTCACTTTTCTGCTGGAAAGTCTTCAACTGTTCCCTGTTTTACTCAGAGTAAGAGCCAAACTCCCAACAATGACCTTTAGCTGTACATGGTCTGGCTCCTGTTTACTTCTTGGTGTCTCCTATTTTTCCTCCCCTCCACCCCTGTTCATTCTGCTCCAGCCACACTGGACTCCTGCTAACCCTGACACTTCAGGCACATTTCTCTTCAATGTCTTCAAGTAGGCCAATCCCTCTACCTGCGATGCTTTTCCCCAGATATTTACATGCCATGCCTCTCCTCCTTTAAATGTTGACTTATGTCAACACATCAAAGAGAACTTTCCTTGACTATTTAAAATTGCAACATTTTAACTCGAACATCCCTATTCTTCTTCGCTGCTTTCTCTCTCTGTCGCAAGCATTTATCACCTTCAGTATATGATATGACTTTCTTCTGACTCCTTGCCAGAATGTAAACTCCACGAAGGCAGGGTTTTTGGGCTGCTTGCCCACTGCTCTGTTTTCAATGTTCAGAAAAGTAGCTGATCCATCGCAGGCACTCTATCAATACTTAATCAACAATGAATTACATAAAATTTGGTTACTTTCACATGTCTGTCTACTATCATGTGAGCTTCTAAAAATATGGAATATTCTATTTTCATCATTAGCCCTGAGCACACGACTTGGCTCTTCATAAGCCCTTAATAATATTTCGGGGAGCAATGCAGGAGAGAACACTGAGTTAAATTTAAGCAGTTGTTATATAGAAACATGTCCTTTGGGGAAGATTGGTCCCAAAGGAGGTAGGTGAGGGAAGAGGGAGGAAACAAACATTTGCTGAAGACTTGCCATCTAACTTGTATATATTTTCAAAATAACCACTTGAGATAGAAAGTGGTTTATGCCCAGTTAACTGATGAGATGCCTCAGTATCAGAGGGTTAAAGTAACTTGTCTATAGTCACACAGCTAAAGAGGCTAGCCCTTAAACTTTCTAGTCTGTCACATGATGCCAGTGTGAACTGATGCTTACCAAGCCAAACGCTGGATTTGAACAAAATATCCCCACGGATAAAATAACCTTCATTTTGCCTTCATGTTTGGACTGATCATTTCTTCCCCTTTGTTTGTGGATATTTTTTCTCTCTAGTGAAGGAAGTCAATTGTGTCTTAAGCCAAATTTTAAATTTCACTAGATAAATGTTCAATTCTCTTAAACCACTCACTTGTTGCTCAGTCTTTCCTGCTTTTCCAGAGATTTAACCTCCACCACCATCAAGGATCCTTCCTCAATTATTTGCATATTTAGTTATTTATGATTAAATGAAACCATCATCTTTATTTCATTTGCAGAGGCTTGTGGGATCTGGTACCAAGCCAGATGTGTGCAATTAAGCTGGATACCACAAGGAACACCCCAATCAGCAGCATGTGGGCTGCAGGCTTGCTCATTAATGTTTCTCTTTGCTTTCTTCAAGTTTATGTCTGGTAGTAAATTTGTGGGAGATCTGACCTGGAAAAGTGAAGGTCTTTATTTTCTTTTTTTAATCCCAACTGATCTTTGAAGTTTTCTATATCAGTTCACCTAGTCAGAAATGGAAAAGTCACTGGCTCTGAATTAGAGATTGCTTTACTTGGGTTTTGTTTCCTAGTGAGATACAAAAATTAAACTCTTTCTCCAGCACACCCTCCCCAGCTGCAACAATCACAGCTAAGGAAGGAAGCCTTGAGCAATCAAGTCTATGTGCGTGAAAATTATATCATATCACCCCTTCATGCAGTGCTGGTAGAGATGCATTTAGGCAGAGGGACCCTTGATCATGATCAAGGCAATTATGCAGAAGAGAGACATGAAAAAGGGGAAAGGTGCTTTTAATTACACAGGAAACAGCTAACGTCTAACCAGAGCATCTCCCTGGGAAAAAAAAAAAAAATTGGAATTAAACAGACCAGCTGCACTATCACTGATTGGAGAAAAGGAGTAAAATTCAACTTAATTTTACAAGATGACCATGGAAGCAATAGCATTGTGAAGAAGCACCTCATTAATAACATGAGACAACACAACTTTACAATTTTCTGTTTTCATGGACCTAGTGGAGAAAAAAAATGTGCTTGATTGGTGACTTTCTTTCTCCATGACCTTGTCATTTTTCTACAAGGGGCTGTAGTGCTTAGTCAAAGCACTAGTCAGTGGATCACCTCAGGGAGTGGACTATCTCAGAGAGGTTGGATGATAAACCATAGAGAATACAGCAGAAGAATTGAAACTGCCTCCAAACAGTTGAGAGGGGTGCTAATAGCAAGCATTGAGTCTAAAAGTCAGATTAGGGTTGTAAAAGGAGACTTATGAAACAAATAAGCAAAAAACTCAGACACACATATAGGGATAAATTAAAAATTGTAAAAGCAACACAAGCAAAAAGCAAATTTTTCATGCCAGTCATATGTTAAATGTTTACATACACAGTCATTTCTCCATGTCTGTGGATGTGGAACCCGGGGATACCGAGGGCCAACTGCTCTGCATCATTTTATATAAACGACTTGAACATCCATGGATCCTGGTATCTGTGGGGGCCTCGGAACCTGTCTCCCACGGATACCAAGGGACGACTGTATTAGCGTATGTTAATCTTCTGAGGGAATTTATGAGCCACACGTGTATTAAGATTGATCCAATTACAGCTGAGGAATTGGGAACTAGAGATGCTAAATAACTTGTCTAAAGGTCATGCAGCTCTTAAGTACCCAAAGAGGGATTCCTATCTAGATTTATTTCGTACAAAAACACATGTTCTCCTTCAATGTTTTAAACTATCTGTCAAGTTGGGAGAGTCCTGAGCTATTTCTGTGAACATTATTTGTGTGATCTGATATGTCTTAATTCGTGAATGAGTATACCAAAATTGGGTGGGTTAGTTTGGCTTAAAGATACATGGTTAGAGTCCACAATATAAAGATGTTAATAAATGGGGCATTCCAAGTCAGAAATTGTTAATATTTATCCCAGATCTATGACAAATATATGTGAATTTGAGGAATGTCATTTCTTCCTTCTAGGCCTGTTTCTCCATGTTTATTACAATGGGAGTGAATTTGCTTGTCTTTAAGGACACTTTATGAATAAATATTCTATGATTCTGCTACATGCATATCCATGGCATATACTCTCAGATCATTAGGGATTAAAATAAGTGATCCAAGTAGTTTGGCTTATGTCAAAATATACACTAACACTTATTAAGTTACATACATGATGCTGTTTTAAAAACTTTATTTAATCCTTTCAACAAAATTATGTGTTGAGTTCTATTATTACTCCCTTGTTACAGGTGAGGAATCTGAATGCTCAAAGACTGAATAAATTTCCCAGTGTCGGGTTTCCCTGGTGGCGCAGTGGTTGGGAGTCCGCCTGCCGATGCAGGGGACACGGGTTCGTGCCCTGGTCCGGGAAGATCCCACATGCCGCGGAGCGGCTGGGCCTGTGAGCCATGGCCGCTGAGCCTGCACATCTGGAGCCTGTGCTCCTCAATGGGAGAGGCCACAACAGTAAAAAAATTTCCCAGTGTCATACAGTAACAGTTGTAAACTCCAGGATTCAAATCTAGATGTTTTAGTTTGAGAGTCTGTGCTCTTAATTATTGCCCTTCTCTGCCTCTGTCATCCCAAGATGACTGTAGTCCATATCACTCTGCTGAGTAATTACACATTCTAATGAGATCTGAAACATAGGCAATGGGGCTGGGGTGCTATTTAGATCTCCTTGGAAAAAGCCACTCCTGAAACATTTTGAAAACTGATTTAAACAGTGAGTTGAATTCCATTTGTCTAACCTGAATCAGCTTGAACCATATGCCAAAGATATTAACATGGTGATTTCCTACCTAGAATTTTCTTCAGTGGCAAAATGTTTACTTGTAACGCTAATCTTATAGATATGGATGCAAACCCTCAACAAAATACTAGAGAATTGAACCCAGCAATATATAAAAAGGAGTATACACCATGACATATGGAATCTATCTTCGTAATGCAAGGTAGGTTAACATTTTAAATAAGTTAATGTAATACACCACATCAATAGAATAAAGGACAAAAACCACATAATCACCTCAGTAGACACAGAAATTCAGCTCCCATTCATGATAAAAACTTTCAACAAATTGGCAACAGAAAGGGATTTCCTCAACCTGACAAAAAGTCATCTAAAATAAAACCAGAGCTAACAGCATGCTTAACAGTGAAAGACTGAATGCTTTCTCTCTAACATCAAGAAAAGGACAAGAATGTCTGTCTGCTCTTGTCATTTCTATTCAACCTTTGTACTGGAGGTTCTAGCCAGGGCATTTATGCAAGAAAATGGAATATAAGGCATTCATGTTGTAAAGGAATTAGTAAAACTATCTGCTATGGTCTGGATGTTCGTGCCCCACCCCACCCCCAAAATTCATATGTTGAAATCCTAATGCCCAATGTGATAGTATGAGGAGGTGGGACCTCTGGAGGTTTAGTAGGTCATGATATCTATCTAGAGATTCAAAACAATTCATATCAAAATGCCTGATGACTTTTTTACAAGAATTTGAAAGCTGATCCTAAAATTCATATGGAAGTTCAAGGGGCCCAAGATAGCCAAACCAATCTTGAAAAAGAAAAACAAAGTTGCAGGCCTCACACATCTAAGAATAGAGAGTTGAGAACAGAAATAAACCTGCATATTTATAATTCAATTGATTTTCAGTAAAGGTACTAACACAATCCAGTGGGAAAGAGCATTCTTTTTAACAAATGATATTGGGACAACAGAATGTCAATATGCAAAAGCTATAATTAGGAAGAAGCATAGGTTTAAATCTTGGGGGCTATGGATTAGACAGTGGTTTCTTAGACATGACCAAAAGCAAAAGCAACAAAAGATTTAGATCAACTGGACATCATTCAAAATAAAGAAGTTTATCCCTCCAGGAACACCATAAATAAAGGGAAAAGACAACCCACAGAATGGATGAAATTTACTTCAAATCATATATCCCATAAGGGACTTGTATCTAGAATATATATGGAACTATTATAACTCAATAATAAAAAGACAAATAACCCAGTTTAAAAATGAGCAAAGGATTTGGATAAACATTTCCTCAAAGAAAATGTAGAAATGGCTAACAAGCACATAAAAATAGTCTCAACACCACTAGTCATCTAAGAAATGCAAATCCAAACCACAATGAGATGCCACTTCATACCCACTAAGATGACTATAACCATAAAGATAGATGATAACAAGTGCTTGTGAGAATATGGAGAAATTGGAAACCTCATACATTGCTGATGGGATATAAGATGGAGAAGCTGCTTTGGAAAACATTTTGGCAGTTCCTCAAGTGGTTGAGCACAGAGTTACCCTATAACGCAGCAATTCCACTCTTAGAAATATACACAAGATAAATGAAAGTACATGGTCACACAAAAATATGGGCATAAATGTTTATGGAAGCATTATTTATAATAGCCCCAAGCCGGAAATAATCCAAATGTCTGTCAACTGATTAAAGGGTAAATAAAATGTGGTATTTCTATATATGGAATGTAATTTTGTAAGAAAAAAGAAAGTATTGATGCATGGTATAACATGGATAAACCTGGAAAACATTATGCTAAGTGAAAGAAGTCACAAAAGACTACATAGTTAATGATTCTATTTCTATGAAGTGTCCAAAAATAGGAAATCTTTAGAGGCAGGAAGTAGATAAGCAGTTGCCTAAAACTACAGAGTTGAAGAAATTGGTAGGTGATCACTAAGAGCTACAGAGTTTCTGAAGTAATGAAAATATTGTAAAATTGGTTGTGATGCATATACAATTCTATGAATATACTAAAAGACATTGAGTTGTACCCTTTAAACAGGTGGATTGTATGGTATGTTCATTATATCTCAGTAAAGCTATTGAAAAATAGTAAGTCCAAACAATTTGAAACAAATAGTAATATGCTATAGATTTCATCATTGTTGGTTGATTTTACCCTTTGAGATCAATCGTTTCTTGGAAATAATGCCACTTCATCATTCCTCAATTCTTTTTCTGACACATAGCCTGGAACTAGATCTCCATCTCCATTTCTTAAATGTAATTCCTGTCTTTGCTCAAAGAACTCAGAAAGTAAAGAGGATATTACATGTGGGAGGAGTTAACAAATGTTTCATGGAAAAAGTCACCCTTTTTAGAAATAAAATCACTAGATTAGGTAGAATTTCAATATGCTAAAAGTTTCATAAACAATGCCATTCTGTCCCCAAAGCTTCCCTCTCCATTACACACTGCAGTAGCAGACTTGGGTAACAGTTATCCTGATCTTACATAAGAATTAGTGTTGGCACCAGCAAAACTCCTGAATTTTATTGTTGTGGTTTGAGTCCTTTTCCAGGAAAATAAAAATGAAATACATAAAAGAACACTTGGTTAGTGAATGAGGAAATCAAAATTCTCATTCTAGCTATGCCAATAAATGACTGTGGGATCCTCGGAAAGTGACTACTTTGGAGAATAATATTTATATTATTATGGAGATCATTAATTATATAGAATCTTAAACGACTTTTAAAAAACTCTTGAATCTTACACATCCTTTCTGCCTCCTTCTCTACCTATTCTTTAGGGATGTTTGACATTGAAAAGTCATATATCTACATAATGGCTATACCTTTTTTGTTTTCTCTTCAGGATTAACTTATCTAAGACTGATTCCAAGCAGGCTTCCTGACAGAACAGAACTTAGCCTCCTGCAGAGCTCCTTGGAAACGTGCCACAGTTCTAAACTGTGATCCTGAATCCCTGGGTGTCCCAAAGCTCTCTCAGGGGGAGAGCCATCAATATTGTTTCATAATATTCCAGATGTCATTTGTCTTTTTGACTCTCGTCCTTTCCTAAGTACATGGTAGAGTTAGACTGTCTGACAAGGGACATCACAACAGATTGAATGCAGAAGCTGACAGAAGAATCCAGGTGTATTTCAAGGTCAGATATCCAAGGCACTTGCAAAAATGTAAAATATTGTCACTAATTTTTCTTTTTGCTAATTTTTGCTTTGTTTTGGAAAATATAATTTTAATTAAATATTATTGTTTATGTTAACATAGAACAGATTTATTATTTTTAAATGAATTAATAAATATTTTTGAAAATTTATCAGTTTTAAATATTTTTAGTATAGTAAATATAAACATATAGAACCCACACAAACATATGTTTTTTTAGACATCTGAATAATCTTTAAGAGTTTAAAAGGCTCTAGAGACCAAAAACTTTGAGAACCACAGGCTTAAGGCAATCAGTCCTGATAGGTTGCTGAGATGGGCTTGGGTCACAGCCTTGCTCATGCCAGAGAAGGGGCAGACATTTCTTCAAGACTTGCTACATCCATGTGTGCTGCCCCTCACTGCAATGGACAGCAGAAAACCCCTTTATCCACTACTGCTCCTATCTCAGTAAATTACCACCCATACACCTATTCCAGGCAGAGTGTATTCACTTCTTGGTCACTCACATATACTCATACAGCATCGATTTAAAATTCCTGTTAAACAAACATGAGTCCAAATATAAAACCCAATTAGAGTTTATGAGAAATGAATGAGTTGAAAAATATGAAGAACATATGTCTCACATATTTAGATTATTGAATTTTAGGTTTTTCTAGTTTTATACGTGGAGCTTAGGAGGAGAATCATTAACCATATGAAAGTGTAAAATTGCAAGCCTCTTTGATACTGTTCTCATTATTCCAAGTCCCAGGGATGGTTATTATGTTATGTTGGTAGGAGGAGCAATGGGAAGATTGCTTGGAAAATATGACATTTTGTTGCAGTGACAGACTCTAATTTGTTTATTCTTGCTGGTATCAGTGCTCTTACAGAATCCACAAATACACTAGCTCTGGTTTGGCCACATGACTTGCTTAGGGCAATGGAACAATAGCAAATATGATGCAAGCAGAGACTTGAAGTTTTCACATTTAAGCTTGTCCTCTCTTGCTGCTCTTGGAGACCCAAGTCATCATGTCAACAAGCATGGGCTGGCCCGCTAGATGATAAGAGACATGTGACATGTGACCCAGTTATACCCATCACTCCAACTGAGGGCAAGTCAGCTGTCAGATGTATGAGGGAGGACATTTGGGATCAGCTAACCCTCAGCCATCCCACCTGGAACCACAGGTGCATGAGTAAGGCCAGATGGAAGATTCAGGTACACCAGAACTGTCTAGTGAAATTGGAAGCCCAATAAGGGGTTGAGGTTTTAAGCTTCTGAATTTTGTGTTGGCTGATTCTACAACTGTAGAGATTTGATATCAAATTTTACTGTAATTTTAATGCTTGTAAGCATACTTATAGAAACTTCTTTGATACAGGTTTAGTCTGTCATATTTCCTGACTTCTACGAGGAAGTAAAGAAGCCAATAAGATCTAAAATTCCTTTCTTTATTTGTGTTACCCCAGAGCCTTAGAATCTTTCGCTGTAAATGTGCTGGCAATGAAGGTTGTGGGAAGGCTGGGGGTGAGGTGGGAAATGAGTTTGGAGTAGGTGCACTTGGTTGGTTAACTGTAATTGAGGTAGGCGGTACATAGGCCCCTGGGCTGGACAGCTGGTGTCTGTCAAACAGAGTAAAATCGAAGCTTTGTTTTCCCTGACACTCCAAGGACAAAGTTAATGGCAGGAGCTGAGCTCTCCTGGAGTAAAGAGATAAGATGATCACTCCTGAGGTCAAGGAAACCTCCCTGTCTGCACCTGCGCAGGAAGGCTCCCTGGGGGTAGAAAAAGGAGGGGGTGCCATCCCATAATAAGTGTGGACATACCCCCACAGGCCTCAGCACTGGAATCCATCTAGCAAAAAGTTGCGTATGCATGTTGGGGAGCGTCCTAGGGCAGGTCAGGTGTGGAAAAAGAAGGGAGGTAGTTGGCCAAAGGTAAACAAAGACCTGAAAGAACTGCCCTATAGAAATGATTTAACTGCCTCTTTACTGCACTCCTCCTCATTAGGAATGAAGCCCACACCCTTTCTCTCCGGTGTGAATTTCTGTCTTGCTTCAGTCTTTTTTTTTTTTTTAATTTATTTTATTTATTTATTTTTGGCTACATTGGGCCTTTGTTGCTGCACGCAGGGCTTTTCTCTAGTTGAGGTGCTCGGGGGCTGCTCTTCCTTGTGGTGCGTGGGCTTCTCATTGCGGTGGCTTCTCTTGTTGCGGAGCACAGGCTCTAGGTGAGCAAGCTTCACTAGTTGTGGCATGCGGGCTCAGTAGTTGTGGCGCATGGGCTTAGTTGCTCTGTGGCATGTGGGATCTTCCCGGACCAGGACTCGAACCTGTGTCCCCTGAACTGGCAGGCATATTCTTTTTTTTTTTTTTTGCGTTACGCGGGCCTCTCACTGTTGTGGCCTCTCCCCTTGCGGAGCACAGGCTCTGGACGCACAGGCTCAGCGGCCATGGCTCACGGGCCCAGCCGCTCCGCGGCATGTGGGATCTTCCCGGACCGGGGCACGAACCCGTGTCCCCTGCATCGGCAGGCATATTCTTAACCACTGCGCCACCAGGGAAGCCCCTTTGCTTCAGTCTTAAATAAACAAACTGTTTCTCTGTGTGCTCTCCATTTGTTGTGCTGTGTCTCTAATAATAAACTTTGCACCTGTTCTTACAGTTTTTGCCTCCTTGAAACATTCTTGCTTTCAAATGGGGCAAGAGCCAGGGGCACTTTGCTTCTAGCCTCTAACCCCTGGTGGTCTGGTGAATAGGATTCCTGGTTTTCATCCAGGCTACGCAGGCTTAATTCCTGGGCAGGGAACTAAGATCTTGCTTCAGAACTGCTCACTGCTGTCTCTCTGAGATCATAACAATTTTCTCATTCTGAGCTTTGGTTTCTCTAAGGAATAAGTTGAATGACTAAAATTTTTGTTTTGTTTCCCCTAGGAAATTTTGAAAGATATTCTCTGCTATGGGACAATAAATAATAATAATAAAGATTACTTGGTAATATAGAGATAAATGGCTTATTAGGGATGTCAAACTGGTAGCAGAACTTGAAGCATTAAAAGGCAAGATACAACTGTTAGGGGAGAACTGGTAGCAGAGATTCAGGCTGGAGACTCAGTGGGAGGAACAACAAAAGCTACTTACTTAAGTCTCCCTTAAGAACATTTTACATTTTACAAGGTGATGCGCACAGTGAATGTCAGTTACCTTACCCCAGGCCTGACATTAGTCTTGTTAGATTAGGAACAGGACTGCTCTCTCTAAACATATGTGCTTGGACTTTAGAGAGGGTGGGAATTAGAACCAAATCTTAGGTTCAACACTTACCAGATGAGTGACCTTCTCCAAGACATGATCTTTAAAATGGGGTAATACAAATACCTAAACAAAAGAAAAAGAAAAAGAAAAAGAAACCCTACGTTTGAAAACTGTGACAACGACCTGCGCCTTCTCTCTCTCAGTGACACTACAATCTATGCAAAGAAAATGTACCTTTTTTCAGGGCCACATAATGATGTCTGTGGGCCTCTAGGCAAGTTTGCTTTCATGGTCCCCTTCTTTCATAAAAACATACTACAAAGCATATTTTATGACTGCATTGGTATACAGACAAATATAATCCTTGACCTTAGAGGTTAATTTTTTCTTCTGACTTTAAAGGAAATAAAAACATTTTTGTGGGAAAAAAACCTACAAGAGATCTTAAGCATTCTCACCACACACACACACACACACACACGCACACACACACACACAAGAGAATTAAAGAGAATTAGCCATGTAACTGTGAGGTGATATGATGTGTTAATTATCTTGATCTTGGCAATCATTTTATAATGTATATGTATACCAAACCATCATGTTGTGCGCTTTAATATATACAGTTATATTTTTCAATTATTCCTCAACAAAGCTGGAAAAAGAAAAAAATGATAGAATTTTTAAGGACTTCTGTGAAGATGTTGAGAAGGAGAAAAGGTGCGGAAAAGTCCATTTGAGAAGGTAAATTTTTTCCTTGGTGGAGTATTTATGAAAAAGGAATGAGCCTGTAAGAGAAGAAGATCATTGCTAAGTTTAAGGCTGAAGTACATTTACTGCTACTCAGCAGTGCATACATGCTTATGTCGGGGCAGGGAGAAGCTAAGCGTAAGGAAGATTAGATCAGTTGTAGAAAAAGAAGTCAGGACTGACATATCAATTCGGCATAGCAGACACAGTACTTAGGAACCAGACTACTTTCTTTCACAAACACTGTTCAACACAAGTCTCCTTGGGCCCATTATCCACATGGTCTTGGTCTAGATTGCCAACATTCCATGAGGAAGGAAATAATAAAGACAAAAGCAGAAAAAAATTTAAAAAGCAAACCACAGAAATAGTTCACTGTTAAATATATATTCAAGATCTGGATCTCTGGAAAAAAATATTAGAATATATACTCTTCTGACAAATCTAAAAAAATAAAGAGAGAAAGAAAGCACAAATAAGCAAAAAGAGAAAGTGCTGGGATGGTAGTAATCATGCAAAAAGGATGTAAAAGTATATACTGTGGGCACTGACATGTGAAAATCCTAACAAAATGGCAGGCGGGAGGTGGTTCAGTTAATCTACTAATATAAATTAGCAAAATAGGATAAAATTGAAAAGCTGAATTTAAGAACACATGACAAATACTTTAAAGGTTATCTGAGAACTATTTCTAAGTTTTTTTGAGGCCAGATATCTTTATTGTAGAATCCTTCTAACTTGTGATTCCAATTCCTATGTTATGTAAATCTATTTTTCCAGAAATATAAAAGATGTAAAGCCATTTAATTCACTTCATGAAGCAAGTATACAACTGATTTCAAAATATAACAAAGATGGCACATAAAAGGAAACTATGAATCCAAGAGATTTGTGAGTATTCAAAATAAAATGCTAGTAAATAAATCCAACAGTGCATCAAGAGACTAATGTATCCCCAAAAGTATTGCAAATATGATGTATTAACTTGGAATCTAAATCATATAATAGGTCAAAAATAATTATTCCAATTGATGACTAAAAATTATTTGATTAAGTTTCAACTCTTATTCTGATAAAAATATAGATATATAAAAGTTACTCTAAAATATTTTAATTATAACATCTATCTGAAAATAATCACATTAAAGTTAAAGGAGATACACTCAAAGCCTAACCACTAAGAAATAAGGATAAGTCGTGCACCATTTACTTTATAATGAAATATTTTGTGCATATAAAACTATAATGTACATATAAGATAATCTGTACATTCAATACCATGAAAGAAAAAGAAAATAACTATTTATATTAAGGGGGTTTCACTCGGATGTGATTTCCCTTTTTGATCACCTTCTTCTCATCAGGAATAGAAGGTATCCTAAATTTTGTATTTATCATTCTGTTGATATATGACTAAACAATGTACTGGCTAGTTTTGTATGTGGTCTGGCTCTATATAAATTGTATCATATTGTATATACTATTTGCAATGTATTTTTTAGCTTAATACGATCATGTGAGTCTTTCATGCTAATAGTTGTAGCTATCTTTTATTTTTGAAAGATATTTCATACTGCTTACTATTATATTGTTTGAATCAGCAGCAACATATGTTCCCTTCTTCTGTAGATGGACATTTAGGTTATTTGCCTGAACGTTTGTTTGATTGCTTTGCCAGCAACATTCTTGTGTCAATTTCTTTGTACATAATGTCATGCAGGTCTGACTAGACAGGTACTGTTCAATATAATTTTCTGATGCTTTGAAATATTCTACAAATCTGTAATTTTTAGGAAAGTAAGGGCAATTATACTTATTAACACTGCACACATGGACTTTTTTCTGGTTTTTTTTTTTTCTTATAGAACTACACATTCTAGCCTCCATGTGTCTTAATCTAAAATTCATAGTTTCCATTTTGACCACTTTTTGCCTTGCTTTTTTGATGGTTATTTTCCCCCTCTTTATTGCCTTCTTATGAGGGGAAACCTCATTTCTTTTTTATTTTCTTTCTTTTCCAACTCTCTATCCCTGTTTTTAAAGCAGTTATCTTTGAAATTTTATCATCTATACCTAATTTTACAAAGTCTAAAATTTATCAATGTCTTTTATATACTCTAGTCAATAAAAGGATTTAAGAATGCTCTAACTCTGGTTATCTCATTCCACCCTTACATAATTTTTTCAGTGGTATTTTAGTACTCAATTTACTATTTTAGTATACCTTCTCAAGTAGGCATTACTTCTGTAGAACTGAATTAAACTAATAAAAAATCTAACTGTATAATTATTTTTACATGTTGTAGGCATTGTTATAAGGTTCTGTTTTTTGATGGGCATTAGGAAAAACCTATTTACATTCATCTTGGCCTATCTTTAAACCTCAATATAGCTGGATATACTTGTGTAAACTAAACTAAAATTCCCTGAAACTTATTTCAACCGATCCCTCAGAATTTAAGAAAAATAGCTATTTGGGCTTCCCTGGTGGCACAGTGGTTGAGAGTCCGCCTGCCGATGCAGGGGACGCGGGTTTGTGCCCCAGTCCGGGAAGATCCCACATGCCGCGGAGCGGCTGGGCCCGTGAGCCATGGCCGCTGAGCCTGCGCGACCGGAGCCTGTGCTCCGCAAGGGGAGAGGCCACAACAGTGAGAGGCCCGTGTATCGCAAAAAAAAAAAAAAATAGCCATTTAGAAATTTTAATGTATATTAGAAGCTAATAAACCATCAGGAGAACCTCAGGATGATGATTCTGTAGAAAATAAAGGTACATTTTAATTGGCCTTGTTTGCAAAACTAAATCTTTATTAAATCCCCTTATTTCCCATAATAATATAGTTGTTTGCAAAGGTTCAATAAGAATTTGTCTTCATTTCTACCAAGATCTAATTGGATAAACCAAATTTATAACCATAACCATGCCAGAAACATCACATTTGAAAGTAAGTTGTATTTAATTAGATAGGACAAGCCTACTATTCAGAAATAAGAACTTCACTTCTTATGTGGAAAAGATGCTTAAAAAGTTCTCCCAGGAGACTGGTCTAGTACCTGTTCTATGACTTGGAGTTAGATTTAGTAAATAATATAACTTCTTAGTAGACCAGAAATTTTAATAAACCTGGAGAATCTCAAAAAAAGAATATATCCTTTCAGCTACAGATTCTGTAGTTGAAGACTGGTAGAGGCATGTGGGATAGTTCTTGATTTTAGCCTCAAAACAGATAATCAGATAAGGGCAGAAAAAAAACATTTCTAGTAGAAAAAAGTGATCAAACGTATGACCCTAAATTTATGAAGTCTCTAGACAGAAGTTTTCTCTCTTCTTTAGTTATATTAAACATGCAACAAGGGGTCCTTTATGTAGTATCATTACCTCTTGTTTCCTCTGTGTAAATAAAATGAACCAGATAGAAGAGAACATGAAATCAATGATAATTAGAGCATGTGTTAAACAAGCTTATTTTGTCAAATCTATTCCTTAGATGTGGAGGTCAACTATGGGAGGTGGGAGTGAGGTGGGAAGTAAGAGGAGAAAGCAGGATGAAACCAAAATGTGAACTAACATTTTCCAAAGAGCTTAGCCCCAGCAAGTCTGAGTGAGGCACAATACTCTCCCAGACCTTCCCACAAAACACCAAAACCATAAGTGGGAAAAGTGAGAACATTTAGCAATGATACTTGCTCCAGGGGCAGGAATGGGGGTGTTCTTAGATTTTTTCTTATCCCTGTGAACTCTTGTTTTTCATGTCTTCAGCACCTACCCATAACCAGTACTGTCCTGAGCATAACTAGGCATTTTAGCACTTCAGGACAAAATGAAATGTATAATATGGGTAGGGAATAATAGACCTATTTCCTCTTTTCTACTTAAAAGTTTTTTTATGGTATGGAAGGTCTAGAGATATCTTTGTGGGATTGAGACAGTAATTACAGCAAACACTTATCTAGTGATCACTGTGCTGGCACTGTTCCAAACATGTTACATATATTCAATCCTCCAACCCAACAACCTTATAAGATATCAGAGGCAAATGTACTCTGGAGTTAATAAAGTTTAAATTTCAGAATCAGATACTTAATTTCTTATTTATAATTTTGTATTCATTTTCTTAAAGGATACTTCCAAAATCGTATTAGGCTTAGGCCCCCAACACTGGCCTCAAGTTCATACAGCTAGTTAAGATGGCAGAGCCAGATTTAATCTCAGACTGCCAAGATCTAGACTACGCTCTCTGTCACTTCAATTCTGTATGGTCTAGGAAAGCCAAAGAGGATGGCCTATATGTCCATGCCCAGACCTTCCAAGTCATTCTGTTGTAAGGCATTGATCTCATTTATGAATGAGATAAGACTTAAATGTTTAAAATTTCTACTTTACTTGAATTTACCACCAATTCCATTTAAATTCTAAATAGCTATATGATTATTATTATGATAAATCAACAAATACTATTATCACTCCATTTTTCAAAGTCTTTCTGATGCTAAATAATTTTCTGAAAACTAGATAAATTACCTATCTAGGAAATGGAGAATCTGTGATTTAAATTCAGGTCAATCTGACCTCATGTATTTAACTGCTATTCAATATTGCCTAAATTCAAGATCTCAGAATCAGATTTACTACTACTATTCTTTTTCTACTTTTATTTGCCATTTTTTGAATAATTTTGTGTTAGTAGACATATGTATGTTTTTTAAATTGCCATAACAACCCTTCAAGATAGTCTTAATTATATTCATTTCATGGGAGTTTGTTGACATTTGAAGAATTCACTAACTTTTCAATTGTTCCAGAGGCAGTAAGTGGCAGAGACAGGATTCCCAGTGAGACCTACCTTGTCATGGGGAATTGGCATCAGTAACACTTTATGAACCATCCACAGAATCAAGACTCCTTTCTACACAAAGCTGCCTCTTGTGTATGAGCCAAATGAAGAACTCCCTGCCCTTGAAATCTCCCTTTATTCTCTAACTTTGGCATTTTTCAAAAACCATTGAAATCCACTGCTAAACTGTAAAAATTCATTCAAGGCTTTGAGGACCTATTCCTCAACAGGTGTTCTAAAAACGTTTTGAGCACTCTTAGCATCACTGGAGTAAATGTAGAGGTCCACAGTGTGCCAATATTGCCATGATACACGTGCTAACAATCACATTGCTGTCGAAAGTTACCTTGTGCAAGTATTTGCATCTCCATGGGAATATTCTATTAAGATATGTCACTAGAAACAGCAGAAGGATTTTTCTTTGTCTTTAAGTATGGATTGAATTGATTTTTCTAAACGGCTCCAAAGTGTGGGCTTTCATTCTATAATCCATCCTAAGTGTTTTAAAATAAAAGAACTATCAAATCACTTGGCAGAACGAGACCTGTTGATGTCCAGAAAGGCCAAATTATATTCAGTTGGCACCCTAGCAAGCAGCATGATTGATATCATTCAGATTTGAGACTTGGAATGATAAATAGTTACACATAGCCAAGCGTCACACTTCAGGGCTCACGGGCCCCTGGTGAGTTATTGTTTTGTTTTGCCCCTGGTTCTTGTAGGCTGAAAACTTTGTTTTCATAAATTAATCAGTGATGGCATTTGCATCTCTGATTTGTTGCCTTTCTCAAAAGGCCTTTACTTGCAGTTTATAATGCTGAGTGGCACAGTTTCAAGCTACCCAAAGAGATACAAAACAGTTGGATAATCAAAAGCATTTCTGTTATCATGGAAAATAAATATAGAATTCTCTAAATGCTTCATTTTCAAATGTAAGGACATTTAAGTACAAAAACACTGTAAATTTTTTTTATTATATGTTGAATAGATATAAAAGAATATTATAAGGATACATGTAAATTAAAAGAAATAAAAACAAAGGAATATCTATATTCTAACCACCCATTTTAAGGAAAAACATTTTTCTTTGAAATTTCTTATCTGCTCTTCCCAGATTCCATTCTACATCCTCCTTCAGAAACAAACAGTAACCACCATATTTAATTTTAGGTTTAAATAAAGTATTGTTTATTTTAAATACTTTTGAATCGTGTATAAATGGATTTATTCTCTGTGGATTTTTGTGATTTATTTAGGGGTTTTTTTGCAGTATATTTGCAATATTTATTGTTGCTATTTATAGCTATAATTTATTTATTTTCATTACTGTATATGATTTTATTTTAAGAACATGCCACAATTTATTTACCATTTTCCAGTCAATGGACATTTGGATTGTTCCTGTTCTTATGAAGTTCTGTTATGAATGTTCTTATACAGGAACATTCCCACATATATCCCTTGCTATATATGATTAAGAGTTTATATATAAATATATATGAAACTCATGATATATTCATGTATATATGTAACATAATCATATATTATTTAGAAGATATATGGATTTGTGGGGTCATAGACTACTTACATCCTCAACTTTACCAGATATTGTAAATTGTTTTTTAAGGTGTTTGTACACTGTGTCAGGTCTTCCACATGTTCACCAAGGCTTGATATTGCCAAACATTGCCTTTTTGTGCCCCTGGAAGATGCAAAGTGGAATATACTGTGACTTTAACTTGCATTTGCCTGATTTCTTATGAAGAGGAGCACATTTGCATGTATATTGACCATTTATGTTTCTCATTCAGTGAAGTACCTACGATTCATTATTTTTCTACTGAATTGTTTCTCTTACTCTTAATTAGTTTTTATGAAAATATTTCTTCCTATTTTTCATGTATCTTTTTTTTTTTTTTTTTAGTTTCTGCTTTATAACAAAGTGAATCAGTCATACGTATACATCTGTTCCCACATCCCTTCCCTCTTGCGTCTCCCTCCCTCCCACTCTCCCTATCCCACCCCTCCAGGCGGTCACAAAGCACCAAGCTGATCTCCCTGTGTTATGCGGCTGCTTCCCACTATCTATCTGCCTTACGTTTGGTAGTGTATATATGTCCATGCCTCTCTTTCGCTTTGTCACAGCTTAACCTTCCTTCATGTATCTTTTTATTCTCTCTGTGATATTTGATGAACAGAAATTCTTAATTTTGTAGTAGGTAATTCCTTTATGCTCTGTTCTTTTGTTTATTATTTATGAAATCTTTCCCTGGCCCATAAGAATTCCTTTTATATAGACTTTTTAAATTGAATACTTTTGCCTTTAAATTTAATTTTATCTGTTTGGAACTGATTTTTTATGTGGTATGAAGTTTTGGCCCAATTTCATTTTTTGTTTATTATACACAATCACTTGTCCTAGCATCATTTAGTAGAAACACATACTTTCCTTGTCTTCAATGCCACCTCTGCCATTCATTTGTTCAGCTCATACTTACTGAGTAGTTGATATGTTCCTGGCACCACTATAGGGGTTAGGGATCCAGAGGAAATAAATGAGATTAAAATTCTTACTCTATGGTGCTTTCATCTTAGTTGAGGGAGAAAGATGATAGCTAATAAAAAATATGCAAAGAAAAGTAAAATTTACTTTTTTGATGGTGATCAGTGCTATAAAGAAAATAAAAAGAGAATGAGTATAGGAAAAGTGGGGCTGGGGTGAATTTTTAATGGAATTATCAGGAAAGGCTATACTAAGAAGCTAGCATTAGAGGAAAGATTTGAAGAAAGTTAAGGAACAATTCATGTGAATATCTGGGGCAGGGGGTACATTTCAGATAAAGGGAAGAGCAACTGCAAAATTTTTGAGGCAGAAGTATGCCTGGTGTGTTCAGAAGATCAGTCTGGAGAGTGTAATCAAGCAGAAGTTAAAAGATGAGTTCAGAGAGGGAACAAGGGGCCCAGTTTATCGGACAGGAAGCCTTTGAAGTATGACATGATCTGAATTACATTTTTGAATGGTTCATTGCATTGATCAAACAATCAGAATCAATCATGTATGTTGTAATTTAGCAATAAATAACTACATGTTCTCAGTGGCCTCACACCATGAATGTTTAATTCTTGTCCTTGTTACACTCATTGCAAGGCAGCTGGGTACTATGATCCACATTCTCACTTCAGGACCCAGGCTGGCAGAGTAGCTACCATTGGGAGTGCTACTAGTTCTCATCACAGTGAGAGAAACAAAGACCAGTCAAAACAAGCACCAACTGCTAGAGCTTCCATTCATCTAGAAGTGACCACATCATTTCCATTTTCATTTCATCAGCCAACTTAAATGACATGGTAATTTAGGTTTCAAGGGGACAGAGAAGTTCAACCATGCACATGGTGGAGTATCTGGTGCATAGCACTAATGTCTACAAGTCTCTGGCTGCTGTGTTGAGAACACATTGCTGGTGGGCAGGGACAGTAGCAGGGAGTACAGCCTGTTTAAAAACAAAGGCTTAAACCAGGGAGGTAACAGAGGATGTGGTGAGAATTAGCTGGATTCTGCATAAATTTTGAAGGTAGAGGCAACAGGTTTTTGTCAGTAGATTTGATGTGAGGTGGGAAAGGAAGAGAGGAAGGAGGGCTTCGAGGATTTTGGCCTGGGCAGCTGGATAATTAGGTGCCATTTACTGTAATGGATAATGATTCAGGACGAGCAAGTTTTTTGTTTTTGATTTGTGTGTGTGTGTGTGTGTGTGTGTGTGATCACAACTTCAGAATTAGACTTTCAATCTTTCTGACTTATTTGTAAGCATTTCCCTATGTTAT
This sequence comes from Hyperoodon ampullatus, assembly GCF_949752795.1. Classification (NCBI taxonomy): domain Eukaryota; kingdom Metazoa; phylum Chordata; class Mammalia; order Artiodactyla; family Ziphiidae; genus Hyperoodon; species Hyperoodon ampullatus. The sequence goes on from NC_136920.1 coordinate 76,065,996, forward strand.
ATATCTCCTCTTTTTAAACATCTAGGACAGTTTCTGTTTTATTCACTGATTCCTGATACTGAGGGTATGAATAATAGGCAGCAGTGTTAGAAGGGTCTTCCCAGGAGCATACAAAATTTCCTGGCCTCATCTTTGGTCCAGCCAATGGTGATGCAGAAGCCTGAGAAGAACTGATGGATCTGGAGCACCCAGCTCTCTTAAAGCCAAAGCACTAGGAACTCTACTGTGACCTTGTGGTTTCTGCCAATTACAAAGTAAGTTTCCATCTGCTGTTGGGTTCCATTGATAGTGATTTTATCTATCTTTGTGCCAGTATCATATTGACACAATTACTAATGTTTTATAAATTGTGACATTTAGAAGGATTAGCTTTCTGAACCATAAACTCTTCCTTCTTTTTCAGGAGTCCTTTGATTCTTCCTGGCCCTTTGATCATTAAGTTAAGTTTTAGGATCACCTACAAAGTTAAAAACAAACAAACAAACAAACAAGAACAAATCTCTTGGGATTTTTATTGGTATTACACTAAATTTATGAATCAATTTGGGAGAAATTGTACCTCCATTTGAAGAATGTGGTAAAGGTCTCCAATAAATAATTGGAGGTCTCTTTAAAAGTCTTTAACTAAAAATTTATAGTGTTCCCCTGTAAATATTTTGCTCAATTTATATTAGGTTTATTTTTTAAAACTTTATGTATTTATTGTTAATGTAAATTGTATCTTTTTAGTAAATTATATTTTTAAGCTATATATTACCATTACAGGGAAATGAAATTATTTGTGTATATTTGACTATTTTTATTATTGTGTTTTAGTTGTGTTTCTTATAATCAATGTATAGATTTTTAAGTAACATAATTAGTTCATGCACATTTATTATAACTACTGACATAGTTGGATTTGTTTTCCATCTTACGTTCTGTTTTCTATTTGTCCCATTTTTGCAGTTTTCTGCTTTTCTTCCTTTATCTTGCATTAACTAAATTTCTTCTCAATCTTTTTTACCTCTACGGATCAAGAGCTATACAACCTATTTCTAGTATTTTAGTAGTTACCCTGAAGTTTTTCACATAAGCATACTTCCTTTATGAAAGCCTATGGTTAGGTTAATCAACATCTTTTTCTTCCTTTTGAATAATACAAAGACCTCCAGAATATTTAAAGTCTTTTCATCCTCTTCCTACTTATATATTCTTTTTGTTGTATATTTTAGAGTTTTTCTCTTTTTCCTCTTTACAAGCATGACAACACTATTATTGTTTTGTATTGTAGGTGCTTACTTAGATTTACTGAGATATTATCAGTTTCTCTGTACAGGATTCCTTTTTATAGCTCTGACTGTACATCTGGAATCTAGTTGTTTCTGCCTGAAGTCAGTGGTGAAATGAAGATGGCTGCAAATTCTTTCATATTACTCCTGTGGAGAAGTGAAATTAATTTTCCTCCCTTGGACCTGGGCTGGCCTCTGACAACTCTGTTCAATAGAATGTGGTAGAAGTGATACCATGCCAGTTCTGGGCATTTTCAAGAACTGGAGCCTTCTTTCTGCCATGGTGTCTGAGAGCTCTAAGCTGACATGAAGGAAGTATGCCTACCCTGCTAGAGAGACCACATGGAGAGGGCAGGAGGATTACATGGAGAGAGGTGTGGTCTGGCTAAGCTCGGTGTTCCAGTCCCACTTGTACCCTAAAAGCACCAGGAACATGAGAGAAGACTTCTGGACCCCTCAGACCTGCTCAGCCACAAGGTAAATATCACCAACTGGCCCTATTTGGTGATAGAAGAATCATTCTAGCCCCATCCTATTCCTGATCCACAAAAACTATGTGATATAATCAAATGGCTGTTGTTTTAGGTCACTATGTTTTGGGATAATTTATTATGCAGCAATAGTTAACCAGATCAAATGCCTTCAGGTTTTCCTTACCTAGAAAGTCTGTATTTTGCTCTTACTCTTGAAATACATTTTTGGTGAGGAAAAAAAAAATGTGTTGGGACTTATTTTCTCTCAATACATTGAAAATATTATTCTGGCATTCATTCTTCCTATTGAGAAATCCTCTCTCAGTCTGTGTCAGTCCTTTGAAGGTGATCTGTTTTTTGTTTTATTTTGTTTCATTCAAGTTTTTGTTGTCTTAAATCTCTGGCTGTTTTTTAAGATCTACTCTTTTTCCTTGGTTTTCTGAAGCTTCACTTAGGTGTGTGATTGTGTTTATTTTCTTTTCATTCTTTGTTTAATCCTACTAGGGATTTACTGGTCTTTATCCCACATGGGATAGAATATTGATTGTTTTCCATCATCAGTTCTGGAAAATGTTTAACCATAATCTCCTCAAATATTGCTGGACCCAGTTCTCTCTTCTTTCAGAATTCCAGTTAGTTGTATATTAGACTTAGTTTACTCTCCACATCTATTAATCAATCTTTCATAATTTTTATTTCTTCAGATATGCCTGCTTTTTAATTTAAACTTTTTTCTTATTAAAATCTTATTCAAACTTTTAAACTAATTTCTTATTTAAACTATCCTTTGATTTTTTCCAACATTTTATTGTAAAAATTCTTAAACTTCCACAAGTTGGGAGAATTTTATAGTGAATACCTACGTACCCAGAATTAGATTCTACTGTCTTCATTTTGCTATATTTACATTGTCACATTTCTATTATACTATCCCTTTAACCATCATCTTATTTTCTTTATATATTACTATGAAAGTTACAGACATAAATACACTTCTACCTAAATACTCTGTCCTGCATATCATTAATTAAAATTTAATATTTATTTATAGGTTTTGCTATTTGTCCTGAAGTAAAATTTACAAATAATAAATGAACATACCTTAAGTGTACCAGAAAATGATTGTGGGTCCAATGAGTTTTTAATTTCATGTACAATTTTTTCATTTCTAAAAATTCTATTTGATAATTTTTAAACATATTTTTAAACTTTTCTCAAATTTTATATTGGAATAATTTTAGATTTAAAGAAAAGTTGCAAAGGTAGCACAAAGAGTTCTCATATACCTTCTACCCAGCCTCCCCTAATGTTTATGTCTTACATATCAATAGTACAATTATTAAAACTAGGAAATTCACATTGATACACAACTCTTAACAAACCTACAGACTTTATTCAAATTTTATTTAACTAGCATTTCTGCTAATGTCCCTTTTATGCTCTAGGATCCAATCCAGGATTCCACATAGCATTTAGCTTTAATTTAGTCTTAGTATTCTCTAATCTGTGACAGTTTGTCAGTTTTTCTTTCATGACCTGACACTTTTGAAGAATACTAGCCAGTTATTTTGTAGAATGTCCTCAATTTGGATTTCTCTGACATTTTCTCACAATTTGATCAAATTGTACATTTTTGTACATCAGATCGTGTTGCACATTTTTGGTGAGAATTGTAAGAAGTGATGTTGTGATTTCAATTTTTATTAGGGGAGACATGATAGTATTGACATTTTATGTATAGTAATGTTAATTTGGTCATTTGATTAGGGTAGTGACTGCCTACATGGTTCTTTTAAAATTTTGTGCTGTAACTTCATTTTAGTCCTTTATTCCATTTTTTAAACATGTAAAAATTTATTTTATATTCTGTGTCTTAATACTTGTAATCTTTGCAAGTACCATTCTGTCCCAATTATTTTTGTTTGACTTGAGATAATTTGAGTAAAGATGGGACACTGGTGGAAGCTATACCACCTCTACTTTATAGAACAGTGGGGAGATAATGGGATTTGCAGCCAGATTGATAAGAACATAATTCAACTATTTATCAGTTGTGTGATTATGAGTAGCTTACCTTACCTGAATGTTATTTTCCCCATGTGTAAAATGTAAATAAGCATTATCTGACTTATTTGTAGTGAATATTAAAAGAGCTTTCAAAAAAATCATCCTCCTACAGAATTAACTAGGAGATACAAGAGGATAATATTCTCTTAAGTTGAGCTAGCCAATTACCAATTTGAGACATTTATCATTAGGAACATATTTTAAAGTCACCTCTAGTGAAAAAATTTAGAGGTTCTCTACATGGAGTAATGTGGGAATCTGTGTTGTTATATTAAGGAGAATGTATCTGAGCAAAAGTGATTAAGGAAATCCTAGGATAAAGAAACATTCAATAGTCCACAAAGCATATTCCCATTCATTGTTTCACAAGCTGAAACATTTGAATTTCACAATATGTGGTGGGTAGATCTTATTGTTCTCACTACACAGATAATAATACTAAGTTATAAAGATCATGTAACTGATCTAAGACTGCTGTACTTATAGGTAAATAGCATAGGGAGGATTCAAAAACAGATTTCTTGAGTCCCAGACCAGTGCCTTTCCACCAACCATGCTACTTCTACCCTCTAATGCCCATTCATTTTCACATCAACATTCTTCCCTAATGTATCTGGTTGTCTAGCAACATCGCAGGGCACTTCAGTGTAACACTACCTCTCTATCCTCCAAGAGTATTTTTCAAACTCCAATTATTTTCTTTATCACTCATCACCACTTTCCAAAGAGATATTAATCAGTGGCATTAGCTAATATAGGACCAAATATTTCCTAATGAAGGGTTAAAACTTTTGCGATAAAAAAAAACTATACGTAATCTTATAACCTCTACATATTTATTTGTGCATATTATCCCTATTCACTATCTCAGTTGGAAATGAGGACAATGTTTAATGTACTATATGTCCTTCTAAAGGGGACTTGGATGCTTTAATGTAGAAAAAGGATCAAATAAAATGAATCTTCTCAGGTACAGCAGAGGTCGATCCAACTCCACTGGGTACCCCTTAGATCCCTATGCATGCTCCACCTCCAAGTGTGTTTTAGCTCCAGAGTGCCTTAGAAGGCCTATGTAGGACCAAGGAACTGTTGTTTCAGTGAAATTGAGGAAAACTCCTTGAACACTCAGGATAATTCCCAAACTCTTCTATTCAAAACAAAACTACTACAACATTCATGGGCTTCCCTGGTGGCGCAGTGGTTGAGAGTCCGCCTGCCGATGCAGGGGACACGGGTTCGTGCCCCGGTCCGGGAAGATCCCACATGCCGTGGAGCGGCTGGGCCCGTGAGCCATGGCCACTGAGCCTGCGCGTCCGGAGCCTGTGCTCCGCAACGGGAGAGGCCACAACAGTGAGAGGCTTGCATACCACAAAAAAAAAAAAAAAAAAAAAAAAATACTACAACATTCATTCTACTCAGGGAAACACAGTTAAAACAATGATAATCAAAGCTAACTTTCATTGAAATATATGTATATAATATATATAATTACTTCAAGTACTTTACATATAATGACTTTTTTTCATTGAGATATAATTGATATATAACATTGTGTAAGTTTAAGGTATACAATGTGCTGATTTGATATATTTATATATTATAATATGATTACTTATTTATGCCATACAATAACTCTGTAGGAAAGATACATTTATAACCCCATTTTATGGATGGGGAAATTGAGATGCAGAGGAGGAAAGTAAATTCCCTGAAGCTGCATATCTAGTAAGCAGCAGAGCCTGGATTTGAGCCCAGGCAGCTTATTTCTGCAGCTCTATACTAGCCAGTAGAGCCAGAAAAACACTCAGAGTCAGCTTTAAGCAGAGAACTCCATCTACTACATATCAACTCGATCCTCCTAATGACAGGATGACATCCCAAGATTCTCATGGCTTAACTATCTAATTATTATTATTATCATTGTTTACATTAGGAGCTCATTCATCACCTATGTTTAGTTTTTTAAAAATTTTGAATAACTACAGATTCACAGGAAGTTCTTATGTAATCTTCACTCAGTTTCCCCCAGTGATACCACCTTGTATAATAGAGTAAGTATCAAACCAGAAAATGAACATTGGTATAATCCATGGATTTAATATTCATGTAACCATCACCACAATCAAGATGTAGAAATGTTCCATCACAAGGCTCCCTTATACATTCCTTTATACTCACACCTACCTTCCTCCTCCTCATCTATATTTAACAATCGACATTTAGACAAAGCCTATACACCTATACTTAGTGGTTGTCCAAATAAAGGATTAAAAAGAAAAACAAGAAAAGTACAAAAACGGCAGTTAAGATTAGGCAAAAGCACTAGCTGACCCTGAAGTTTCTTGATTTAGACACATTTTTCTGGTTGCATTTGGATATCAAGTACCCCAAGTACCCCAAGTCTTGCTTGGAAAGACTTCAGTATAAGCCCAGAAGAGAGCAAAGTCAGAGAAAAAATTCCTCTTCATCACTGGAATGGAGTTGGGTGGGCAATTCATCATTCTCTTCTCAATTAGATTAGCTACCAGAAAACATGGATAATTGTCCTGGCTCCACCATTTCTGATCTTATGACTGTGCATTTAACCCCTGAGGCCTTAATTTCCTCCTTTACTGAATGAGGATAATGGATATGAGATCACTTTATAAAGGTTAAAATCCGGTGTCAGTGTAATAGAAATTGTTCAAAGGGTCATCTCTTTCTCTTCTACATAATCCACTTAGCGTAACTAGCCATCCTCCTTTTAGAAAACATCTACATCACTGCTAACTTGAAAACAAAGTGCCTTGCTGGGAGATTGTTGAGGGATGACAGGAATTTGGATTTCTGAGGCACTGTGAAATGCCTGACAGAGAAGAATAGTTAGTGTCAGATATGCTTGATTTGTCATAGAAAGTGGAAGGACACTTTCCCCGGCTTAGATATTTATCAGTAAATGGAGGTCACACAAATACCACATGACTTTAGTTCCTGCTAGCTGGTCACAAATAAGCAGAGCTCCAAAACCTTGGCATTTGGTGGGTGGGATATATACTTTCCCAAGTCTGAAGAAAAACAACAGACAATGTGGAGTACATTGGACACCACAGTGTGAGGAGGTCTTACTTATTCTCTTGTAATATTATAAATACAGAGATAGCTCTGAGGGAATAGAAAGAACCATGAACTAAAGAAGCAGAAGACATCTATTTTAGATAGAGCCTTGTCATATTACTTATATGAAGCCTTGGGCAAATCACTTGACCTTTTTGAGTCTTTGTTTATTTGCAAGATGGTATAACACTTACTTGCCCACCTACTTTGTATGTTGTTAAGATGAATAAAATGGAAAAACACACACACAAAAATGTCATGCAAATTGTTTTATAGTACATAAAACATATATGCTTATATGCATATTATATATAATATATATTTAGTACGTGTAGGTATATATACATTATATATACATATGGTATATATATATATATATATATATATATATATATATATAGGTATACACACATTTATATTAAATATCATCACAGTTATGATTGCTAATTTTCAGGAAAAGAAGTATGTGTATGTGGAATTGTTCTACTTCTGACAGCTCGGAAGCCAAAAAGCCATTATCAGCTTAAAACTAGTGTGTTGTACACTCAAGATACATGGTAAAGATAAAAGTTGTTGTTTCTAGAAGAGTGTGTAGGATATAAGAATTCATAGTAATTCGGAGCCAGAAGAGAGCTGAGAGTCTTGCAAGTTCAAGTCCCAACCCTCTTATTTAACAGATGATTAAATCACAGCCTAAGCAAAGTGACTTATCCAAATTAGTGATGGAAACCAGACTGTAATACATGAGGAACAAGAGAAAGATTAATAGGTAGACTGACTATGGGAAAATCAATTCCAATAGGGAAAGGGATATCAAATAGGAGGTACTATTTTTTACAAGGCTTTAAAAGGTGGATATCAACAGGTAGAGACTGTAAGAAGGACATTCCATTCAGAAGGACCAATGGGAATTGAAGTCTAAAGTCAGGAGCTTATAGAGTATGCCCATAAGGTCTCATTTAAATTATATACGAGGTATATGTTGTGTGTATGCTGTGCTTTCCAGGGAGAAGAGGAGTACTAGCTCTTATGTGAGAACCATGAACATGGTGAAGTGTGGGCCTTTCTAGGAGAAAACAGAGACACAAATCACTAATTTTTCTATGGTGTTAGAAACTTCCATTCATTTGGGTTAAGGAAGTGATCTTTGCTGTACATTAGGATTGATTTGGGATTTTAAAAAATACTGGTATCTGACTACCACCCTCAGACATTCTGATTTGTTATGTGGTGCAACTTGGGCATGGGGATTTTTTCAAGTTCGCTAGGTGCTATCACTCTGTAGCAAAGTCAGGAATCACTGAGCAAAGAAGCAAATTAAGGTACAGCTATTTTAATATGCCAGCTAGTTACCTAAGAGTGGTAACACTAATCCCCCATAACACCTTGGCATGGATTAATTAATTGATTTGTTTAGCAAATGTTTAGGAATGGCATACTAGACAGTCAAGTTTTAATTGTGATAAACTTTTGAAAATCATAGAAAACATTTTCTTACTGTGTGGTTTACATGAAGTCCTATACCAGGAGTCAGACTGGCATTTTTATAAAATATTTTAAGTAAAATAGATGTATTCATTATCAAGTTGGCAGAGAGATGAGTAAAGAAATTACCACTGACCCAGATCCAGAATTTACCAAGGCATTAACTAATACGCAGTTGAAAACTCACGGAATTTTAAATCTATTAATTTTATTAACTAAATCCAGTCATTTATTCAATAAATGCTTATTAACTGCCAACAATGTGCCAAGTGTTTGTTTGAGCTACTGGGGGATATGGTAATGAACACAATTTAAAAAGCTCATGCCTAGTGGAGCTTGGTGTCTAATGGGGGAAATAGAAAATAAGCAAATAATATATAATACAATGTCTGGTGGTAACCAATGTGTGAGAACAAAATAAAACAGACATTGATTATCAGATACAGTCTCCAAGCAGAGGCAATCTTTAGACAGAGACCTAAATTAGGTTAAACAGTCAGCCAGAGATTGTAGAGAGAAAAAGCCTTCCAGGAAGATGGACTATCAAGTGCGTCACTTTGAGAAGGGGACCACGCTCAATGTGTTCAATACAGCAAGTAGGCCAGGGTGCTGGAACCCAGTAATGAACATTACCTGATAAGAAATGTGGGATGTGGGGTCAATGTAGAGTGGGTCCTCCCTTCCTCCCTCCTTCCCTTCCTTCCTTCCCTCTTTCCTTCCTTCCTTCCTCCTTTCTCCCTCTCCTTCTCCTCTTCCTTATTATTATTTGTATTATTTCTCTCTCTCTCTCTTTCACATGATCCAGTAGAGCAAGAATAATTCTGATGCTGTAGATAACAGCAGATGCTGAGAAGAAAATTGCAGGAGGACATATAAGTACTTTCACTAACACAGTCACTTTTGGTCCAACTTCACAGTAAGACTAGTTTTATTCTGCACATGTATCGTTTGAGGAAACCTATACCTGGAGACTTTAAGCAAGTTACTCAAAGGCACGTAAGTACTGTACTTATGAACTCAAGTCTTCTGACTTAAGTCCAATTCTTTTTCTCTTTCTAGACATTGTTCAAAGCATAAAATAGAGAAAATGCAAAGATTATCCCTAAATTAAAAGATCTGCTCTATTCTTAGTAATGGCTAAGGTCTTTTCTACATTCTACTTTATCTAATATGGAGTTAACTGATGCCAAGCTCTGCCAAAGAGTAAAAGTTTTTGTTTTTGAGGAAAATCATGAAGCCCTTAATGAATAAATCTTACCCAACAATCACGTGAGAAGCTTTTGATCATGTGAGAAGATTTTGAGTAAATATTTTTGTTTTATCAATATAGAAAATAGAAACGTCCTCTAGATAACAGAGCATGCTTGAGATACCAAGCACTAGTATTAAAGGAAAATAGAGTCCTGAGTAATTGGATCCTTGTTCTAAGGCAGGACAAAGACAGTAATTTCTAGACAAAGTACCAAAGGTTACTTTTGCAGCCCTGGAGTTAGAACTGGGGAATAAATCAGAAAGATTAGTCATATAGCAAGGTAATTTTTGATTACAGTATTCCACTATAGTGAATTATGTCAGTCCAACTGTGTGTCTAGGAAATAAAAATTACTTCTTCCACTACAGAAATAAAGTCTGTTCAATCCTTAAGAGTGAAGATAAATGAAGTGACCCTAATTTACCACCAATTTGGACTTGAAAATCTGTACATCTAGGCTTTATTGAGTTGCTAGGGCTCTTACTTTTGGAATGTAAGAAATGTCCCCAGCATTCATTATCCAGTTCCTTCCTTTAACTGAGAAATCAGCTTTTAAAAAAATTAAAAATAAAAACAACTGGTAGATTAAAACCTAAAAGAAATGTTACTGTTTAACTAAGACCGGAATGAGATGTTCAGGCTCTTGTCCCAGAATTGCGTTCACATTGTGAACAGACTTGAGTTCACATCTTGTTCCATGTGTCTAGTTATGTGCTCTTGAGCATATTATTTAATTTCTCAAAGCCACCATTTCTTTATCTTTAGGAAAATGGAGACGAAAATAGGGTCTTGCAAGCATGAAATAAGATAATGTATTTGTAGTAGACATCTATCTTACCAAAGACGTTTGAATACCCTCTCTAAATTTTAGTACTTTGTTATATTGTATGTCATCACAGCCCAAGGTTAAGTTAAAAGAAAAGCAAGACTCTATTTCCCAGGCTACCTCAACAGCTAGAATGCGAGCATATGACTTAGTTTCTGCCAGTAAGGCACTCCCAAACCAGATTTTTATTCAGAGGCAAACTACAGAGGGAAACAGGCTGAGCTCAGGTCAACATGAAAAGGAGCAGAGGAAGAGTGTTTCTAAACTGATGTGAAGGAGGCGGCAGCTTCTCTGTCTTGGAATGTGGAAAGTTTAGACTTGAGTTTTTTACTCCGACTCTTCCAGTAATTTTATAAAGTACTAATGCCCCTCAAGAAATTCATTTCTCAGGGCTTCCCTGGTGGCACAGTGGTTGAGAGTCCGCCTGCTGATGCAGGGGACACAGGTTCGTGCCCTGGTCCGGGAAGATCCTGCATGCCATGGAGCGGCTGGGCCCATGAGCCATGGCCACTGAGCCTGCGCATCTGGAGCCTGTGCTCCACAACGGGAGAGGCCACAACAGTGAGAGGCCTGCGTACCGCAAAAAAAAAAAAGAAAGAAATTCATTTCTCCTTAACCTGGTAAGAATGGACTCTATTATTTGCTTCTAAGAACCATAGCAATTTCAATGTTAAAACATTAAATACCACAATTATGAATATTCCAAAGTGCTCCATCAATGACACTTTACTGACCTCTTAAATTGGAGGAAATTGTGTTGGCAAAATTTTCCTTCTGCTCTCTACCTGCATTCATTCAGATTCTTCCTTGTTGTCTTTCAGTTATGCTGTGTACTGTGCTCATTGTGAATCCCTGTTAAAAAAAAAAAAACTAGACTGAAAGAAGTCTATTGAAGTATTATTCATGTTATTAACTTGTCTTTTTAAATTAAAAAGATAGGTAGGTTCCTAAAAATAGCTAAAGCTTTGGAAAAGGAAAGTTAGTCACATGTGAGACAATAGATCTTTGGAAAAACAATTGTAGGGTCCATAAGGACAAAGGAGAAAGACCATACAGATGGGGGGCCACCCTGTAGATTTAGGGCATGATGGGAATGGAAAGAGTTTCCTCAGAATCAGAGCAGACTCCTGAGTAGACCAACAAGGCCAAACAGCAGTGTGCTGCCTTCTCCTCTATCTGCAAGCCCCAATAGAGTATTCTAAGCAGAAATAGGCAGATAATACCCACAACTTCCATAATAATTTGTGACCTAATTTTAGTAATTAGGACAAAGCTTATCTATCTGAATTCTATTTTTTGTTTTTTTTTACCAGTGTTATCCTTCTGGTCTTATAAATTTACTTTAACTAGCACTGATTTTTAAGTTTTATTTTTATCTATTATTTATTTTTCAATTTTAAAAACAGTGAAACAGACTTGTTAAATGCATGTTTCAGTGAATTTGACAAATGCATACATACACATAACCCCACATCCCAAGCAAGATATATATTTCCATCATGCCCAGAAGTTTTTCATGTCACATTCTAGTCAATCCACTCTCCCCCTACCCAAATAGGTAGTCTCTGTTCTGATTTCTAACACCAGAAGATAGATTTGCCTATTTGAAAAATTTATATGGGTGGAATCATGCAACATACATTCTTCTGTGCCTGACTTCTTCTGTTTAACATAGCAAATCTGAAAAGTATTAGTGTTGTTACATGTATCATAATTTGTTCCTTTTAGTGCTAGTAGTATTCTATTATAAGAATATAACACAGTTTGTATATTTACCCTTCTGTTGATGGACATTTGCATTTCCAATTCCTATTTACTATCTTTATTTGATTATAGATCAAATTTTCCTCCTTCTTTGCATGTTTAATAATTTTTATTGTATTCTGAACATACCAAAGAACACTGTACAATGAAGTGTAACATTTTGCTTTGTTTTGTTTTATTTCGACGAGACTGTTAAGTCTTTGTTCTGTGGCAGTTATGATGAGAAGCTGCTCATTCTGATTTGTCTTGGAGTTGAGTGAAACTGGGCTGGGCCATAGTCTTAATTATACTGAGTCCATCTGTGATTAGCTCAACCGCTACTTACTATGTTGCCTGCAGTGCCCTTGTTATCTTGTTAACTTTGAGGATGAGGCTTGGTCTTCAGTTTCAGATAATGTTGGTTTCTTTTGAATTCAATTCTGGAAGTGAGTCTGAATCTGAGCACTAGAAGAATATGCTGAAGTACCTGATTTCTTTCTGGTTTCCAGTTCCTTTTCCACTGCCACTTTCTCAACAAAATCTTGTAGCGGGTGCAATAGAGGGAAGAATTGTTCTGCTGAGTGATTAATTTTTGTGTTTGGGCTTCTTCAAGGGACTAGTCCGTTCCACTAGCCCGTACTATAATCTAATGCTCAGTCTCTCTATGGCATGTCTACTCATCTGTCAATCTGCACCTAGCCCAGGCATTCATTGCCACCAATATGAATGCTGAATGACTTCTTGACACCTATGAAAGGTTTTTATCTTGTGGGTACTTAGTTCAGCAAACTTTTTTGCATCTACCACACTTAACTAGCTCTATAGAAAAATATGATTTTTATTTTGCTGTGCTTTTCTTGTTGTTGCCACAGGAATGAAGGTTTTTATGTGTCCTCCTATATTCTAACTGAAAGAGACATTTCTGTTCACATTCCTATTTAATTGTATACATTTTAATTGCATCTATTTTAGTAGTTGCATTACTTTTTGCACTTTAATAAAGAAGACAATATATAAAATTATGAAGGAAGAAAGAATGGAAAAAGGAAGTAAGAAAGAAAAAGAAAGCAAAGGAGGGAGAAAGAAAATAAACATATGTTCCATGAAGGCAATGATTTTTGTCCATTTTTTCATGGCTTTATCCCAGTAACTAGAGCTCTCCTGATACATAGTAATTACTTAATAGGCAGTTACTTAGTAAGTATATGAATAAGAAAATGAATGAATAATGAATTAGGCTTGAATATTTGATACTTTATTATCAATTAGTGGAAAGTATCAAGTATTGATGTGAATACGATTGATGGAAAATGAAACAATTGAGAACATCTTATGGAGCACTTCTTAATTTGCTCATCAATAACTGAAACTTTTACTTTTCTTCTCACTTATTAAAGGCAAGTGAAAGAACAGTCTTGGTTGTATGCATCATCTCTGGATGGGCACAACTATTCTAATTCTGCTGGTGCTCACTAGTGTGAATAATAATGACCATCATATAGAGTGTAGAATAAAAGCAGAAATCAGTTTGTCCCTGGGAAGGACTGCTCTTCATGACTGAATAGAGCTGCAACTGGCAGCTGAACACTAGCAGCATCTGAAGGCAGGATGAGAGTGCCTGCTTTGGAATGAGGTGTTGGATTGCCCTGCCTCAAGTTTTCCCATGTATAGTGTGATCTATACAAAAGTTGCAAGCCCACCATCAGCATGCCATTCTCCTACTCAGTAATCTCTAAGCCTTCTTGATACATTTTGCTCAAACTCCTTAGACTGGAGGATGTTCAAGTCTTCCATGTTAACCTCTCTCACAAAATGCAATGTTATCTCTCAATTGTTTTCTGCAAGTTCTTAGGGCTGTTGTGCTCAACAACTCTCTTTACATTGTATAACTCACATGGCTGTATAAGGTAACCCTGGTTAAGGAGGCAAAACCAATCAATTTTGTATATTTTTCACACTAAATCACTCATTTCCATGTTTGTTCTCTGGCTCTGCATTGTTTGTTGATCTTAGATTTCTACTCTTGCACTCATATTTTAAAGATTAAAAACAATGGGTGTGATGGCATGATGATAAACATTATCATTTGGTTTGTTAGGACCTACAATGGGAGCTCCAAGGGAGTTCTTCCAGTTGTGGCAGGAGCACTTTTTCTTTGTTTTTGTTTGTTTGTTTTGCTTTGGGCCTTAATAGACTATTTTTAGAGCAGTTTTTGGTTCACAACAGTATAGAGTGGAAAGCACACAGACTTCCCACAGACCCACACATATGCACAGACTTCCCCACTTTCAAAATCCCGCACCAGAGTGGTACATTCGTTACAAACTGATGAACCTAAATATATTGACACTTCATTATCACCCAAAGTTCATATTTAACATATCTCATCTTTGGGTTGACAAGTGGCACTGGGATGCTGCCAGCTGCATGGGAGCACACCAAGTTTTCCTTTTGGTACAAACAGCCACACCATGCAGAGAATAGGATCCAGCATTAGGGCTCTTTTTCAGAATTGTTGATACCATTTGACTCCTGCAGCTGCTGGTTCTCCACATTAATAATTGACTAAATATTCCCTTTTGATTCTGAATCTAGCAGGTGAAAGATTTTTGCAAACTCCTATATCAGAAATAAATTCAGCTTCTACTTTACTATGAGCCACTACAAGGCAAATAGAGATCTGTTAGGATGCATAAACAGGGAAATATTCCAGAAACATGAAAAGAATCTGCAGTTCAAAGAATATTCTCTGAAGTGTCAAAGTAGTAATGTTACACTGAAATATACTTACTTCATGAAATTTTAAAGTTCAGAAAAATTTAAAAAGAAGAGATTTAGAAAATATCTGATGTATTGTAGAAGGCATTATTAACTGCATAAACAGCCATTTAGCTAGGTATAGAATTGTGGAGTCAAAAACACTTCCCTTCATAGTTCTGTAAATGGAGCTCCTTTGTTTTCTGACTGTGTTTGCATAGGAATAATTTGGGATCCACATAACATTAACCTAATGAATCATTTTCTTGCATATTTGGGGAAACTTTATCTTCAAAATATAAAGATTCAATCAAGTTATATCTAGAAACATACTTTTTTCTTTAATGTAATGTACATCTCCATTTTTAGACTGAAGATACTTCCATGGTGAAACAAAGATTTTTTTCTTTTCTCAAACTATCAATCTCTTGGTTAATGATGAAACACTAGAAGTACTTCTAGGGAAATCGCAAAGAATAACCATATTACTTAACATTTTTAGAGGTTTTAAAGGTAAAGTAAGATATAAAACAAGTAAGAAGCAATAAAATTATCTCTTTTTTTCCCTTCAAACTTTTCTAAAACTACAGAAAGAATTATCATTACTTTCAAGAGATTTCATTGTCTTCTTATAACTCAATAAAACCAACAGGATGACAATTATAAGACTCTGCAATACCTAACATGAAATAAAATCTATGCCTAAAAGGCAAAAGACTTTACACTAGCAACAGAGAGTTCAAAGAAATAGTAAAAATAATAATCTTAACAATAGCGCAGAGAAATACAAATAATTACAGTAATATGAAACATGCAGGAATTATATGTTGAAAACTATAAATACTTATTAAGAGGTATAAAGGTAGACTCATACAAGGAGAAGCAATCATCCCAAGAAAAAACAAAATATTACACAACTTTAAATTCTTTTCAAGTTAATTTTTAAATTTGTTTATAATTAATCAATAAAAACTATGCTTCTGAGTGGGTTAAATATTTCCTTATACAAAGATCAATTTCACTCAACTATAATTAGAATTATTTTGTTTTGTTTTGTGGGCATGAAAATAATTTTTATTTTTCTTGGGTGATTCAGCACATAAAACCACTTATGACATTTTTTTTTAAAGTTATAATTGGATTCTTGCTCCCACTGAATTTTTTTTTTTTTTTTTTTGCGGTACGCGGGCCTCTCACTGTTGTGGCCTCTCCCGTTGCGGAGCACAGGCTCTGGATGCGCAGGCTCAGCGGCCATGGCTCACGGGCCCAGCTGCTCCGCGGCATGTGGGATCCTCCTGGACCGGGGCATGAACCCGTGTCCCCTGCATCGGCAGGCGGACTCTCAACCACTGCGCCACCAATGAAGCTCCCCCACTGGATTTTAAAGGCATTTTAAAAGGTAAGTTATTAAAGCTGTAATGCTGATGGAGAATAGTGAACAAATCACTTGATAGCACAGAAAAAGACTCTCTCTCTCTCACTATATATATAGTTATTACTTATATACTTCACTTATAATTTATTCTAGTCACTTGGGAAAACTAGGGAAATTGGTTAAGTATTCTGAAAAAATGCAGTCTTCCTGTACAATAATACAGTACAAATTCCAAATAGTTTAAAATAGCAGTTCTCAAATTGTTGTCTCATAAAACCTGGAGGTTTCTAGGCTTTTCCAGGGATCCATGAGGTTAAAAAAGAAAAATAAAATTTAAAGAAGAAAAAAATATAAAGAAAAAGTTTGTTAATTAACTTTTTTTCCACTGTGTTGACATTTGCACTGATGCTGGAAAAGCGATAGTAGGTAAAATGCTGATGTTCAGCATAGATCAAGGCAGCAGCACCAGTTATACCAGAAGTCGTTGTATTCCTCATTGCAATACACCAGTAAGGGGGGAAAAAAAGCCAATTTCACCTAAGAATATCCTTGATGAAGTAAGAAAAATTATTAACTTTATTTAATCTTGACCTTTTAATGAGACATTTTAATATCCTGTGTGACAAATGGAAAATATGCATAAAACATTTTGCTCCATGTGAAAGTATAATTCATGGTGGTTTTGAAGAAAATTATATCTGTGATTGTTTGAGTTGAGAGCTGGATTAGCTGCTTTTTTCATGAGACACCATTTGTACCTTGAAAGAGTTAGGGGAAACACTGACTGAAACTGCCAGCCCTGGCCAGGCAAAGACAGTAACAATCTGCATGAGTTATTTTACAACAGGAGATCCTGGTAAGGAACACGGAAGTAACAAGCCACCACCAACCAGAAGAATATGGGAAATGTCAAAAGGAGAGAGGAGACGCCAGTCCACAAGGCCTACCAACCTCCCAGAATCCTCCTCGCTGGAATCCATCTTGGCTGAGTGGTTTCATGGCCACCAGAAAGGACCCTGAGTCAGAGTGATGGCCAGAGACAACCCAGAAACTAATCCCATCACCATAAAACCCAAGACTGCGAGCCATGTGTCAGAGCAGTTCTCCTGGGTTCCCTTACCCTGCTGCTCTCTGTCTGGGCGTCCCTTCCCAATAAAGTCTCTTGCTTTATCAGCACCTGTGAATCCTTGGACAATTCATTTCCAAGTGTTAGACAAGAGCCCATTCTTGGGCCCTGGAAGGGGTCCCCCTTCCTGCAACAAAAGAACAACTGACAGACAAACTATGGTTAATGAAAGAAATGAGCCTGTCACAGCAAGGAAAACAACTGGCCACATATTTTGTCAATAACATTTGCGCTTTCAAGCAAAAAGTAGAATTTGGGGAAGCCTGTATCTATCATCATGAGCTTAATAATACCTGTGTCCAAATACTGAAAGACTTTCTGTTGAGATCGGTTACAATAATAATGAATGTGATTGTTTTGATATGGTACAATGAATGTGCCAAAATTTGAAAGATCTACATAAGTCAGTGAACCAGTATTTTCCAAATGAACAATGTATTATGTTCCAAAATCATGTATAAGTAAAGGATCCATTCAAAGTGCAAGAAAGACTAATAGATGTTGACATAACAGAGCATGAAAATTAATTGATATGGTTTCAAATTCTACTCTGCAATTGACATTTAATAAACTGACTTATAGAGTTTTGCTGTAGCATCAAAAAAAAAAATTACCATTGTCTGAATGGCCTATGAGAAGATTCCACCCCTTCCCAACTACCTATCTTTGTGAGACCAGATTTTTTATTTTTTAAAGCACTGAAGTTGCTATGAAATTGCCCTTTAGTTTTTCATATATTAGGGAGGAATGATAGATTTTTGTGTATCCCCTGTAAGTTGTTAAAACAGAAATACTGAACGTTGCTATTCTCATGGAGCTGTATACTTGCCCTGTTATGGATGAAATGATTATGTCTGACTGTATTGCTTTAAAATGAGTTTTGTTGCTTTCACACTTAGGCAAAGATATTTAAATTTATTTTTGTTCAGAGTATCATGTAATATACTTCTCCCCCATCTTGTGCTCCCAAATTTGGGATAAGCATTGAATCCTTTTTGGACTGCACGTTGCTTCTGATTTACTAGAAAGCATGATGCATGTAAAATAGTAGCTAATGAATATGGAGTCCCACCTTAAAGTTTATCAAATGAAAAAGTTAAAATACCAAGGAAGGTGCTACTACAGTAAAAACTTTATTTCCTTTGTAAAACCGTGGTATCTCATAAGAAGCCTTGGATCTTATTCTCAACTACCAAAAATGTTTCAATATGAAAGTAAAGATGACATGAGAGCGTAGTATATTCTGTTCTTAAGGCCCACTGTTCTCAAGGTGCATGGTTATTAATCTTGGTTTGAATGTATAAATTATATAAGATTAATTTTCAGATAGGGTCAATGGAGGTTAGTGCATGGGGTATTAGAATGAGAAAGCTGATAAAATACTTTGATCAAAACAACCTATCATAATTTAACTGATTGTACATTGAATGCAGAAACAGAGTATAATTTGTTTTCCATTGTCAGATATTAAAGAGATTTTCAAAAATTTAAAGCAATGTCACTCTTCTCAGTAATTTTTTTTTTTTTTTTTTTTTTTTTGCCGTATGCGGGCCTCTCACTGTTGTGGCCTCTCCCGTTGCGGAGCACAGGCTCCAGATGCGCAGGCTCAGCGGCCATGGCTCACGGGCCCAGCCGCTCCGTGGCATGTGGGATCTTCCCGGACCGGGGCACGAACCCGTGTCCCCTACATCGGCAGGCGGACTCTCAACCACTGCGCCACCAGGGAAGCCCCTCTCAGTGTTTTTTTATTTTAGAAAATATAGTTATTTTCCCTTAAAAATATCAATTATGTTAACATGTAATGAGCAATTATTATTTTTAATAATAATTTAATTTAACAATAAATATTTGTAAAATATCTCAGCTCTAATTTCCAATACAGCCAAAGTATAACTCACATAAACCAAAGCTTTCTGAAGTCAACAATAATCTTAAGAGTGTAATGAGATACTAAGAACAAAATATTTGAAAATCATTGGTTCAAAGTATTCATTTCTAAAAATAAAATCATAAAACGCTTGAAAAAACCAGTAATTATTTATCTTCCCTCTCTATGGAGAATTCTGTGTGCAGATAAGCAAAGGAAGAACTACCAAAGAAAAACTTCAATAAGTTGTTTAAAAATGTGAAATGCCTGTGCATAAGAAAATAGCTTTAAAATTTTGAGTCACACTAAAAAACAAATAAGATATACTATTCTCCAGAAGTTTAGTTAAGATTAATATTTAACGGATAAAGATCCTGTATGAATCAATTAAACAAAAGAAAAATATGATTACGGTATAAAAATAAGAACAGCTCAGAGGAGTGTAAATAAGATAAAACGAATAGAAGCACACATGCCATCATATTCTCACACTTTTACACTCTTGCTTATAATCAAATAAATGCACATAGATAAGACATATTTGCTTTCTGCCTAACAAATGATCTATCTTTAAAAAGAGAATACTCACTGTTGTTAAAATGTTTAGCTTAAAGCATGCTCTCGAATGCTATTTGTGAGAACATAGAGTGGTGCAAAGTTTATGAGAGGTGATTTGGCAAATTTATGAAAAACCATAACAAGGTTCATACTCTTTGATCTAGTAATTCCACCTCAAATAATTATAGTATCATCAAATATTTTTAAATTAGGAAAATATGTATGTTTACATAAATATGTTTCTTATAGAATTAAGTGTAATATACAAATCTTATAACAAAGTACATTAATAGTAGAACTAATAAAATTAATATATTTACACAGTAAAATATTCTATACCTATGAAAACTATGTTGTAAAGAACTTTGGCAGTATGTAAAAAGATATATATATGCTACAATGTTATGCAAACAAGAATGATCTAATATTGCATAAACAATATAATCCTACTTATATGTAGTGTTTTGATGGGGAAGCATTTTCTTCTACATGAAAGGCAAATCTTTTTTTCTTCCTATTATTGCCTTCTACTTCTCTCACCATCTATAAATTTTTAATTATATTGGTCAGTCTCCCAGACAGTGATTGGACTTCTAATTACACAATTGTACCCTGTAACTATTAAAGAAATTGTATTCATAATTTTTTAAAGTCCCCAAAAAGAAACTCCTATGTCCAGAATTCTCCAGGTTCATAGATTCATAGATTTCTGCTGGGGATATAAAATAGTACAAACTTCCTGGAAAATAGTCTGGCCGTTCCTTTTGAAAATGAAAAATATAACCACCCTACAGCCCAGTGATTGTACTTCTGGGCATTTATTCCAGGGAAATGTTATCTAATGTTCACGCAAAATCTTGTACATGAATATTCACAGCAGATTTATTCATCATAGCCCCAGCCTGGAAACAACCCAGATGTCTCTCACAAGTGAATAGTTAAACAAACTCTGGTCCATCTATATAATGGGATAGTACAGTAAAAACGTGCACAGCAGGAAAGAGCTATGAACTATTTATACAAGCAACATCTTGGATGAATCTTTAAAAAATGATGCTGAGTGAAAAACGCCAGCCCCCACAAATTACATATGGTATTATTCCACATATATTACATTTTGAAATGAAAATATTACAGAAATGAAGAATAGATAAGTGGTTGCCAGGAGTTAAAGATGGGAGAAGAGCAGACACAGGGGGTGGATAGAGACTATTGGGCAGAACAGTGGGCGTAGCTATGAAAGGGTTGCCTTCCTCCGTAGTCAAGCTGCTGCCTTCTCCATAGTGACATGACACTGGGGAGACTAATGAAGTGATCTATAGCTTCATGTTGATACAAATATCCTTGCCTTTGGAATTTTATCATGTTTCCCAATTCACAAAATTTGGTAATTCTAACAGTTTATCTATTCATCCAAATAAATTAGCAGCCATCCATTATTCTTTAAAGACTCCAAGTAGTTACTATTTAAAAGTTATTAGCCTAAGAATCTTTTACTTACTAGCTTTAATTACTGTAGACAGTTGAGGATATACCCTATTAGAACAGAGTCAATTAGAACATATTTTACAACTTAGAAGAAATTAATACTTAGTGGCATACTGAATTTGATCCCACCAACAGTGCACAAAGATTCTAATTTCTCCACATCCTCATCTTTTTTTTTTTAATAGTAGCCATCCTAATGAGTGTGAATTGGTATCTCATAGTACTTTTGATTTGTATTTCCCTAATGATTAGTGATGATAAGTATCTTTTCCTCTGCTTATTGGCCATTTGCTTGATGTCTTCTTTGGAGAAATGTCTATTCAAGTCCTTTGCCCATTTCTGAAATGGGTTGTGTGTTTTGTTTTGTTGCATTTCCATAATGACTAAATGATAATGAGTATCTTTTCAGGTGCTGATTCCTATCTATATATCTTCTTTAAAGAAGTGTCTGTTCAAATTTTTGACCATTTTTAATTGGGTCACTTTTTTTGTTGTTGCTGAGTTTTGGGGGGGTCTTTATGTATTCTGAATATCAGTCTTCTATCATAAATGATTTTCAAATATTTTCTCCAAAAATTGGCTGATTTTATCATTTTCTTAAGAGAATATTTTGAAGAGCAGAAGTTCTAAATTAGTGAATTTTATTGTGTGTAACTAATGTCTTAAACAAAAGAGAAGGGGTCAGAAAATAAGTGGATTTAAAGGATATAAATAAATAAAATATTGTTAAAACAAAAAATTTATTCTTGACTTTTGTCCTATTCTGAATTCTGCTCCCATGTCCTTATGAAAATACTTGAACTTCCACCTTATTCCTGATGTCAACCACACGGGCATTATCTCACCCACTCTCTCCTTCTTTTCGAGGACTGAATTTCTCTCTCACTGTTCTTAACAGGACCTGGAAAGATTCTTCCTTAATTTCAGTCAATGTCCATGTCTCTGCAACGACATTACCACGTTGTTGGCTACCTTTCTGTCTGTCTCTATGTGCAACTACCCATCTTCCCTCTTGAAAACTCACTGATTCCTGGACCTTTCTGATGCTGACTCCAGACCTAGATACATTCTGGAGTCTTCCTTCCTTCTTTCCTTCTTTTTTCCTTTCCTTTCATCCTTCCTCTCTCTTGCTTTTCCTTTCTTCAGTAATTATCTGAGTATCTATTATGGGCAAGAAATTGTGATAAGCACTAGGAATACAAGAACAGAGTATACGTATTCTTTGCCTTCAATAGAGAGAGATGAGAAGGAAAAAAACCGAGTTTTGGGGAATTACAGTTTGGAAAGGTGGTACACAGCAAGGGCACATTACTTAACCCAGGGTAGGCAGGGAATGTGTCCTGGAGGTAAAATGACCCAAGTTTTTACCTGTACCAAGAATTAGGCTTATTGACACTATTTTCATCATTATGTGACATTGCATGTATCCTCAAGGGCCCTCCACATCCTGGGGTCAGATCACTTTATCATTTTCTAGGCCATCATCTGTACTAGCCCAACCTGCCCTAGAGCCTTCTGAAGTCTGAGCTACCTACAAGTTCCTCTATCTGACAAGGAGGACTTTCTGGGCCAGCATTTCTTATTAGCACTTGACTTTATATAACACGTCGTTCCTGGAATAGGAGCCCTAAATTAATTCCACCGTTTTTACTGCCCTACTGCAGTTTTAATTCAGTATAAAAAAATAGCTAGAGGTGAGAGAACACGTTTAATTAAATATTGCATGCAGCTGATGAATGTATACAAAACCATCACTCAAGGGGTATATATTTTTATAATGAGTTTCTTTCTTTGACTTTCTTTGACTTCCAACCCTATTTGAATTTCTGCTCTAAAAGGCCAGATTGCTCTTCCCTTGTTCTTTCAATTTCACAATAGGCTTTCTTGGAAGAGCTGAGTTGGTCCCGCTTGCTGTTAGCACAGCAGGGTCCATCCTCATGATGCTTCAAATCTCACAGTTATCCTGAACTGCCAGAACAATTCTTGACTACCTTAATGAGACTCAGCACCCCAGCCTTGATGGCAAAGTGAAGCTTTTTCTAAAGAGTTCAAGCAGCATCTAGTGAAGATCTTGTTCTTTGCCATATTGTCAGCAAAAAGATAAATATTTTCCGTAACCCAGTGACCTTGAATTTCTAAGGAAGTTAACTAAAATGCAGTAAACTTGGCTATGTTTTCATTGACTCCCAGAGACAAATTATAGATCACATGAAACATGGTTCCATGATGCCATTATTCTTTTAAGGAGACAAATATTCTCTCCTCACCTCTATCTCCATGAATGCATTTTAATGAATTTATTCTGTGACTATACATACAAAACCTTCTTCACATAGAAACTATTGTCCAGGAATACAGATGACTTAATTTTAGGAAAACTGCAAGTATTTACTTTGTCAGCATTTTCTTCTGCCTACACCATCACGCACTACCTGTGCATTTACGGCTTAACAAAGTGCTGTAAACTGAAGCTTTCCTGTGTTGTGGGGCAGTTTATTGTGTCCCTGACTTGGTCCAGGACAGTAGATCTGATTGTAAATTTTACTGAGCTGCTTCCACATTATAACTTAGACTTCATTGCTTAAAGAAGTACAGTCTCAAATCTGTGTTTCAAAGTGTAAGGGATTATAAATTCAACATAGAGAAACTTTGGTGGCAACCATCAGGCTTCCTGGTCTTTCTTGGAACTGGTCAAGGGGATTGATGGAGAATCATGTTAAGCGAGTCCCTTTTTCTTGGTGGAATTTTAGATAAAGTTTCCTAACACTCTTCAGGTATGCAAGTTCCCAAGGGGAGGAGAGTTGCTGATGGAATATTTGCTATGTATTAATGCTTCCTGAATCATAACAGAAAGAATTAGACCAGATATCCTCCTTTTGTCCTCTCTGAGAATTCGTATTTTCTCTTTTCAAATGACATACTTACTTCATAATTCTAGCCAACTTAAGTTGAAAAGGAGTTTATTAAAAGACATTGATTAACACAAAGAGCACATGGGAAGGTGAGAGAATGGAGCTGGGAAATTGATCAGCAGCTAAGAAACAGCTAAAGTCATGCCACTTTCAGAGGACATCTCACTACTACATCACCTCTGATCTCACTGTTACAGCAAGGGGTGGTAGACTATGCTGCTGTCATCATGAATAATGTCTAAGCATTCCTACTTCTTTTTTCAGTGACAGCCTCAGGCAGAGGCATCTAACTGATCACCCAGGCTTAGGCTGTATGCCCTTGCCCTGGTAGCCATGGAGTGGAACACAGGACTATCTGACCTTCCATCAATTTCCATAGCGGGAAGAAGCCCTGAATTTCACCTCTTTTGAAATTTACCCTGAGGATAAAAGATGTTTGAATATTAGATACATAAAAACTGGAAAAAAGAGAAAATGAGAGAGAAACAAATGTCCACTACAAGTGGTGACTCTCTGCCAAGGTTTTATTGTTGTTATTGTTTTTAATCACTTTTTTTTCATTACAGGGGATGTTATTTTTAAAGAACACAGCTCCTAAGTGCTAGAACTAAACTTTTATCCCAATTTGCTCCAATCCCAAAGTCTGAGCTTTACCATTAGGCTGCTAACTCTTTGCTCACCCTTTTCCTTTTCAAATCTTGGACAGACTGGCATCAGTCATTCTTTCAACAAGAACTTACTTACAGAGTACCTCCCATACGTTAGAATGAATGCTAGATGTTGGGGATAAAAATGATGAACGAAATATAAGCCTGACACTTTAGGGTCCCTGAAATCTGGAGTAAAATAAAATGACGGTTATTTCAATATGGAGTTGTTAAGAGGAGAACCTCTTAAGTTCCATCAAAGTAAGCCTCATGTCTCCCTGTACCACCCTGCACAGCAGGTATTCCACCCAGAGGAGGAAGTGTGGCTTATCTGTGAAAAGGAAAAGTCTTTTAGGCTCTCCTGTTCAACTTCCCATCTTCAGAGAGCATGCACAGTGTGGTAAGTGTATGACAGATTCTGCCCCTAGGCGGATGAAAGTAGCAGCTGCTACAGTTATCCAGCCCAGGCTGTGGAGGGGTGGGGAAAGTTCAGTGTTGGGTGGGATGCAGGCGAAAAGCTAGATTTGTCACTTAGTTTTAGCCAGTATCAAGTTGACATTTTTATTTCTGTCTGCCTGCCTCCAATGACTATCTCTCAATTGGTTTCAAACTTTGTAGGAGAATAAAGTGCAGTTAAAACATCATTTATCCAGTGTAAACCCCAATAAAAGTGACAGGAGTTAGGGTGCTATTTGAATTTCCCTCTCTTTATCTTTCTCTCTGTCTCTGTCTCTTCTTTCACTTTTCTTACGTCTTCCCTCTAGTCTCTCTTCCTAAATCTTCATAATACCTTCCCTCTTTTCGCCTCTTCCTTACCCCATCTCTATTCATCTCTCTCTTCACTCTGTCACTCCTTTCTCCCTCTCTCACGCTAATCTCTTTCCTCCCAGTCCAGTCTTTCTCTTTATTTCCCTGTCCTCCTTTCTTCATCTTCTCTCACCCTTTCCCCTCCTCTCTCAAACCCCCTTCTCTCTCACTCTGACTCTCTCTCTCTGTCTCTTTCATTCCACAAATGTTGGCCTAGTGCTTTTGCTAGATTTCACTCTGCATGTTGGCTGTTCAAGTATAACTGGTATGAAATGATCACCAGGGAATTTATATAGGAGAAAAGATACATGGAGTTAGTTCAAGAAAAATTCACTGGTTTGAGAGAGGACAATGTATCTTAGTGGAGGCTATGGCCTGACAGTGTCACCTTTGGTAAAATCATTGGTCAAGGTGATCATCTGAAGGTAGAGAAGTATTGTCCCCAGGTCAGAATATTAAGGCATGGGAACTAGTCTAAAAATTCAACTCTTACTTTTTCTCATACCTGACAGGTCCCTCATGCAGTCTAATATTTATGCTGTGTGATGGGGATTTCAGGAATTGAAAAAAACCTCTTTTATTTATTATTAATATTTGGATTGCACATTTTTAAAAAATTAATTAATTATTTAACTTTTTGGCTGCATTGGGTTTTCGCTGTTGCGTGCGGGCTTTCTCTAATTGTGGTGAGCGGGGGCTACTCTTTGTTGCAGTGCGTGGGCTTCTCAATGTGGTGGCTTCTCTTTGTTGCAGAGTATGGGCTCTAGACATGAGGGCTCACTAGCTGTCGCTTGCGGGCTTCAGAGCGCAAGCTCAGTAGTTGTGGCACATGGGCTTTGTTGCTCTGTGGCATGTGGGATCTTCCCGGGCCAGAGCTTGAACCCATGTCCCCTGCATTGGCAGGTGGATTCTTAACCACTGTGCCACCAGGGAAGTCCTGGATTGCACATTTTTGTTTAGGTCTTCACATATCTAGTCTAGTGTTCAAAAAGTTACTTTTTGTCCAAATTGGTTGTTTATGCTATTTCTCAAGACAAGTCATATTAAAGTCTGAGATAACACTGGATTAGATGTTTACCCTCTCTTCTGGTCATTTCATCTCATCTTAATTTTTTCAAATAAATTCACAATTTCAGCTCTGGAAGTTCATATTATTATAGCTCCAATTATTAACTATCTATACTTTGTCCTGGATACAGCCTTATTATCTTAAGAATTGAAAACTTCAGAGATGAACAGAATATTTGCTTATTATGAAGGTCTTTGGAATGCCATCCTACACTCATTTATATTTAACAAAGCTAATATTTCCTAATGTTGGAGGTAGGTATGGGGAAGGAAGGAACAAGGAGAGGGGAGGTTAGAGATACTTCCTCTAGGAGGAGTTGAGAAAAAAGCTCTTTAGGTGGACTGTGTTTTTCATCAATTTTTTTTTAAAATGTGAACTATGCTTTCAAATTATTTAAGGGTTGTCATGTGGAATATGCAATCTGGCTGTTCTAATTGACCCAGAGAGCAGGACCAGGGCCAGTAAGAGAATGTGATAGAGATTTATTTTAACTCAAGATAAAGCAGAAATGTCTAGGGTAAAAGTTCCCCAAATATGGAAGAGACTGTATCAGGAGCTGGGAATAATATTATAGAACATTTCCTACATACCAAGCACTAAGCACTTTTACTATAAGTCTTAGTATTTGGGGTACTGTAATGGATTGAATAATGGGCCCCCAAAGAACATGTCCATATCCTAGTACCCAGAGCCTGTGAAAGGCTGCTTACTGGGAAAATGTCTCTTTTAGTTAAGGATCTTGAGATGAAGAGATCATCCTGATTATCATGATGGACTCTAAAACCAATGACAAGTGTCCTTTTAAGAGACACAGAGTGGAGAAGCCTACATGAAAATGGAGAATGAGATTGGAGAGATGTGACCACAAGCCAAGGTAGCCTAGGAAAACTGACAGCCACCAGAGCTGGAAGAGGCAAGGAAGGAGTCTCCCTGAGAGCTTTCAGAGGGAGTGCAGCCCTGCTGCTGCTTTGATTTCAGACTTCTGACCTGTATAAGTGTGAGCGATTACATGTCTGTTATTTTAAGCTGCTAAATTTGTGGTTATTTGTTATGGCAGCCATAGGAAACTAATGCTGGTACTAAAACATGCATTAGCCTCATTTTTCAGCTAATGCACAGAGGGACATAGAAGTTACTAACTTGTTGAAGGTCATGTAGCTACAGAGACAGAGCCATGATTAGGAGAGAGGCAGTCTGGCTCAGAACCTACATTCATGAACCCAGTGCTATATTCTTCTCCAGGTAGTGAGTTCCCTCTCTCTGATTTCCAATTGGAGATTGGAAAGCTGCTTGATGGGACTCAAGCATTAAATAAGCAGAAATAACTAGATTCAGATTTCCAAATACCAGTACCTTGTATCAGATTCTGAAGTTTCACTTTAACAGCTTCTGGTTCAGTTGATTTTTAGTGTTGCCCAAGAATCCTTATTTTTTTTAAAAAAAAGACCTCTTTCCATTGAATTGTTATAGAATATTCATGTTTGGGAATGATCAGACTAGATACCTTTTACAGTTTTTTGCAGCCCGGAGCATGTGTGTTCTATACCTCTCCTTGCCCTCAACTCATTTTGTGTCTCCTTTCCCAAAAGCAGGAGACTAAGGGAGTCGAGGGCCCTTCTGTTTTTTTTGTATCATCCATGTGGCCTGTTCTTTGTCCTTATGTTTCTTTTTTTTTTTTTTTTTTGCGGTATGCGGGCTTCTCACTGCTGTGGCCTCTCCCGTTGCGGAGCACAGGCTTCGGACGCGCAGGCTCAGCGGCCATGGCTCACGGGCCCAGCCGCTCCGCGGCATGTGGGATCTTCCCAGACCGGGGCACGAACCCGCGTCCCCTGCATCGGCAGGCGGACTCGCAACCACTGCGCCACCAGGGAAGCCCTGTCCTTATGTTTCTTTATGAGCCAATATAATGGTCTAAATCATAAGCTGATTAAGTTCACTGTTTTACTACTTCGGTGTTTTGAAACAAAATAAAAGAAAATGAAATCAGACATATCCTAGAAGTAAGTATAGAGAAAATAAAAAGCGCTTTGTGGGTTCACAGATAAGAAGCCTAATAATCATGGATGGAAATTCACTGTAAATAAGAGTTTGAAGTGAGACAAGCCAAGGTACTAGGGCTTAACTGCTCTGGAGTTTTGAGAGCTTTCCAGGAGACGTCAGAGATTAAAGTTTTCTAGAGAGTCATTCTTTTCATGTATGTGTAGACTGCAATTGAATTGGACTCCTAGAACATAACAGTTGAACAATTTAATTGGCAGGATTATTGTCCTAGAAGAAAGGGAGTAACAGGTGGAAAGATTGTGGCTTTTCTCATGGAAACAGGAAGGAAGAGCCCATCCGAAAGAGGCAAATTGTGTTTAGTCTTCCTAACCACTCTATGGTAGATCACCACTTCAGAAACCTCACTGAACTTGACCAAGGTTGCACAGCTACTGTGCTATGGAGCTGGGGGTTTGAAGCTCTTTCAAAGACCATGCAATTTCTACTGCATCAGGGTTCCATGATTGAACAAGCGTCAGAATCCCCTGGAGAACTTGGTAAAACACAGATTACTGGACCTCATCCCAAGAGTTTCTGACTCAGTGTGTCTGGAGGACCTTGCATGTGGAACAAGTTCTTAGGTAATGCTGATGCTGCTGGTCCAGGGACTACACTTGAAGAACCACTGTGTGACTACACCATCTGGGGAGGATTTGAAAACTGTAGGTAAATGTTCCTCCAGTTATTTAAAAGGGTCCCCAGGGCTTCCCTGGTGGCGCAGTGGTTGAGAGTCCTCCTGCCGATGCAGGGGACGCGGGTTCGTGCCCCGGTCTGGGAGGATCCCATATGCTGCGGAGTGGCTGGGCCCGTGAGCCATGGCCTCTGAGCCTGCGTGTCCGGAGCCTGTGCTCCACAACAGGAGAGGCCACAACAGTGAGAGGCCTGCGTACCTCAAAAAAAAAAAAGGGTCCCCAAAATAATTTAGACCAGAAGTTGCAAACTGATGGCACAGACATGTATTTTAACATGATCAGTTCAAAATTATTTATTTAGTGGTCAGTATTGTAAATCCAGAGATTTCAGATAAAAATCTTCTTCTGAAAAATATCAGAAGATCTGTCATGGCAAAAATCAATTCAAACTTGGTATTAGCTTCCCCTTTTAGGCCAGGTGTAAACCTTCCTACCATTTCAAATATTTACTTTACCTGCTTTGCTCTACCCTTAAATATAATAGGTGGAATTTATTGGGTTATAAAACCCAATTATTAAGCAAATACTGTTCATTACCAGTGTTCTAAGGGCTTCACCTGTATTAACTGTTTAACTCTATAAACCTCTATGAGGAAAATTTTACTCAGAGTAAATTAAGGCTGAGGGAACAAATAGAACAAATAAATTATCATGGGTGAGACACAATAGCAGTTTATTTCCATAGCTCATGCTTATAAGCTATAAGCTGTAAGCTTATAGGTTATACTATTTTGCAAATGAGAGCAATCACACTAGCAGGGCACTGTTGGTGAGCACTCTACCTATATTAACCCATTTAACCTTCACAACACTATGAGACATTATAACTATTCCTATTTTACAGAAATGGAAACTAAGGCAGAAAAAAATAAACCAGCTTGGCCAAGTTCATATAGGTAGTATTAATACAACAGGTACTTGAATCCAAGCTACCTGACTCCAGAGTCCGTATGCTTCAATTTTAAATTCTACTGTAGACATTTATGTCTGTGACTCTGATCCAGACCAATTCCTCCTTTTTGCAGTTGAAGAAATTGAGTATTTCGGATGTCAAATGTCTTCCTTAGAACTGTGGAATGAGTTAGCAATAGATCACGTTTGTACTCAGGAATACCAACAAGTACTCCAACCATGACCCCCCAGGAGGAATTTTGGCTCACTGTTATTTTAATGTAAATGGAAAAGAGGTTAAATAAATGTTAATGAGATTCTACTCATTGTTTTTATCTAAAGGTGGCCTCAAAGGGCTACTCTAGTTATTCTCAGCCCTGGTTGCCCACTGGAAGGTCTTATTTTGGGATTTTAAAAAACGATGCCCAAGCCCCACCTAAGGCCAATTAAATAAGTTAAATCAGATTCCTTGAGGGATGATGTCTATGGTCTGTATGTATATATACACAAATATATGTAATATATATTAAATATATATAAATTTTAGGATTCCAGGTAATTCTAATGTGCAGCCAGAATTGAGAAGAATTGAAAAATGCTGGATTACACTCTCAGAATATGCAGATTGCATGCAATGACTAGTAATTAGACACTGATGTTGTCTTCTGGAGATCGTACAGGTTCCTGTAAAGATGTCTAGTTCCATATTCAATGCCAACTGCATCCCTATAAGCAAACACAGTAATTACTCTTTATGATGTGCGTTCATGGATAACTGAACGGCCTGACTGTGCTCCCGCTCCCCATTAACTTCTGTGACTGAAGGGAACTGGGCTCCTCCTGTAAGAAATAACCAGACTTAATGTGTTGGACAGTGCCGTTTTTTTGGGTTAATTTCCATGTTTATTACTCGTGCCCCTTGTCTCCACCTAATCTGATGTTCTTTCTGCTGCTTACAAGTGACTGACTTGTGCAGGGATACTGCAGGAAGTGTAATTTGAAAAACTCGAGTCCCCAGACCACCTCTGCTCCTCATGACAACTATGTGACTGGTCATTGTCAATTCAAAAGTGGAAAAATAAAAAAGTCAGCTAGACAAGTAATTTCAAGTTCTATTTCAAGTCATATTCAGCCTTACAGAGGTAATATGAGAATTATCCAAGCAATGCTTTGGCAGCAAAACAACATTAATTTGAATGAGCACTTATAGAACGGTTTCTTCCTCTTCTGTAGAATTTTCCACAATTTATCACAGTTATCCTTTTTTTTTTTTTTTTTTTTTTTTTTTTTTTGCGGTACACGGGCCTCTCACTATTGTGGCCTTGGCCTCTCCCATTGCGGAGCACAGGCTCCGGACACGCAGGCTCAGCAGCCATGGCTCACGGGCCTAGCCACTCCACGGCATGTGGGATCTTCCCGGACCGGGGCACGAACCCGTGTCCCCTGCATCAGCAGGCAGACTCTCAACCACTGCGCCACCAGGGAAGCCCTATCACATTTATGGTTTTAAGGACTGCCTTTTCTGTGAGAATTTAGGCTCTGTAAGTACAGGAACCATGTCTGTCTTGTTATTATCATGTCCCCAAGTCCTAGCATATTGTAGGTACTAAATAAACATTTTCTGAACTTATAAATAATTAAATGAATGAATATTTGAGCTAGGCATTGAAGACAGAAAGAAAAACAAGACATGATTTCTATCACTGAGGAGCTTATAAGATTAGGAGATAAACAGAAACGTTCAAGAATTACAATCTGATGTGGTTAGGACTTTAAGAAAGATAGATATAAGGAAGGAAAAGGGCTTTTGCATGCTAACAATCTACAGATCAAATCTACCCCCAGAGTAGAAGCAGCCATAAAAGTTAAAATTTCTTGGAAGTACTCTGTGTTATAAATTTTAATATGGGACAAGTAAATAATTTACATAATTCTGAAGCCAAATTAAATTTTTAAAATTGATCCCTAAAATCAGAAGGAAAAAAAAAAGCAAATGAACCTAAGTGTGTGTTAATCTGATGGCATAGCAACACAGAGGAACTATTGAAAATGATTTTTTAAAACCAAACCATTTGAATGTACATACTTACTTGAATATACCAGGTATGGTCTCCTGTTGATTTATCTTTTTTACTCTCTGTGAGATATTATTGCAGGATTGGTCACCAATTTTCTCATCCTTCCCTGTGTCCATGCCCTTAAAAAGTCCACCCCTATATTGACTCTGGACTTGGTATGTGACTCGCTGTGTTAGTTTGCTAGGGCTACATTAACAGAGTACCACTAACTGGGTGGCTTAAAAAACAGACATTTATTGTATCACAATTATGGGGGTTAGAAATCTGAGATCAAGATGTCAGCAGGGCCACGCTCTCTTTGAAGAGTCTAGGAAAGGATCTGTTCCAGGTTTCTCTTTTATATTCTGGGAATTCCTTGGTTTATGGCAGTGTAATTCTAATCTTTACATGGTGTTCTCCCTGTGTATGTGTCTGTCTCTAAGTGTCCCCCTTTTATAAGGACATATTGAATTGGGTCATGTTTATAAGGTCGTATTGGATTAGGGCTCCACTCTTCTCCGGGATGACCTCACCTTAATTTAACTGATTACATCTGCAACAAACTTAATTTCAAGTAAGTTCACACCCTGAGGTACTGGGGGGTCAGGACTTCAGCCTATGAATTGAGAGGACACAATTAAACCCATGACACTTGTTTTGGACAATGAGATAATAGCAAATGTAAAGAAGCAGAGATTTGAAAAGTGCTTGTACTTTGGGGCTTGCTCTCTCTTACTCCCTTTAGGGAACTGCCACTACCACCATGTGAATAAGCTTGGATTAACCTGCTGGATGATGAGAGAATCATGGCACATTTGCCCCCATGACAAGTTCACAACTAGCCTCCATAAGCAGAGACACTCACCTGACTGGCAGCTGACCTCAGTGAGAGAGTCTAGGAGATCAGCAGAAGAACCACCTAGCTAAACCCGAGTCAAGTCATATTTTGAATTTTAAAAAGTCTGTTGTTTTAAGCCACAAAGTTTTGCAGTGTTTCATTATACAACAGTGAATAATTTATGGTGTGTTAGAAATATGGGGAGACACTAGTCAATTTCCAACTCTCAAATTTTCAAGCTTTTGTATGAATAATTGCTGCTCCCAACAAGAAAATTCGGTCTTGTAAATTTAGCTACTACTCGGGCTTGTCTCCTCCCTTTTCACTGCTGCTTCCAAGGGAGCCTCCTGGAGTGAATAAAATGATGTTCTAAAAAGAAAGTGCTTCCATAAATTGCCTTGTTATATTGCTTAGAAAAAGGAGGAAAAAAGAAAGGTTTCTTTCTCAACGCCATTATTTCTTTGTATATTCTAGATAGCTATCTGGACTTCTCTGATGGCGCAGTGGTTAAGAATCCACCTGCCAATGCAGAGGACACAGGTTCGATCCCTAGTCCGGGCAGATCCCACATGCCATGGAGCAACTAGAGCCCGCGAGCCACAACTACTGAGCCTTCAAGCCACAACTACTGAAGCCTGTGCGCCTGGAGCTCATGCTCTGCAACGAGAAGCCACCGCAACAAGAAGCCCACACACTGCAACGAAGTGTAGCCCCCACTCGCCACAATTAGAGAAAGCTCATGTGCAGGAACGAAGACCCAAAGCAGCAAAAAAAAAAAACCAAAAAAACAAACAGATAGCTGTCATTCAAGGAATCATCAATTGTCCATTTATCTGTTAATCAGCAAATCTATATAATTCAGCAAGTTTATTTAGCATCTATAGGCTGCAAGGTGTTTATATAAAAGATTATGGATACAGTAGCCATCTTAGGTAGAGTTTATCTATCTATCTATCTATCTACCTACCTATCTATCATCTATAAAATTTTACAACATAGACTCATAATCTCAGAGTTAGAAAGGGTCCTAAAATGTCTTTTGTTCTAATCTCTTACCAGTGCAGGAATATACTCTATGTCATTCCCAAAAAGCAATCTTTTCTCTTCTGCTTGCACACTTCTCATGATGAAAGGCTCATTACCTATGAGGAAGCCAATTTTATTCTAGAATAACACTGCTTGTCAGAAAGTATCTCCTTCTCTTGACCTCAAATATGCCTTCTCTGGCTGCTCAGTTTCCCTCAAGGCTCTGTCCTTCCCCCATTTTGCTACTAGTCCCAGAAATAGCATATCTATTTCCTTTTCATGTGACAGCCCTTCAAACATCCTAACCTGTATAGACATAATAATGTTATATCTTTTCTAAGAAGAAAAGTTCTGATAAATCTAGCTCTCACCACCATTCTTAACAATTTCTAGAACAAATGGAGAAAGTATTAGAAAGAATGACTTGGGGAAAAAGCAGAATTAACTACAGACAAATATAATGAAATAATGTGAATCATTACTTCTATGTGTGCCCTTTCTGGGAAAACATTAGTGAGGTGTTCAAGAGACATGAATTTTAACTCCCATTTAACATCTTTAACAAGAACTGTGCCTCGAAAATTATCAGGATATCTAGGGATTACTTTTCACTTTGTTCTCAAAGGTGAGCCTGTTTGAGAATTTAGCTGTTAGAGATGATATTGATAAGATGACCCTTATATCCTGTGAACTTTTACTGGACAGTTGTAAGTAACATGCTCCTCCAGCTGTATCTTTCTAGAGAGCAGATTTAAAAGAATTTGATGATTGTATCTACCAGTGAAGATCATACTGTTTTCCTTGGTCCTCTCACTCGACCTAAATTATGTCCAGCTGAGGAGTGCTTCTATCTTGGACATTGCTGGGAGGAAGCAGCCACTTTTTCAGAGAATCAACAAAGTTTAGTCAGTGGTTTTCTCATCTCCAGTGCCCACTCACCTTTGAAGAAGGTTAAATTAGGAAATAAATCCACAAATCACCATGTTAAAATTGTGAGGACACAAATGTTTCAAATGAGCAGGAAGGGTTTCAAATCCTGGCTCCTCTACTTACTAGTAATGTAAGCTTGAGCAAGTTACTGCATCATTTTAAATCTGTTTTTTTCCAATAATAATGCTGATAATAATGACCACAGAGTCTCTCCTGAGAACTGAATGAAAGGATATTTCATTCTTTGAACATGCATACCCAACTTGAAGCAAGAAGCAAAGGCCTTGAACTTTTGTAATGATTATTATTATCAATTATTAAATAAATCACAGCAAGATCCTTTTGGACTCACCTCCTAGAGGAATGGAAATAAAAACAAAAATAAACAAATGGGACCTAATGAAACTTCAAATCTTTTGCACAGCAAAGGAAACCATAAACAAGACCAAAAGACAACCCTCAGAATGGGAGAAAATATTTGCAAATGAAGAAACTGACAAAGGATTAATCTCCAAAATTTATAACAGCTCATACAGCTCAATAGCAAAAAAACAAACAACCCAATCCAAAAATGGGCAGAAGACCTAAATAGACATTTCTCCAAAGAAGATATACAGACTGACAACAAACACATGAAAGAATGCTCAACGTCATTAATCATTAGAGAAATGCAAATCAAAACTGCAATGAGGTATCACCTCACACCTGTCAGAATGGCCATCATCAAAAAATCTACAAACAATAAATGCTGGAGAGGGTGTGGAGAAAAGGGAACCCTCTTGCACTGCTGGTGGGAATGTGAATTGGTACAGCCACTATGGAGAACAGTATGGAGGTTCCTTAAAAAACTACAAATAGAACTACCATATGACCCAGCAATCCCACTACTGGGCATATACCCTGAGAAAACCATAATTCAAAAAGAGACATGTACCAAAATGTTCATTGCAGCTCTATTCACAATAGCCCAGAGATGGAAACAACCTAAGTGTCCATCATCAGATGAATGGATAAAGAAGATGTGGCACATATATACATATATATACAGCCATAAAAAGAAACAAAACTGAGCTATTTGTAATGAGGTGAATAGACTTAGAGTCTGTCATACAGAGTGAAGTAAGTCAGAAAGAGAAAGACAAATACCGTATGCTAACACACATATATGGAATTTAAGGGAAAAAAATGTCATGAAGAACCTAGGGGTAAAACAGTAATAAAAACACAGACCTACTTGAGAATAGACTTGAGGATATGGGGAGGGGGAAGGGTAAGCTGTGACAAAGCGAGAGAGAGGCATGGACATATATACACTACCAAACATAAGGTAGGTAGATAGTGGGAAGCAGCCGCAGAGCACAGGGAGATCAGCTCGGTGCTTTGTGACCGCCTGGAGGGGTGGGACAGGGAGGGTGGGAGGGAGGGAGATGCAAGAGGGAAGGGATATGGGAACAGATGTATATGTATGACTGATTCACTTTGTTATAAAGCAGAAACTAATAAAAAATTATTAAATAATTAAAAATCAATCTTGAAAATAAAGATAGCTTCTTAGGACATCATAAAAGTAGTTATCCTTAACTAGAGCAATAAGACTACTTCAGAGGTGTATATTATACTGCTAAAAACTGGGGAAGACAGAAGAAAACTTATTAAAGACTACAGCTCAAGTCTGAGGCAGCTTAGCTTTCGCCAAAAGAGTTCCTGAACATGTGTTATGTGACAAGAATTTGATGTCTGGTCTTCCGTCTAAGAGATATGAGTTTAGATAAACTTAGATTTCAGTCTCTTCATCCACAGAATGAAAGGCTTCCTCTGTATAGTATAGGATGGTTCTTTTAATATTCTACTAAAATTAAATCTTTTCACTCCCTCAGTTTTTCTTTTGATTATTCCCAAAGTAAATATCTAGGCATGTATATCTTCATTGTTGGAAGGATGTAAACCTGTTTCCCTTGCTCCTTAGTGACAACAATTCTAATCAGTTTTATATTATGTCTCTTTCCCACTGCATACAGAACCAGGCTGAGGGTTAAAAATTATAGGTGTTTAGTAAGCTAATGTAGGATCCAATTGATTATGCTGAGAGAGAAGACTGAAGCACACATTATATTGTTCACTCTTCAAACTCCTATCTATCATTCAATGTATAACTTAAATGGCACATCTTCATCTTCATCTTCCCCCCAACACACACACACACACACACACACACACACACACACACACACACACACACCATGCAACGGCCTCAGGATCAATTACTCAATTTTCTGTGCATCTCTAAATGTTTTAACTTTAGCAGAGTATGGTTTGTCACTCAGTTATTTATTTAGGTGCCTGTGACTTCTAGATTTTGAGAATTTTGAAAGAAAATGCATATAAATTCTAGTATATAGCTTAGTACCTGGGATTCAGAAAATATCTGTTCATTGAATGAATAATGATAATGAGGAGTATGAGGATGATAGCAGCTAAATTTTTTGAGCATTTTTTACATATTAGGCATTTTCCTAAGCTCTCAACATGAATGAATTCATTGGACACAACTACTCTATGAGATAGATACTATTATTTTCACCATTTTATCAATGAGAAAACTGAGGCACAGAGTATTTATTAAATAACTCCCTAGGCAATAAGATTCAGAGTTAGGGATTAAAACCCAATATTTTGGGCTTCCCTGGTGGCACAGTGGTTGAGAATCTGCCTGCCAATGCAGGGGACACGGGTTCGAGCCCTGGTCTGGGAGGATCCCACATGCCGTGGAGCAACTGGGCCCGTGAGCCACAGTTGCTGAGCCTGCGCGTCTGGAGCCTGTGCTCCGCAACAAGAGAGGCCGCAATGGTGAGGGGCCCGCGCACCGCGATGAGGAGTGGCCCCCGCTTGCCACGGCTGGAGATAGCCCTTGCACAGAAACGAAGACCCAATACAGCCATAAATAAATAAATAAAATAAAATAAAATAAAACAAAAAAACAAAAAAAAAACCCCAGTATTTTGTTTCCAGTGAATAGTTAATTAAACACTATTCTATGCTGTCTCTCCTGAACAAGTAAATGAAAAATTAATGAGTGAATAAAATGGGCAAAAATACCCACCCAATACACACTGTGTATACACTGAATTATTACCATACTAATCCAAACTTGGACCTTATTTTTCCACTTCTGTGGGGGCATGGTTTCCTCACTTAGTCCAACTTTAGAGTAGTAGGCAGAATAATGATCTCTAGATATATCCATATCTTAATCCCTGGAACCTATGAATATGCTACTTTTCATGGCAAAAGGGACTTTGCAGATGTAATTAAGGATCTTGAGGTGTGGAGATTATCAAGGTAGGCCCAGTGTAATCACGAGGATCCTTATAAGTGAAAGAGCAAAGCCTGAGAGCCAGAGAGAAGTGAAGATTCCAGGCAGCAGGCTCTGAAAATAGAGTAAGGGACCATGAGCCAAGGAATGCAGATGGTCTCTGGAAGCTGAAAAAGAAAGGAAATGGATTCTTTCCTAGAACCTAGAAGCAAAACAGTCTTTCTTGACACCTTAATTTTAGCCCATTGAAACTCAGTTTTCTAAATTTCAGAACTGTAAGAGAATAAATTTGTTTTGTTTTAAGTCTCAAGTTTGTGACTTGTGAAAATTTGTTATAGCAGCAATAGGAAGTTAATATGGCAGGTATAGTGGTCTCTGATAGAATATTTAGTGTCAGCCTTGGAGGTTTGATAGATTAGCTGCTACTTAGGCAAGTAGAGAGTGCTGTCTTGTCCTATAGAAATGGAAAATAGATACAAATGGGAGAAGGAGAAAATAATTAGTCTTGAATTTCTTCTTGGCCATTGTTGGAGGGTAGTCTATATTGGGTATTTCTAAGTCATTGAGCCCTTGTGTTTATTTGGGGGAGCTCATTTAGAAAGTATGTTGCCACTTCAGAGGCAAACGTTGTTGAAAATTGAGATGGGGGTGTGGGGAGCTGGAATGGCATGGTTAGGATCAGGGAACTGATCCAAGAGTGATGGGCTGTCAACAGACCCATGCAGGTCCCAAGGGGAAGTGATGAACTCTGATATAATTCACTTAGGTTGGCACTGAGCAGGGCTGACTCAACACATAGAGCACTCTGATAAGAGTGTCAGCCCTGGTAATATCTGAATTTAAAGCAGTAATCCTTCCTGTTGGGACAAACCTCACCGTGTTAAAGCAACGTAAATGAATTATCTTCATGATGCGTGCGTGTGTGTGTGTGTGTGTGTGTGTGTGTGTGTTTATGGAAGCATTCCTAGTCAGTGACAAAGAAAAAGGTTATTCAGTAACTGGAGTCTGGTGTTGGAACTGTTGATTAACATTTGGGGAAGGATTAATCCATTTTGGTTTCCATAGTTTATTAAGAATAGAAACTTTGGATGGAATAAAAGTTAAATACATAAAAAGAATCCATATAATCTTTCTTTGCAACTATAAAGTTTCTGAATATCAGTGTCAGTGGGGATGTTTTAAGCTTAAAAGCCACAAAATAAGTCCAAAAGAAAAGACTAACATTTAACTACATGTAAGTTAAAAACTTTCCCTGCAGAAATAACCAAAATTAAAAGGAAGGCAACAAGTTAGGAAACAATGATACATCAAGTATGACAGCACATTTCTACTGTAGAGAACATTCATGCAAAGGAGAAAATAGAAAACTTCTGACAGATAAATATAGAAAATTCATATGGACAATTCATAAAAGAGAAAATAAAATTAGATTAAAACAAATGGCAAAATACTCAGCCTCAATAGTAATCAAAGAAATGTAAATTAAAATGAGATACCGGTTTGCATATCAAATAAGAAAACGTTTAAAAAAACCTTGTAATATCCACAACAGCTTTCATAAACTGCTAATGAGGCACTGCTAAAATGGCACCACTTTTGGAAATATAGAGTCTAAATGTGAAATTTTTTCTAAATAAATAATTGTACTACATAAAGTTCTTATACACAAAATTCTCCATTATAGTATTATTTGTAATACCAACATATTTAGAAATCACTTTAATGTTTAAAAATACAATGAGGGGCTTCCCTGGTGGCGCAGTGGTTGAGAGTCCGCCTGCCCATGCAGGGGACACGGGTTCGTGCCCTGGTCCGGGAAGATCCCACATTCCGTGAAGCGGCTGGGCCCGTGAGCCATGGCCACTGAGCCTGCGTGTCCGGAGCCTGTGCTCCGCAACGGGAGAGGTCACAACAGTGAGAGGTCCACGTACCGCAAAAAAAAAAAAAA
Source organism: Hyperoodon ampullatus (assembly GCF_949752795.1). Lineage (NCBI taxonomy): Eukaryota > Metazoa > Chordata > Mammalia > Artiodactyla > Ziphiidae > Hyperoodon > Hyperoodon ampullatus. The sequence goes on from NC_136920.1 coordinate 76,106,547, forward strand.
AAAAAAAAAAAAGAATTTAAATATTCATTCACGAATTGTAGGTTACCAGTTAATTACAAAATAGAGCATACAGAATTGTATCTCTATAATTATTTTAAAATATTCTTGTAAATCTATCTATACAAAACAGAACTGGAAAAATAACCAAAATGTTAACATGAATAGGTTTATATAAATTCTTGCTTTTCTCTGTTTTCTTTTTTTTGGTGGCCTTGTTTCATTTAATAAGCATGTACAACTTTTATAATAGAAAAATAAATGAATATTAAACAAATCTCTTCCTGGTTCTATTTTAAAAGGAGAATTCAAATAAGCATGGATATATAATGAGAAAAGATACGATTCCATTAAGAAAATACGGGCTGAATAAGACGCTGAGAATCACACCTTACATTTAATGGGAACATGTAATCAATACGAATAAGTTTTAAGCAGATATTTAATGGGATGCACAGAAGGTTTTTATTTTGTTTTGTTTTAAGAGTGTAATATTGTTTCCTTTGGTAGGGGAAAAGACAGCGTTTCTTTTACACACACCAGCAGAACCTGCTGTCACCTCTCTTCTCTTTCTGCTATTCCAATTATGTGCAAAACACCCAGAAGGAAATAACCAGCCTCTTGATTGCTTGTCTTGCAAACTCAAACCTATAAATTGATAGCAAATGCCACCTTATCAAGTAGAACCCAAAAATGTTTAATTCTCTATAAGACTCCCAGCAAACCGGAAAATGTACAGAGGGACAGTATTTACAAACACCCTGATTTCCATTCACCTGTGGTGTTTTATGAATTATACCAGTTTCATTTTAAGTTATTGTGTTTGCTAATATAATTGGAGAGGATTTTTGCAATGAGGCATTAGTTGTGGAAAGGTGGGTTATTTCAACAACTACTTGTTGCCTGATCCTGAAAGTGATCAAATTAGAACAAAGCCACTTTCATTTGTATTTTGTACAGATGCTGCCTGTGGTTGAACTTGCTCTTTATGGCCTTTCAAAATATGAGTTATACCCATAATTTGGAGTTGGTTTTCTTCATTGTCAGGCAAGGCCAGAAATAGGGGGCTGTTTGGGGAGATGTTAGCCTTACTGGACAATGGATCTGGGAGCTTTTCTAAGCTGGAGTTGTGATGCTAATAATCACTGAAATCCAGCTGCCCACTTTTATGTCTCCATTTTCCTCCTCTGTGGACTGCAAAAGGTGTCACAAGTTTCACAAAGCAGCTGCATCTAAGGGCCATAAACCACCCAGAGTATCCCCTGCATAATCATCCATCCCCCAGAGTTCATCATCAGTTTTTGAAAGCCACAGTTCCTTCTAATGCATCCTTTGCTTGTGAGGAATTGCTCTGCAGAATGGGCTATTATAATGGGGACACCATATTAAATGAGATTGTCACCATCTGTTCCACCTTCCAATTACCAAAGCAAATGGAAATCAAGAGGCAAAGACATCGGAAATCCCAGGTAATATTTTCTGTTCATTATGTCTTTTGCCTCATGTGGGTTTTTAAAATTTCATTTGGAACACACTGTAGGATGAAGCACACTTTCTATTACGGAGACACAATTAGAATATTGGGATCCAGCACTGAGAGAAAATTACTCTTTGCGAGATGCATGCGGGTACATTCAGCATCCTGACCTCTACTCTATAGTAGAGATTTCCGCTCAGGCTTGCAAAACTCACATAATGTTAGGCGTGAAGTGAATGAGCAGTAACTCCCTGAGCTACTATTGCCTGGGGAACAGTCAATGGAGTTGTACAAGTAGGTACTGTGGCATCGATATTTTCATGCTTCTGCCCAATAGGCAATGCGTTTTCAGCAAGACTTGAAGCAGAACGTGAATATTCCCACCAAAGGGATGTGTGTGCATGTGTGTGCATGTGTGTGCATGTGCAGGGGAGTGCTGAAGGAGATTGAGGTGACAGGTCAGCAGATGTAAAATTAATGCTGATGCTAAAAGAGAAGTAAGATGCCAAAAACAGCACGAGTTTAAAATACTCACGTTGAGGAAAGAGTGCTCTAGCAGCACACAGCCATTCTGGAGATTAACAGACAATGACTATGACTGAATAGTCATATTAGAGATCCTAAAGCAAGAAGCAGACATCATAAGCAGGACAAGTTCCCAGGGTGTCAGTACCAGTGGGATACAAAATGTTTTTGAAATGGCTCAGATCTATATCCTTAGCTATGTGTGTTAAGAATCCACTTTTGTAGGTGAAAAGAAACTGGAGATTAGTGTAGAAACACACAATGTGGCTTAAAGCTGGTTGTCTAGGAGTCTGTACCATCAACATAATTCTCAATACAGTGTCTTCATCTTCAATAAATAATTTTGTGTTCTTCCCAGAGTCCTATGCTAAGTGAACCCTCTGGTTATCCATATAATCTGCATACTTGACTACCATATTCAAGATTCTGTTGCTTAGAATGGGCAACATCAGAAACCATTGGCCTCATGTTCAGTGTTAATTCATTTTGTTGAATACTTTTCTGTCTTTATGTACATAAATTGATTATCCATTTCCAACATACTCAGCCTGTCCACAAAGAATTGGCATTAACTGAACTGTCAATACTTACGTCTGAGTTAGCCATATTTGTGGTAGTACAGCTACCCAAGAGTAGCATAAGAATAGAACTATTTGCAGCTTGCGTAAGCTTGCTGCCTTTGATATGCTTATGATATTAAGACAGAACCATTTGTCCGGTCTTTTTTTTTTTCATTTCCACATTCTCATGAAGGAATGGAGTGCATGCATATTTCTGATAAGATTATGGTTAAACATTGAGAGCATAAACATAAGCTTCTACTCATTACCAGATGACTCTATCAGAAGATTGTGTATACCTGTAATTGTTTCTCTCAGCATAGCCAATAGGATGGGCCCTGGTGCCCAGTATTAAAAATACTAATTGCTAGCCATTCACCCTCTTTTTTTTTGCTAACAGTAATAATTTGCTTTATGTTTTCTCTGAATGAAAGGTCATTCACAGCTATGATCTGGGACATGCATTTATGTATTTACGTATTTATTTTTTAGTTAATCATGTTTTTAAAAACAGCTTTATTGAGATCTAATCAAGATATGATAAATTGCACATATTTAAAGTGTACAATTTTATAAATTTTGACATCTTTATACTCCTATGAAGTTATCACCACAACCAAGACAATAAACATCATCATCATTCCGAAAAGTTTTCTTATTTTCCTTTGCAAGTCCTCCTTCCTGCCTCTCCCTGCTCCCCATTGCTGATCTGTTTTTTATCACTATAGATTAGTTTGCATTTTCTAGAGTTTTATCTAAATGCAATTATACAGTATGCACTTCTTTTTATCAGACTTCTTTCTTTCAACATAATTATTTTGAGATCCATCCATGCTGTTGCTGTCTCAATAGCTTGATTCATTTTACTGCTGATAAGTATATTGAACGGATATATCACAATTGTTTATCCATTCACCTGTTGATGGATATGTGATTTGTTTCCAGTTTGGGGCTATTATAAATAATGCTGCTTTGTACATTCATGTACAATAGAATGCACATTTTAGTTTTCCATACTTTATATTTTACAGCAGGAACTCAAACTAAATCAAGGCTTTTCATTTTTTTGGCATCTGGAATGGACATATAAGGCTTTCCTAGAATTTACAAACCCCTATAACAGGTGACAACTGTGTAAGAAGAAATCTGGCTCATTTATTCACTAGCTCTTTTTCCCTAATGATTTTTTACATGAAAACAAAGACACTGCTATTTAACCAATAAAACAAAAATTTATTGAAGAGCCACTAAATCCAGTCTCTGATTCACCCCTGTAAAATAACATACAGAGAGACACAGCTCAAATAGGCTGTTTTTCAGTAAATGATTCCACTTCTTCCATTTTTTTTTTTTTTTTTTTTTTTTTTTTTTTTTTGTGGTATGCGGGCCTCTCACTGTTGTGGCCTCTCCCGTTGCGGAGCACAGGCTCCGGATGCGCAGGCTCAGCAGCCATGGCTCACGGGCCCAGCCGCTCCGCGGCATATGGGATCCTCCCAGACCGGGGCACGAACCCGTATCCCCTGCACCGGCAGGCGGACTCTCAACCACTGCGCCACCAGGGAGGCCCCTCACTTCTTCCATTTTAAGATGCCTATTTTGCCATATTTTAGCCTTTTGAAGATGTGGATGCATTTTTCAGTTGATATATACATTTAATGTACAGTTTCTGTCCCCCCCTTAAATATCTATCATTGATGAATGGGTAAACATAAATGATATACCCATATGATGGAATATTTTTTATCAAAAAATGGAATGAGGTACTGATATATGCTACAACATAGATGAACGTTGAAAATATTACACTAAATGAAAGAAGTCAGTTGCAAAAGGTCATGTATTGTATGATTCCATTTATATAAAATATCCAGAGTAGGCAAATCCATAAAGACAAAAAGTAAATTAGTGGTTTACAGGGGCTGAGGAGAGGAGTAAATGAGGACTGACTGCTTAATGGATATGGGTTTCCTTTTGGGGCACAGAACCCAGAACCAGATAGTGGTGATGGTTTGCACAGTACTTTGTATGTACTTATTGCCACTGAACTGTAGACTTTAAGTGGTTAAAATCATAAATTTTATGCTATGTATATTTTATCACAATAAAAAAGAAATAAAAATGATTTTAAAAGGTATATTGAATTCGTTGTATGGCATATAATTGATGAGATTTCAAACCCAGGAAATGGTGTGACTTAGCATTACATGAGTGGCAGGCTGGTGCCACTGGGCTCCTAAAACAACTCATGTGTATGTGCATACACGTGTATTGTATAGTCTACCTAACTCTTAAACACACTGCAGTTAAAGTCATGTCTTTCACAAACTAGGAAAAATTGGGATCCATTGCAGTTGTTCCATTATTTTGATTAAAAAAATAAAAACACATACCTAAATCTAAGAATACCAGATTTATTCTGATATAGTAAAAGGAGAAGAGCATTTTGGAGCTGGTCAATCAGGTTTAAAACCCAAGATAACCAATTTCCAGCTCTCTGAAATGGTTATTCTCTCTAATATGACATTTAACCTTGCAAATGTCACATTAGGCTAATATTACTCACAAGATTGAATAAGTTACACACAAAGTGCCCAGCATGATGCCTTGGACATAGTGGCTGCTTAACAAATGTAATGCTTTGCCTTCTCCCCAGACACCCACCCTCCTGCAATACATAACCTTTAATTACACATGACAATATAAACTATAAATAACACTCCTGCTTTGAGGAATTGAACACATGCCTTATGGTGGGGGCATCCTGCTTGATTTCCAGAGTTACTATTTATCAGTTACATTGCATGCTAGCTATTTTTGACCATTCTACAATAACTGTGTCTTACAGTGAAGAAACTTTGTAGATTAATTACAAATAAATGAAGAAAGAAAGGTACTTTGATTCAAATACCTATGGTAAAATAGAGACTCCTAAAGAAATCTAATTAAAGTCTAAATAAAAATGGAAACTTGACAGGTGAATAGGATTGGGATGTCCCACTTTACAACAAATACTCAATTTCAATTGGGAGTTAACTACTATGTAATTTAATTAATAAAGAATACAAGTGCAGAGTCATTTAAAGATCTACTCGCCTTATCCTGAGCAGAGTACTCAAACCAATCCATTTGCATTTATTAGCTGTGGTTTTATTCCCAGGGTAATGAGGGACTTATTATTTTTGTTAGAGGATTTATAATAGAAATCTATTTCTATAGTGCCCCATCTCCCCACATAGTGAGCATACAGGGCCTAAACGTAGGAACAAAATTAATTTAGTCTGTTTCTCTCTATAGAAATTAGGTTTTACTTTTTCAAAAGGAAAATTTAGGGCATATCCATTTCTCTCAGGTTAGTGGAAGATGGTGGCCAAGATAAAACAAGTTCCCCATAGAGTGGGCTTTTACCTTAAACCAGGATCTAAACTTAGGAATGCAAATATGTATGCAAAGGATATCCAATGAATGGCTTATAAGAGGGGCACAGTTCATGGCTTCCCAGTCTTGGGCCCATGCTGTAAAGTGTTAGGCTTTTGGGTGTGTGGCAGTAGTCACAATATACTCTTTCTGTAGGTGTGTCAACCTGGCTTCCAATCTCTGATCCCTTGCCCAGAAGTAACTACATTATTCATTATTTTCATCCGTATCTAAAGGAAAATAACAACTCATTCACAAGACACTGGGACTTTAAGTGTTGAACCCAAGATCCCTGAAGGGAATACCCCATATTGAGCATCCTATACAGGGCCATGGCTATCATTAACTGTGGCCAGAGAGCACTCAATAAGCACTGAGAAAATCATTTCACATAAATTATCCTATTTAATCCTTTTAGCAACTCTGCATTGTTGATGTTATTATTTCTCTTTATGGATGAAAGAATTGAGGTTCAAAGATTCGCCCAAGTTCTGGAACTAGTATTCAAATTCAGATTTGTTTAATTCCAGACTACTGTAACAAGCAGACAGATGCCTTCACTTCTTCAACGTTTAGCTAAGCTTAACAATCATCAACTGGGGCCTTTACTATTTGCCATGCAGAAGTTCGAATGAAAAAAGTGTCATTTACTTCTGATTTCTTTCGACCACATGACTATTACAATTTCTACCTGTACCTTACCTGCTCCCCTGGATTTCATCACCTTGCTCTGCTTTTTTTTCTATAACAATTATTTTTTTCAGTATAATATGTACTTTACTTATTTATTATGATTATGGTTTACTGTCTGCCTTCAGCAGCACTCCAGCTGGGATATCACCTCTAAAAAGGCAGAGATCTTTGTCTCCTTTTGTTCACTGATGTATTCCAAGTGCCCAGCAGATAGTAGGTGCTCAATGATATTTGATGAATGGGTGGTCAGTAAATAACACAAGGCAAAATAATGTAAATTCTTAATTGAATTTTGAGGAATGTTCTTAGATCATTATAGATTTAGTCCTTTGGAATTCAATCAGGATTCTTCACCACTTTCTGTGTGAATACTGGCAAAATTCAGTATAATAAAATCAATACCTAATACTCATTCAATGCTTATTATCAGACAGGCACTGTTCTAAAAACTCAATAACCTTGTGAACTAGGTAGCATTATTATCCACATTTTTCAGAGGAGGAAACTGAGACATAATGAGGTTAATGAACGCGCTCAAAGTCATAACACTAGTTAAATACTGGAGGTAGGATTCAAGCCCAAACAGTTTGGCTCCAGTGACCGTGCTCTTGACCTCTGATTTCACAGCATTACAGTGACAATTGAACATGATATAGAAAGAATCTAGCAGATTTTTTATTTTGTACATGATAGACATTCCATATTAGTTCTCTTTCCTTATCCTTTTCTGCTTCTATGCTGTATCTACTCTAGTTCTACAATTCCTTATTATTTAATTCTATCTATCTATCTATCTATCTAACGTCTATCCATCTATATCTTTAACATAAAGGCACATGTACTATGTCACACATATATTGCCAATGCAGGAAAGGTTTTTACACTGATAGGCTAATACCTTTAGTAGCACAACTGACTGTTTCTTATCGTTCTTTGGGTCAACTTCCAAGCCAGGTCTGGTGGCCATCAGGGGATGAAATGAGAGGCAGAGTCTCATTTGAGTGATTATAGAAGACTTCACATAACCAGAGCGCATAATTTGATGATTCAGTGACCTTCCCTATGGATAGTAGGAGTCTGAGCTATGTTCCTTGGGCTGGAAACCAGAAAGAAGTGTATGGAAATTCCAAATACCGGGAAGGTTTCTGGGTTAGCTAGGAAATTTCTCTGAACTAGACTGGTGAAAGCATTAAGAGGTTCATGAAGCTACTGCTTTGAGAAAGATGGTAGAGAACTAAATGGCACCACCATATGCAGAAAATCAGGAATTAGTAGTGATTTTGGCAGTCTTGAGGTTTAAAGAAGAGATAGTGACATGTATGATAGGAACAGCCACCCTTCCAGTTCCTTGTCCTACTATGCTTCCTGACTGTGCCCATGGCAAGCCTCCTGCCAGGCTTTCCTAGTGATGCCAGAGAAGGCCACAGAGTCCTTCTCTACATAATGCTCCTCATAGCCACTGGTCATTCTGTAGAAGTCCATATATAAGTTGTATCCAACCTGAGCATTCTTAGAATGAAGTTACAGACAGTGCTTGCTGTATGCTGATGAGAATCAGATACTTTAGGAACATGGTGATGTATTGCAGAGTCTTTGTATTTCTTTTCTTTTTTTCTTTATTTTTTTAAACTGAGGTATAATTGGCAAAACATTATATTAGTTTCAGGTGTACGACATAATGATTCTATATTTGTATATATTACAAAATGATCACAATAAGTCAACTTAACATGCATTACCATATGTAGCTACAAAAATTTTTTTGGATGAGGACCATGTACTTTAGAAGCATGATGAGGTATTAGAGAGTCGTATTTCTTTTAAATTCTGTATTCTATTCTTCATAAGTTCTTTGAGGGCTTTTTTTCTGTGGTGCTTGATGCCTGGGTCTCTTGGAGACTCTACTGTGGAGGCAGCTAAGACCTGCCTAAGGAACGTTCTTCTTCGTCTGCACTGGGATCTGAGCTATGCCTCACTAATGGCTCCTCTTTTATGAGTTTTTTACTCCATTGAGTCTCAAATCTCTTGAACTTGGCATGTAACCTACAGTATATCTACAATTATGACATATTCAGTGATGGTTGATAGTTAGAACTGACCCATGGGCTCTGGAAAAAGATGGCCTGAATATGAATCCTGACTCAACTTACTAACCATACCCCCCACCACCAAAAAAAGAAGATTTTTTTCTCCTATGTCTTTATCTCCTTTTCTGTAAAATGGGAATACTAATAGATTTATTTTACCATGTTTTGGGGAAGAATTAAATAAGTTAATATATATGAAGTACTCACAATAGTGCCTGGAACATAGTAACAACACAACACATCTTAGATTGCTAAAGTAGCAGTATTAGGCTGGGAACAATAGCACATGCTTTTAAGTTATTCGAGAGGATTAAATTACATGTTTGATGTAAAAGGTTCAGTACAACTTCAGGCACAAGATAATCCATTGATATTTTGGATGATTATTGTGAAGATAGAGTTTGGGATAATAATGTGATGGTAATATAAGGGCACTTAATAAACAGAACCTGAAACTCCACTCCCTTTTTCTATTGACAGGGTCAGAATTGGATGAGAATTTGGGAAACCAATAAAACATTATGTCTTAGATATCTTTGGGGAAATCTTGGATGGGTGTGCACAAAGATTCTCATTTTATGCTGAACATAAGTGGTCCCGAAAATTTCCTGAGATTCTTCTATATTCTTTGAAGTTACCCAAGGATGCTGATAGAGCCAAAGCAACTCAGTAAAGGAGGATGGGTCCTTTAAACTAAATCCTCCGTATCCAGAACTGTGGGAAAATAGAAGAAAAACCTCAGTACCCAAAGAACTTATAGTAAGGAAAGAAAGAAGCTAATACCATAGACAATGCCTGAGATATCCATAATGTGTTCATGTGTTGCTTGATAAGAATCTGAGCTAAGAAACTTTCACTTTTCCCCTGGACTCTTCTGAACTTAACCTTTCCAGATTTTAACAGCACAATTATATGTTGTAAATTACATTTGTTTAGGTTCTCTCAATCTTGCTAGACCTGTAGTCTTTTCAGATATTAAATCCTTCATCTGTAACCTCATTTTGAAATTATTTATTCCCATATATTTTAGGAATAAAATTTATTTAAATATAATTTATTTAAATGAACAAAGTTGACAAGAAGCTTATCCAATGGACTCTATCATTGTTGCAAATAAGTTGCTTCTCTTATCTTTTTAGATAAAGTATCTGGCTGGGTTAATGTTATTTCCTCTTTTTTTTTTTCTTTTTTTGCGGTACGTGGGCCTCTCACTGTTGCGGCCTCTCGCGTTGTGGAGCACAGGCTCCGGACGCGCAGGGCCAGCGGCCATGGCTCACGGGCCCAGCCGCTCCGCGACATGTGGGATCCTTCCAGACCGGAGCACGAACCCGTGTCCCCTACATCGGCAGGCGGGCTCTCAACCACTGCGCCACCAGGGAAGCACTATTTCCTTATTATTGAAAGTGACTTATGAGACCCTCACAAAGATAGCACAGATGTATAATAAAGAGATAAATATTTTTCTGTTTCACTTTTATAACACATTTTTCTCCCTTTCATACACACACACACACACTTATTAGGGCCTTTAGAGAATGTCTAGGAAGCAACAGCCATGACATTGTTGTTGAAATAATAAACATAAAGAAAGAAATCACTCTCCCAAAGAGTCGTCAACTTGGGGAAGAAAATGAAGAAATCCTGTTAAATAATAGTTATTATTATCTACGTAACCTTTGTTGAAAGATTTAACAGAGTGAAAACTGTCCTATTATATGACCTTGCATGATGCATTTGACCCCTCTGTGACACTGGGTATAGAAAGGTGATAAAAATCGTCTCTCGGGCTTCCCTGGTGGCGCAGTGGTTGAGAGTCCGCCTGCCAATGCAGGGGACGTGGGTTCGTGCCCCGGTCCAGGAAATCCCACATTCCGCGGAGCAGCTGGGCCCGTGAGCCATGGCTGCTGAGCCTGCGCGTCCGGAGCCTGTGCTCCGCAACGGGAGAGGCCACAACAGTGAGAGGCCCGTGTAACGCAAAAAAAAAAAAAAAAAAAAAGAAATCTTGTCTCTCTTATTTGAAGGTATATTACAGATTTAAGGAGTTAATATTTATAATATATTTGAGCTAATCAGAAGACTTTAGATGAATAGAAAACTGTTACTACTATATTCTCATTATATCTACATAATAATTTGCTGAAGAAAAAAATGATACTGGTTTAAAATTTTAGCAAGGTATGTAGGTTGACATTTACATAAAAATGCTTGAAAATAAAGAACATTTAATCCAGTAACATTAAATCCCCAATGTATTTCTGGGATCCTCTTCCAACAAGCCACTTGCTAGACCAAGGATTACCCTACACACTTTGCATATATTTTATCCTTGTAAAGTCCTAGTAAGATAGATATTATATTATTCCCCTTTAATTGATGAAGAAACTAGAGTGCATATTTGTTAAGAAATAATGCTCAAAGTTTCAGAGTTAGAACATGAGCTAGTCAGAGATATGGATCAAACAGCCTTATTCCAGAAAAAAAAAGGCAACCAAATCTCAAAGGAGAGAAAAGAATACGTTCCACTGCAAATGCAATTACACTGTGCTTATCCTCATATGGAAGTTCTTGGTATCTTCCATTTAGGTAAGTATGAAATCTCACTTGAAAGTAGTGAAACAGGCATCCTTTTTCTTTTTTAAACACATTGTGTTAAAGTTCGCTCTTCTGCTTAACTTATTTAAAAAAGAAATATTCAAACACTCTTAAAATAAACTCTTCTGGACCTTGAGCTTGAACAGTACAGGGTTTATTACACTACCCCCATTTGCTCCTTTTCAGTGTTAGAACTATGTATCTGACATTCTTTCCCTAAAATGCAGTCTTTTTTCATTTTTCTTTTCTTTTTTTTATCATAATGACCATCTTCTGCACTCTAATTAAAAAAAAAAAAAAGAAAAGAAAGGGGCTTCCCTGGTGGCACAGTGGTTGAGAGTCTGCCTGCCGATGCAGGGAACACTGGTTTGTGCCCAGGTCCGGGAGGATCCCACATGCCGCGGAGCGGCTGGGCCCGTGAGCCATGGCCGCTGAGCCTGCGCGTCTGGAGCCTGTGCTCCGCAACGGGAAAGGCCACAACAGTGAGAGGCCCACGTACCAAAAAAAAAAAAAGAATAATCTTTATCTCAAGGATTGGATTTACAGACATTCTTGTTTAAGGATAGTTATAACTCATTTTGATTAATAATATAGATAAGGCAAAGGCAAATAATGCATAAGTTCCTCCACCAGTATTTTTGGTGTTTGATTGTTAGATTGGGAGCATACACAGGAATGTGTAATTATTCTTGTGCAGAGTACTGGGGATTCTTTATCCAGCAGCCAGAGTAATTGCTGTAATACTAGATTTCAATCTTGACATTACCTCTTGACTCAAAAATCTCTCAGGGCTTTGTACAAGTTATAAAATGTAAAGCCCCAAGAATGGTCTTTAAGATCCTGCACAAACTGTCCCCACACCTCATTACCTCTCTGACCTCATCTTTTATATTCTATGTCTCATTCACTCGGCTCCAGTCACACTGGCTTTTTTGATGTTCCCTTAACATCTCTCAACCCAGAGCCTTCCCACATACTGTTTCTTCTCATTAAATACACTTACCCTCACCAAGATATCTCCTCCAGGTCTTTGCTTAAATACTTTACAGTGATGTTTTCTCTTGTGGCATATTTCGTCTATGGCACCCTTCTGTTTTTCTTCATAGCATTAATCATAATGTGACAAATTCATAATCTGAAATTTACCTCCTTTTGTTTACTGTATCCTTACTGTTATGAAAAACTAAGCTCCCTGAAGGAAGAGGGCTTTGTCTCTTATTTCTTGATGAACTCTTATCATCTAGAACACTGTTTATTTACAGATTCTCCATGTATATTTGCTGAATATATAAATGAATGAATAAAAGCATGAATGATGGTGATGGCAGCACAGAATTATTGGTAGAGGTATTGTGGCATTGGGATCTTCCCTGAAACAAATTTGAGGCTATCCTGTTAGATATCAGGTTAATAAAAGAGTTGGTGAACTATAATGACCTTTATTTTCTGTATATCATCAGGGTCATAAGAGGCCCTAATGATGGGAGGAGAATTGTACATTGGTAATGTCTTCATCTATATGTTACAGTCCTATCCCTTACCAGGTCAAATATAGGAATAGTGGAGCTACCCACTTGAACAACAAAATTATACATGCCAATCTGTTCCTCCCATCATAGCCATTTTGGACTTAGCAAAATATACATCTGATTGTACCCCCAGCAAGTTAAGCCTTTGGTGGTTTCTCATTGCTTTTATGATAAAGACCAAATATTTAACAAGAGGCATAAGATGTTGTATTCTGCCTTCTTCCAGTCCCTTACTTTCTCAGTTTCTTTTCACATCACTCTGATTTTTGCCTTCTTGCTCTAGTCAAGATTTCCTGTTGCTGGGATACAAAATGTTCCCTCCTACTGTGTGCCTCTCTTGGATTGAAGTGCCTAACTCAGCCTCTCCCTTCATCTAAACAATTCCTCTTTATTCCACAGAATTTGGTGGCCCAGTCATCACTTTCTCATGGGAAAATTCCCTCACCTGTTGGCCAAATTCCCCTTGCAAACATATATTCTCTTGGGTCCCACTTGCAATTTGGGGTAATAGTTTGGCTATTAAAATTCTCCTTTGCTAGACTTTCAGCTTCATGGAAGCAGAGGCTATGTCTGTTCTCTCTGCCTATGACCCTACCCAGCACAGTGTCTGGTCCACAGTTGTGTTTAGGAATGTGTTGAAGGAGTGAAGGAAATAACACTCACATGCCCTTACTACCTGCAACTACATGCAGAACTCTGGTCCTCCAGAGACGAATGTTGATTGATTAACCAAGATGGTTTTGCAGTTTAATAAATTGTTGGCCATGTTCTTTCTAAATTCAACATTTTCCTTTTTTCTTCTTCTAGTTTCCTCCTCCCTCCCCCCTTGGGAGGGAAACTGTATGATCTTGAACAAGTAGCTTATCCTCTATGAATCTAATTCTTAATATATACTGAAAATTCTCCTCATAAGTTTGTAATGAATTAATCAATATAAATGACATAATGACTATGGTTTAAAATAATAAAAGCACTAATAATCAGATAATACTAGTTTCCATATTTGAGAGCTCTCTATGTACCCAACACTGTACTAGTAATTTATATAAATTAGTTTACATTTCACCCTTCTAAAAATCTATTAATATAATAATAGCTAACATTTATTGAGTACTTTCTTTGTGCCAAGGCTTGCCTAAATTATTTCTTTTGGTCCCTTCATCTTTGAGAAGTAGATATTAATATTCTAACTTTGCAAGTAAGGGACCTGAGACTTGGGTATGTTAGAAAAGTTTTTAAGGTCACACTAGTTTATCAGCTGCAAGATTGTTGTAGAAAGTAACTTCTGCATTTCAATGTTTCTTCGTAAAAAAGAAAAGAAAGAAACTTGATGATAAGAAATGTTCAAGATTATGCAATTTAGATACTGGTGATGTAAAGCTGAAAGTGACGCTGGAGATAAGTTAATGTCAAACTTCCATTTTAAAAATCTTAGAAATGAGATTAATTGATTTGACCCACTACATCATGAATACGTTGAAGACAGAAGATATTTCTTTTTTATTCTTAATGCCACACATATTGCTCTACACAATATAGGTGCCTAATAATGTTTATGGAATTAAATCTTTCAAGTCATCAATCAAGACAGAACCAAGATTAACCCAAATCTCCTGATCTCTAGTATGAGACTTATTCCATTACATATGATGCTAATAAGTGACTAGGCTCAGTTTAAAGCTTGTCTTGTTAAACAGCATCATTATTAATAATAACAGTAAGATTATAATATTTCACAGGTGATTTTACCACCACTATGATTATTGTAAGAGAATCTGCAGATCCCCTCTTGGACTTTATTGCCAGTCACCTCTTTCTGCCATTTTTTTCCTGACAGATGCATCTTAGCACCAGGGATCCAAGTCTCCTCTTTACATCTCAAAGGCAGCAAAGAGGAGCCATATTTATAAATCAGTTCAGGGTTTATGGCTCAGTTTCCTTGGTGGCAGCAGGTTGCTGCCATTCATGGAATCCCAAAAGTGAAATGCAAAATAAATGGATATGAGTGGGTGGGTGGTGATGGTGGTAGTAAATCCCCACCATGCATTAGTTGCTAAGAGATTAAAATGTTTGCATAGAGGGAAACATGCAAATGTAATTCCAGTGGAAAAGTTAAAGGGATTGAGTTTGTTCAAACAAGGAAAGGGAAGGGTAGTGAGCAACAATCTTACAAGGGTAGTAGATTAACAATCTTCAAGGAATAGCTTGGCTTTATGACCACTGACGGCAGGCCCAATGCGTCTCAATTCTGTCACTGAGTGAAGAATGTGAAATATACAATACAGCAGGAGAGACTGAGGTATGATAGAAGGAAGTCTTATTGTTGAAAACATTTCCTCCCTGAACTTGAACATGAGCGGCTGTTAAATATCTTCCTCCTGACAACTTTAAAGAAAAGTACCCTTATATGTCTGGGATGATCAAAGTACTGTCCTATTCAAAAAGGTCTCAACTCACCTCACCTGCATGATAACATCCCTACTGATCTAAGATTATGCAGTTCAAAGCCTTTTATTTGTTTAAATCCTTGATGACATTTGCAGTATATCAGTTCAATCAAAGAAATAAGCTACCTATTAAAAGACCACTTTACTCAAGTAATCCCAGAAAGATCATCAGAACTATTGGGTTTGGTTTCATATAAATCCAAGTCTGGTTTATGCTAACAAACAAAAAAAATGAAAGACTTGAGTATCACATGGCAAAGGCAATAGGATATCTGGATTCAGGACCTATATTGTGCATTGATAACTACATAATCCTTGTAATTTTCAGGTTACTAAGAAATTCCACCAGCCTAAAATGTTTACTCACTGCTCTGTTACGGTCCCTGAAATTTCTACTGTTAGTCAAAGGTTCATTTCAATTAAGAAATTACTATTCTTATGCACGTGCTAAGGCTATAAATGCTTTTGGGATAGTAAATATATTTGACAATTTTCAAACATAGCTATCACTCTAGGCAACGAAAGTGTGGGATAGGGCAGAATTATGATGGGAGACAAACCAGACAAATAGGCCAATAGTATGCAGCACTGATTGGAACAGACTGAGAGGAAATGAGCCCAGAGAAGCCAAAAGTAGAATGAAGGCATCTGTGTAGGGTGCTAGAGCCGTCTCATGCCAGATCATAGGAGCAAACAAATTTTCAGAAGCTTTGAAAGCCAGTTTTTAAGCACAGCCATTACTAAAACTTAAATTATATAACTTAAATAAATCACATTAAAAATAAAGTTAATAAATACTCAAAACTCATCAGCTCATAATTACATTACTGTGTTTTACTATTATCTATGCACTTTTCATTATTTACAAGGAAATACTATATAATGTTGAGTTAAGGAGCATCTCTTCCCAATTCAATGTTTAGTGATGTTATGATGATAGCTTGAAATTAGCAGTGGCTGGAGTATTTACACCATGCAAATTGGTAAATATTACAAATCAGTGAACTCTTTTTTAATCCCCATAGAGTCCATTGTTAAATACACCATGACTATCAAAGTTTATGAAAGTTATTAGCTTCTCACAGGAGTAATAAATATTAGCTGGTTGATGTAGAGAAAGACAAAGCTCCCAGGATGAAGCAGTTAATTCCAAAACATTCTAAATTCTTTAACACCAAAGTTATCTGTGGATTATGAATAACAGTTTGTCATTTTTGCTGCCCACCAAGTCATTACTACATTGTTAACAACTTCTCTTCCACAAAAATATTGTCTCAACCAGCTACACAGAAACTTCTGGAAACATCTGAAGCATCTTTTTTTTTTTTTTACATGTTTTCCTTCCTCATATTTTCAGTAATTCTTTTAAATTGATTTGCTATGGATCTCACAGATACCTCTATTTGAGAATATGTTTTCCTTAGGTAGACTATTTCATCAGCTGTTCAACATGAAATGTGGGGAGTCAGAACATTTCAGAGGTACCCACAGCTGGGTTTGAATTTTCTCTCTGTCATTAACAAGATGTGTGACCTCATATGAGTCACTCAACTCTAACACTCAGCTTCATCTATTTTAAACTGGAACTAATACAACCTACCTGGCAGTGTGAGAATCAAGGTTTCACGGGATGACGCATGTAAAAGTAAAAGCGTAAGAATGCCTGGACTATAAAGACATTCATGAAATGTCAATCCTTGTCACTATCCTTTTCTTTCTTTATCTTTCCCCCTATGATACAGAAGCTTCTCAGGGCTACGACTATCCCAAGGGGTAGAAAACCATAAATTGCCCCAAACCAACCCACTGGTAAAGAGCATATGAATTTCAAAGTCCTGTTTGCACATGTATAAGCTAAAACTTATCTTTGATTTCACAGAGCCCCAGAGACAGGCTAAAGAAACATTTTGAGAAGAACAAATATTCTAGGGGCACTCTTTTTTCAGTTGAAAGAGAGTTTTGAATGTGATCTGGTATTTCTTCAATAGCTTGGGGCCTTGGACAGGGAGAAAAGAAGGAAAATTGAGTTCAAGTTTCTATGATCTACTCATCCAGAATTAGCAGCTTTAAAATATTGTGAATATTTACCTTAAAAAAGGTTATATCTTGTCAGCTGGGCACAGTGATTTCTTTGCTTGCTATCATGATCTAGCCTCAAGGTTTAAAGTAACAGAGTGGGGTCTATCCCAAGATATACTGGTAAAGGGAAGACTCATTTTCATTAAGCCCAGAATTTGGATGCATCTCTTCTCTCTTCTTTGTTATACATTGGAATATATGTTGCTTTCTTAACATGAGAAATGATAGGAAAGGAGATTCCTTTAATAAATCTAAGAGTTTTCCATGAGGTCTCTAAGTCTTTGAGGTTTATAAGCTCAAGTGTTATTCTTTCTCCCAAATCTTTAAAATCAACTTTTGTTTGGAACAGTGAGTTACTTGACATGTCCTGTAATTAATGGTGTCTGTAGAAGGAAAAAGGGAAAAAGAAAGGAAGTTTGTGGCAGGGGGAGGGAAAAATTGAAAAGGAAAAAAGAAAAACAGAGACATAAAGAGAGAAAGGAAAAAGGAAGGGTAGGGTTAACAATCAGTCCTTTATACTTTTTAATTGATAAACTGATTATGCATTTTCTAAAATTTACTTATACTCCAAAGTTATAATTTCTTTTCTCAAAATTCAGAACATTGCTGTTATAACTCAAATTTATATATTGTTTTATCATTGCAGAAATGATTCACCAGCCAGAATATGCCAGTGATGACCAACCTTCATCTCTGTGTATAATCCACTCTGCTCAGCTCCAGCCAGTTATGTTCAAATACATTGGCTGGACATTTCTTCCTGGATATCCCAAAGTACCTCAAATTAACAATGAATTTACCACTTCTTTTTAACTTTCTTTGCCTCTGCTCAAATTAGTTTTTTTTCTGGGCTGGTATGTGTGTGTGTGTGTGTGTGTGTGTGAGAGAGAGAGAGAGAGAGACAGAGACAGAGACAGAGAGAAAGAGAAAGAGAGAGAAAGAGAGAGAGAGATACAGACTGACAGAGAGAAACAGACAGATAGAGAGAGACAGAGACAGAGATGCAGAGACAAAAAGAAAGACAGACAAAGAGATAAATGCCCCAACATCCCTACAGTCATCCAAGTCAGAACTCTGGAATCATGGCAGACTGCACCTTCTCCCTTTTTCTCTCCTAATTATAAGTCACTGAGATGGGTCTGTTCTACTCCCTAAACACGCAAGTCTAATCTCCAGCACACACATGACTGCTTACTCTCATCGTTTTGGTTTAGGCCATCATCATATTTGACTGTTACACTGGAAATAATCAGATTCCCCACAACAATTCTCTTGCTCCTTAAAAATGCTCCAATTCTCTACTTGAGTGATCCTGTTAGAATGCAAACCTGGTTATGCCTCTCTCCTGCTTAAAATCTTCCCTTAATAAGAACAGATTCTGAATGTATTATCATGGCATAAAAAGCCATTTTTTATCTGGCCACCTGTTTACCACTCCAGCCCAAGATATGTTGTTGAATGAATATTTTAGCTTAGATATATCAAACTATTTTTAGTTTCTAAATTCTTCTATGTTCTCTCATGCCTCTAAGAGTTTGAATGTGCTATTTATTGTCTCTACTTGAAAGATGCTTTCCTTTCTCTTCTTTACCTGTTTTACTCTCTTTGTTTCTATAGGCAACTGAAGCATTACCTTTTCTATTATTCCTTTCTTAGCCAACTCCAAATTACATGCTTACTTGCCTGCTTCTGCTATTAGATTGTCAGTTATTTCAACACAGCTATAATTTCTTATATGTAACATTCTAATGTTTAATAGAAATGTAGATGCCTGGCAAACAATGGATAATTAATGATATATATGTATATAAAGTAAATAAATGAATAAAATATAATATCATTGATATTTCAATTTATTTTTCTATATCATCCTTTATTACTATTCCATCTACCTGCACTTAAACAATGGTTTTATTTGTAATCAAAATAAAAATACACTAAATATCAATAGAATTTTCTATCCTATAAATACTTTTGCTATTAATATAGCCAATAGTAATCTCAATTTCTTGGGCTAGGGAAACACAGAGCAAAATGCAACACAAGGTAGGGAGGGAAAAGAAACAGAAGGACATGAGTATTAATTATGCTCCTTAAACTATTAAATAGCTATAGTTTTCAGATGAGACCATCATTTTCCAGAAAGACTCAGCAGAAGGCAGAACAGCTATTATAAATACCTGATGTGGGAAGGAACTGAGAGCCAGGAGCTGCACTAAACTAAAAGGCTAGTTTGACAAGGAACTAAAGGCTAGTTTGGCTGAATTCTGCTGAGTTCCTCACTAACATTTAAATACATTTATCAGAAGACAGAACTCAGAAGAAATTATATCCTGTTGTTAAAACGCTTATGAAAGAAAACCAGATTTCACCTTCTCCCCAAATAACGTCATTTTTTTCTTTTTCTCTCAAACTCTAAACTATTTCAAAACATTCTTAATTTTGAATACATAAGATTTTACTAATTCTCAGTAATTATTTTCACAGTCTGTTTGCTATACACAGGCAAATGCAAGAGCTTGCAGGTTGGCAATCTTTCATGCCAATCAAAAATATTTTCTGATTCTGGATCTTCTAAACCATGCTGGGAAAGGTGAGGTAAGGTATAGTTGGTGAATGAAAACTGATTTTTGTGACGGGAATATTGCTTGCAAAAGACAAAACCTCATTCGAACTTGCTTCAGCAAAAAAAGAAACGTATTGGATACAGGGGCATTTCATGGAATGCAATATCAGAAAGTATATAGTCTGAATTCAGAATGAAGTAAAACAAAGAAATAGTAAATTACAAACCAGAGTAACTCTTTCCATCCCTCTGTGGCCCTGTGGCCTCTCATCTCTGCACTTCTGAAACCTGTGCCATTCCTCCTTTTACCTCTGTATACCAGCTTTATTTATTTCTAATTGTACAATGGAAGATCCATGTGATCTACCAATCCCAACACGCATTGTGGACTAACTAGGCTTTTATATTTTAATTCTAAATCCCTAGGGGAAAAAATCTGGCCCATTTTGTGTTAGGCTTGCCAGACTGAGCAAATAAATGTGTGCCATGTAACATTTCGGACATGCTTATAAATAAAAAATTATACATTGTTTATCTGAAATTCAAATTTAACTAAGTGTCCTGTATTCTACCTGGCAATCCTATGTCAAGTAATCTCTACTGGTCCAATCAGCTGTTGTAGGCATGGGGACAGGCCAAGTGGAATAAAGGATGGACTTGTACATCAGCTAGTTAATTGAGTGATAAAAAAATACTCTCAGGGATTTCCCTGGCCGTCCACTGTTAAGACTCCACGCTTCCAATGAAGGGGGCGCGGATTCAATCGCTGGTCAGGGAACTAAGATCCCCCATGCACACGATGGGGCCTAAAAAATTAAAAAAAAAAACTCTCAGGAAGGAAGTTGTGATCTTAATATGTACGTGAAGAAATCTACTGCATGTAGGATAGAATAAATGAGAGAGAACAGTTTGGTTTTTATGCAGGAGCCAGGAGCCAGAAATTATTACCGTTCAGACAATCAGTAAAAGATTTGCCAGTTGACTAGGACAGAACAAAATAGTTTCAACCAAGTAAAATTTTTAAATAATATATATATTTTAATAATTCATAAGATGGATTGAAAGGAAATGCAATCATTCTGGTAGGTTTAGATTTCCTTCCATTAACATTACTTGAGTGCCTATGTATAAGCATTTTTAAAGTACATATATTTTTCACTTGGAAAAAAACCCTGAGAGGTTACATTATCATTACATTTTTGCAATTGAGGATATTGAAGCTCAAAGAGGCTAATTACCTACGTAAGACAACCTAGCTAGAAAGCAACAGAAGCAGAATTTGAAGTCAGGGCTGCCTGAATTCAGAGACTTTCCCCTGTACAGTGTTGCCTCTGAATGTTGTTCCTTCATACCCTTAACATCAGCATTATTCCAAGCTGTCACTAAAGATCACTATAGCTCCTCTGTTGGGATCTTAAATCAGCAGCCGCATTTTATATGATGAAAAGCCTAGGGACTACTTCCATATGGAGCACAATTAAGAGTGCTTGGCTTCTGCCCAATATTTTCCCCAGAATTGCTTTCCAATATCCCCATCTGTTTTCTAATCCTAAATGAGTATAGCACTGGTTGAGGTACCTTCTATGCTGTTGAGAATAACAACTGATGCATAACCTATGCATATTCATGAGTGGAATTATAGCAATGCATGAACGTTCTACATTTGTGCCTTATAGTCAACACCTACTTCCTCTCTTTTTCTTGTTTTTGTATAAAATAAAGGAAGGGGTTAGTAAGCTTAGTCACTAATCAAAGATAATTACACCATTGTCGTTCCCAACGTTCATCTGGGCCTCTGTGAGTCAATCAGGACTAAACATTTAAGGTACTGTTTTTAAGACAGGCCCTATGAAAAGCATACAGGAGTGCTGCTGGAATCTTTATGTAAAATCACCCTTCTTGGTCATTTCTCCCTCAAAGTCTCTTTTCAGCAGCCCACTCCATCTCCACTTCTATGGCATCTTTTTCCTCTCATCATTTCTTCATGCAGATTCAAGCTCTTCCTTTTTTACTCGATTTCTCTTTTAGCTGTGAGAGAAATCCCTCCACCAGTTTCAGAGAAACTTCTGACTTCCTTAAATCTAGGCACCAACAAATTTACGTTCGGACCCTGGAGGCTTAACTTCTACATGGAACAAGTTTACCAAAACAGCCTAACAAAGATGGGTCTCTCTGCAAGGAATTCTCATACCTGTTTCAAAGGGAGTGGAATTTTCTCCCAATAGAGCCTTCAGAGGGAGTGCATTCCTACTGGCACCTTAATTTCAGACTCCTGGCCTCCAGAATTGTAAGAGAAAAAATTTCTCGTTTTAAGTCACCAAGTTTGTGATTATTTGTTGTTGCAGCCCTAGGAAACTAATTCACATACGGAAGGACAACAGTTAACATAATATTCAGGCTTTTCTCTTCCCCCTCGTTTATTCATCCCTTGGGGAAGAGAGTGAAGTCTGAATGTATATTTAGGAGTAGCATCTAGGCATGCATGGCATTACCTCTTCCTTCTCCCTTTTTCTTTGGGAGCCGGTTGCTACCAGGAACACTGTCTTTTGATCTGCTCTTCCATGTTCTAAGTTACAGAGTAGAGATGTGCATGTTACATCTTTTTCCAGCATAGCCTATGAATGGGCATGTAAATATGCTTATTTATTAAGTCTAGTATTAGGAAGCCAATTGTTGTCACACGCACATACACCTAAGCCACAATCTCCTATTTTAGTATGATTTGTAATAAAGATAATATTTTTTCTACACCTGTTGATTCAGACTTATTTGTCACTTCAGACTTCATTTCCACTTTAGTCAATTCTAGAATCTCTTGGAATTTATTTCACTCCTTGACTAACTCAAACTTTTCTACAGCTCCATCTTGAGCTCCACCTCACATGAGATGACTAAGAAGAAAAGAGGATACAGATTTGTTCAATCAGAAGACTATTTTATAGACTCACATGACACCAAAGGAATATGCATGATTTCTGACTTCTTAGTAGCAATAATAGAAATCTAAAGATGATAAAGCCGCATATTAAAAATTTAGGCAGAAAATTATTTTCAACCTAGAACCCAAAACCTCAGTCCAAATATCCATCAAGTGTGAGGGTGGAAAAGTCATCTTTCTAGCAGGAGAATGGAGTAGCCAAGGAGTTTATTCCCAGTTGAATGACTATCTTATCCAACAGACGTGATTATAAGGTGATCTAATCCAACAGGAATTGTTGATTGAAAGATTTTTACAGAATATTGGAAGGTGTCAAGATATTTGGCAACAGGTATAAGAACATTAAAAGGTATTAACTCCAGGAAATAATAAAAATATGCTCAAGAAAGGAAAATTGGTTCACCAGTAAAAAATAGTTATAAGAATTAAAGCACTGAATA
The DNA here is from genome assembly GCF_949752795.1 of Hyperoodon ampullatus. Classification (NCBI taxonomy): domain Eukaryota; kingdom Metazoa; phylum Chordata; class Mammalia; order Artiodactyla; family Ziphiidae; genus Hyperoodon; species Hyperoodon ampullatus. Next base: position 76,129,891 of record NC_136920.1, read on the forward strand.
TTGATTTAACTAAAAATGATGATACAATTATGTTGGATGAATGAGGAAGAGGAGTGAAAGAAGAAAGGTAAAAATATTTTTACCCTTTTATATCATAATACTGTGCCAATCAATGTATGTGATAATTCAAAAGATGAATGTATGTGTGTGGGGGCATGTGTTCACAAATTTAAAAGTAAATAAGAGAAGAGGCAGTCCAAAGAAATAATTGGGAGGAGATTTCCAAAGGCAGGAGTAGGGGAGTGATGAGAACAGCTATATTTGTTACAAGCTTCTGTGTATTATTTCACTTTCTAGACCATTTGCATGTATTACTTCAAGAACAATAAAAGTTGATTTAAAATGGAAAAAATAAAAGTCCATGAAATTCATCTTACAAACTTGATATATTAGTATATATTCATGAAATAAACCTACTAACTATATAGTGAAAACAAAATAAACCTCACCCTGCAGTTATACATTGGTAAGCATTTCTGTACAATTTGGTGATGAGAAACAAATAGGCATGAAATAAAAATTGGAGCCTTGGGCTTCAATATAGGAGTGAATATTAAATACATATATAAATAAAAATATAAGGAAAAACAAAATTGAACTGAAATACTAGGCAACCACAAAATAAACATGGAAGATTGGAAGTAAAGCCTTGGGAGCTTATATTTTCTGGGCAGGAGGAAAAAAATTTGATGAATTTTACATTCTTTAAATATAATATGGTGAATTTATATATGTATATTGTAGATAGAAAACTTATTAGACTTATGTATATTTTAAGAGCCTTTTGTATGTAAGGAACTGTTATTGTTGCTGGGAATAAAACAAACAAAAATCCCTGCCCTCAGGAAAATCATCATCTACACAAGTATTGTTCAAGTACACGTGAAACATTTGCAAAATTTACCACACGTCAGAGCCTAATGTTGAGTCTAAAAAGAAGTCTCAAGAAATACAAAAAAATCAATATATTAATGAGTTACCATGACAAAAACATTATTTAAGTAAAATTAATTTAAAAAGAGAGTCAGAAAAATGTCATTATGTTTGAAAATAAAAATAGTCACATCACTTCAAAGTAATTCATAATTCTCAAAACATAATAGAATTTATAAAAAATTTAGATAATTAAAACAATGAGGGGCTCTTTGGTGGGGCTAATGGTGGACTGTGGGAGGGCTCACACTAAGGAATACTTCTCAGAACTTCTGCTGCCAATGTCCTTGTCCTCACGGTGAGACACATCAACCCCCGACCTCTGCAGGAGATCCTCCAATGCTAGCAGTCATTGTTTATAAAAGAACAATAGAAGACAGCAGAAGCAAGAAGAACTACAATCATGCAGCCTGTGGAACAAAAACCACAATCACAGAAAGGTAGACAAGATGAAAAGGCAGAGAGCTATGTACCAGATGAAGGAACAAGATAAAACCCCAGAAAAAACAACTAAATGAACTGGAGATAGGCAGTCTTCCAGAAAAAGAATTCAGAATAATGATAGTGAAGATGATCCAGGACCTCGGAAAAAGAATGGAGGCAAAAATCTAGAAGATGCAAGAAATGTTTAACAAAGATCTAGAAGAATTAAAGAACAAACAAACAGAGATGAACAATACAATAACTGAAAGGGAAAATACACTAGAAGGAATCAATAGCAGAATAACTGAGGCAGAAGAACAGATAAGTGACCTGGAAGACAGAATGGTGGAATTCACTGCTGCAGAACAGGATAAAGAAAAAAGAATGAAAAGAAATGAAGACAGCCTAAGAGACATCTGGGACAACATTTAACATAAAAACATTTGCATTATAGGGGTCCCAGAAGGAGAAGAGAGAGAGAAAGGACCAGAGAAAATATTTGAAGAGATTATAGTTGAAAATTTCCCTAACATGGGAAAGGAAACAGTCATCCAAGTCCAGGAAGCACAGAGAGTCCCACACAGGATAAACCCAAGGAGAAACATGCCAAGACACATAGTGATCAAATTGGCAAAAATTAAAGACAAAGAAAAATTATTGAAGGCAGCAAGGGAAAAATGACAAATAATATACAAGGAAACTCCCATAAGGTTAACAGCTGATTTCTCAGCAGAAACTCTACAAGCCAGAAAGGAGTGGCATGATATACTTAAAGTGATGAAAGGGAAGAACCTACAACCAAGATTACTCTACCTGGCAAGGATCTCATTCAGATTCGATGGAGAAATCCAAAGCTTTACAGATAAGCAAAAGCTAAGAGAATTCAGCACCACCAAACCAGCTGTACAACAAATGCTAAAGGAACTTCTCTAAGTGGGAAAGACAAGAGAAGAAAAGGAACTACAAAAACAAACACAAAACAATTAACAAAATGGTCATAGGAACATACATATCGATAATTACCTTAAGCGTGAATGGATTAAATGCTCCAACAAAAAGACACAGGCTTGCTGAATGGATACAAAAACAAGATCCATACATATGCTGTCTACAAGAGACCCACTTCACACCTAGGGACACATACAGATGGAAAGTGAGGGGATGGAAAAATATATTCCATGCAATTGGAAATCAAAAGAAAGGTCAAGTAGCAATACTCATACCAGATAAAATAGGCTTTAAAATAAAGAATGTTACAAGAGACAAGGAAGGACACTACATAATGATCAAGGGATCAATCCAAGAAGAATATATAACAATTATAAATATATATGCACCCAACATAGGAGCACCTCAATATATAAGGCAACTGCTAACAGCTATAAAAGAGGAAATTGACAGTAACACAATAATAGTGGGGGACGTTAATGTCTCACTTACACCAATGGACAGATCATCCAAACAGAAAATTAATAAGGAAACACAAGCTTTAAATGACACAATAGACCAGATAGATTTAATTTATATATATAGGACATTCCATCCAAAAACAGCAGATTACACTTTCTTCTCAAGTACGCATGGAACATTCTCCAGGATAGATCACATGTTGAGTCACAAATCAAGCCTCAGTAAATTTAAGAAAATTGAAATCATATTCAGCATTTTTTCTGACAACAACGCTATGAGATTAGAAATCAACTGCAGGGGAAAAATGTAAAAAACACAAACACATGGAGGCTAAACAGTATGTTACTAAATAACCAAGAGATCACTGAAGAAATCAAAGAGGAAATCAAAAAATTCCTAGAGACAAATGACAGCAAAAACATGATGATCCAAAACCTATGGGATGGAGCAAAAGCAGTTCTAAGAGGGAAGTTTATAGCTATACAAGCCTACCTCAAGAAAAAAGAGAAAGCTCAAATAAGCAATCTAATGTTACACCTAAAGGAACTAGAGAAAGAAGAACAAACAAAATCCAAAGTTAGCAGAAGGAAAGAAATCATCAAGATCAGAGTAGAAATAAATGAAATAGAAACAAAGAAAACAATAGCAAAGATCTATAAAACTAAAAGCTGGTTCTTTGAGAAGATAAACAAAATTGATAAACCATTAGCCAGACTCATCAAGAAAAAGAGGGAGAGGACCCAAACCAATAAAATTAGAAATGAGAAAGCAGTTACAACAGACACCTCAGAAATACAAAGCATCCTAAGAGACTAACTATTACAAGCAACTCTATGCCAATGAAGTGGACAACCTGGAGGAAATGGACAAACTCTTAGAAAAGTATAGCCTTCCAAGACTGAACCAGAAAGAAATAGTAAATATGAACAGACCAATCACAAGTAATGAAATTGAAACTGTGATGAAAAATCTTCCAACAAACAAAAGTCCAGGACCAGATGGCTTCACAGGTGAATTCTATGAAACATTCAGAGAAGAGCTAAAACCCATCCTTCTCAAACTCTTGCAAAAAACTGCAGAGGAAGCAAAACTGCCAAACTCATTCTATGAGGCCACCATCACCCTGATACCAAAACCAGACAAAGATACTACAAAAAAAGAGAATTACAGGCCAATATCACTGATGAATATAGATGCAAATATCCTCAACAAAATACTAGCAAACAGAATCCAACAACACATTAAAAGGATCATACACCATGATCAAGTGGGATTTATCCCAGAGATGCAAGTATTCTTCAATATACACAAATCAATCAATGTGATACACCATATTAACAAATTGAAGAATAAAAATCATATGATCATCTCAATAGATGCAGAAAAAGCTTTTGACAAAATGCAACACCAATTTATGATAAAAACTCTCCAGAAAGTGGGCAAAGAAGGAACCTACCTCAACATAATAAGGGCCATATATGACAAACCCTCAGCAAACCTCATTCTCAATGGTGAAAAACTGAAAGCATTTCCTCTAAGATCAGGAACAAGACAAGCATGTCCACTCTCACCACTATTATTCAACACAGTTTTGGAAGTCCTAGTCACAGCAATCAGAGAAGAAAAAAAAATAAAAGGAATACAAAGTGGAAAAGAAGAAGTAAAACTGTCACTGTTTGCAGATGACATGATACTATACGTAGCGATCCTAAAGATGCCACCAGAAAACTCCTAGAGCTTATCAATGAATTTGGTAAAGTTGCAGGATACAAAATTAATGCACAGAAATCTCTTGCATTCTTATACACTAATGATGAAAAATCTGAAACAGAAATTAAGGAAACACTCCCATTTACCATTGCAACAAAAAGAATAAAATACCTAGGAATAAACCTACCTAGGGATACAAAAGATCTGTATGGAGAAAACTATAAGACACTGATGAAAGAAATTAAAGATGATACCAACAGATGGAGAGATATACCATGTTCTTGGTTTGGAAGTATCAATATTATGAAAATGACTATACTACCCAAAGCAATCTACAGATTCAACGCAATCCCTATCAAATTACCAATGGCATTTTTTACAGAACTAGAACAATAAAATCTTAAAATTTGTATGGAGACTCAAAAGACCCCGAATAGCCAAAACAGTCTTGAGAGAAAAAAACGGAGCTGGAGGAATCAGACTCCCTGCCTTCAGACTATACTATAAAGCTACAGTAATCAAGACACTATGGTACTGGCACAAAAACAGAAATATAGATCAATGGAACAGGATAGAAAACCCAGAGATAAACCCATGCACCTATGGTCAACTCATCTATGACAAAGGAGGCAAGGATATACAATGGAGAAAAGACAGTCTCTTCAGTAGTGGTGCTGGGAAAACTGGACAGCTACATGTAAAATAATAAAATTAGAACACTCCCTAACATCATATACAAAAATAAACTCAAAATGGACTAGAGACCTAAATGTAAGACTGGGCACTCTAAAAGTCTTAGAGGAAAACAGAGGAAGAACACTCTTTGACATAAATCACAGCAAGATCCTTTTTGACCCACCTCCTAGAGTAATGGAAATAAAAACAAAAATAAACAAATGAGACCTAACAAAATTTAAAACCTTTTGCACAGCAAAGGGAACCATAAAGAATATGAAAAGACAACCCTCAGAATGGGAGAAAATATTTGCAAATGAATGAACGGGCAAAGGATTAATCTCCAAAATATATAAACAGCTCATACAGCTCAATATTAAAAAGACAAACAACACAATCCAAAAATGGGCAGAAGACCTAAATAGACATTTCTCCAAAGAAGACACACATATGGCCAAGAAGCACATGAAAAGCTGCTCAACATCATTAATTATTAGAAAAATGCAACTCCAAACTACAATGAGGTATCACCTCACACCAGTTAGAATGGGCATCATCAGAAAATCTACAAACAACAAATGCTGGAGAGGGTGTGGAGAAAAGGGAACCCTCTTGCACTGTTGGTGGGAATGTAAATTGATACAGCCACTATGGAGAACAGTATGGAGGTTCCTTAAAGAACTAAAACTAGAATTACCATATGACTCAGCAATCCCACTACTGGTTATATACCCAGAGAAAACCATAATTCAAAAATACACATGAACCTCAATGTTCGTTGCAGCACTATTTACAATAGCCAGGTTATGGAAGCAACCTAAATGCCCATTGACAGATGAAGGATAAAGAAGATGTGGTACGTATATGCAATGGAATATTAATCAGCCATTAAAAGGAAAGAAATTGGGTCATTTGTAGAGACGTGGATGCATCTAGAGACTGTCATACAGAGTGAAGTAAGTCAGAAAGAGAAATACAAATATCATATATTAACGCATATATGTGGAACCTAGGAAATGGTACAGATGAACTGGTTTGCAGAGCAGAAACTGAGACACAGAAGTAGAGAATAAACGTATGGACACCAAGGGGGGAAAGCGGGAGGGGGTGGTGTGTGTGTGATAAATTGGGAGATTGGGATTGACAAGTATACAGTAATATGTATAAAATGGATGACTAATGAGAAAAATAAATAAATAAAAATAAACATTAAAAAATGCATGATATTTAAAAACTTTGGGATGTAAGCAAAGCCATCTTTACAGGAAAAATACATAGCCCTAAATTCATATTTAAAAAATAAAGTTGTTAAGCTGTAAAATTAAAAAAGAACAGCACATTCAATTCAAAGAAGGAGCAGGAGGTAAATAATAAATGCAAAAGTAAAATTTCAGAAAACAACGAAGCTCTGTAGATGAAGGTGATACAGTCAAATATTACATTAGTTCTTTGGAAAAATACTGATGAAGTTGGCAAAATCAATTCAAATATAATGAGTGAATGTATAAATTAATAATATTAGGAATGTAAGTTCATACATGGTTGAGGTTTGTTTTTCAGTCTTTCAAAGAATAATATGTGCAACTTAATGCAAAAAATTATAATTGTGATACAGTGGTTATTTCTTAGAAAAATATGAATTACAAAAATGGACTTATGATGAGTGAAAAACTAAATGAATCAGTAACTCCAGACTGGTTCAACTTTAGCTAGCTCTACAGTCAAAGATCACGATATATTTTTATCCAGTCTTCATTTGAATTCAACTTCATATTTAGGAAAGTTGCTATTTATATTTAAAAACCTGGATCAGGGCTTCCCTGGTGGCGCAGTGGTTGAGAGTCCGCCTGCCGATGCAGGGGACACGGGTTCGTGCCCCGGCCGGGAAGATCCCACATGCCGCGGAGCGGCTAGGCCCGTGAGCCATGGCCGCTGAGCCTGCGCGTCCAGAGCCTGTGCTCCGCAATGGGAGAGGCCCCAACACAGTGAGAGGCCCGCGTACCGCCAAAAAAAAAAACAAAAACAAAAACAAAAAAAACCTGGATCAAAGATCTTCTCTCCAGGGAGACTCCCCTAATTGCAGGGGATGGGGTTATTTTTATAATGAAGGCTGGTGCCAACAAATACAAGCAGTTTGACTTTACGCAAGTTACTTACTTTTGTTAAATTTACTTACTTTCAGTAGCTCGTTTCATAAAATTGTTGTACAGATTATATGAGATTAACTTAAGTAAAGCATTTAGCCCTGATTCACAGTTGAAGTGCATCAATTCAAAACTATTATTATTGCATCTGATGGGGGATTAATTGGTGTCTATTAATATTCCCTCCTCTGTGCTCTCATTGCACAATGTCCACTTTGCATTTAATACAGTTAATTACATTTTATTTCTTTCTATGTCTGCCTTTCCCACTATATTAGGAGTTCCAAGGCAAGACAGAGACTTACTCATTTTTAATTCCTTGAGTCTAGCAATGGACATTCAGTAATTGTTAAATTGATTACTAAATGAATAAAACAAGCAATCAGTCAATCATTCGATCCATCAGTGTATATATCTACCGGGTATGGAAGCCTGCATCATTTGGCCTTGCTTTACTGATTAATAAAAACATGAGTATACTAATATTTGTGAGGTTTTAAGTGAAAACCTATTTGATGAATACTTCTAGTTCTTGCAAAAACAGTCTTTCATATTTAAGCCAAATTTAAGTCTGAATGATCTATTTGAGAGAATACATATATGTATACACATATATATTTGTATAGTTTAACACATATATAAGTACATTTATAACTTTATATATAATTATACATACAAATGTTTTGTGTAAACAAATGTAAATATAAAATATATAACATATGAACATAATCAGTTTTGTATAAACAAATATACATAAATGAGCATATTTATATGCTGTATATGTAAAAACTAGGTAACATGTAAATATACATATATTTAGAGAATAGATAGATAGATAGATACATTATTTTTATATCCTGACTACATCATAAGATTTGAAGTGATGAATATGAAAATGCAGACATTGACCAGTACCACTAAAAACAATTATATAGTGATGAAGTCAGGATTCTAGTTGTTTCTGAAACATAGACTGACTTGAGTTTTACTAAAAATTTACGTTTGAGCTTCCTGGTAACCAAGACAAAAGGATAATATATTTCTTTGTGTCTGACAGTAAGAAGTCCCTCTGTTTGGCTGGCTGTAAACAGAGTCATAGCGTTAAAATCAGAGTATATTTATGAGTCTTAGGGTAAGATATATTAAATACTAAGTTAAAAATTGTCTTCAGTAGCAAAGATACAAAAGGAGACCAGAGAATTATTTTAAAAGATTTTTTTTGCTTTAAGTTATATAAACTATTTCATTGAAAAAGTAACTAGTCAGGAAGTCCAGCTTTAGTGACAAGACTAAAACAATGCACAATTTAGCACATTAATTTGTAATAAATAAACTTCTAAAATGTTTGAAATCTTTGTAGAATAATTTGATAATCTTTCCACACATTTTTTTTTAAACTATTGTAACCCAGGTTTTCTAGCTCATGGTGGCAGACTGGCTCAGAATCTCCCTGTAAATGATATCATCATTGAAATCCTGGTTTCTCTAACATTTAAGATTCAAGCAGTTTTGTAAGAAGCTTGGTACATCCTAGTCACCCAGCTTGATGTGGTTAGAAGGATTTTACTGTGCTGTTTGAACGTGTTGCCTTTTTCTTTCTGAAAATTATGCTAATATTTTTGGCAGTTCTTACAGCTTTACTAAACAACCCAAGTAAAGGAGTTTCCAAGGAGTGAGTGACCAAGACTTAATTTGTTCTTGGTCACACTGTCTCATGCTTGCTAAGGTTGTACTTCCTAGAGGCCAATAAGAAGGAAGCAGAGTAGCACCAGAACTCCAAGGTGCTCAAAATCATAATCACTAAAGTCTGTTATATATGTATAATATATAATATTAATAATTATAATATATTTATAATAGTAGGTGCTGTTGATGCCCACCTACGTCTCCTTTCCTACTCCAGTGCACCCAACCTCCAGCATTTAATGACTCACAGCTGTGCTTGAGGCCAACAGGAACTGCCTCATATAGCAATAGCCCAGAGGTTAAGCTGTCCCATGGGAGTGGCATTTAGTCATTGAATGATTGATGTGAGGGTAAAAAGCTCAACCCCTTAACCTCAGTGTGGGATCTACCTCTGCAGTACTGTTCATGCTCCAGTCTTCTCTGATGCGGGCTGACAGAAGCTACATTTCAGTACAGCCCCCATTTTGCTCATCTTCTCTCACCTTGACTTCCTTAAAGTTTTCTCCTAAAAGCACCTGCTTGCACAAAAGAATCATTTGCAACAGAATGCCTATCTCAGGCTCTTCTAGGAAATATAACCTAAGACATACTTTGTGTGAATTAGTCTGTGGGCAGTCTGATTTGACTGAGTCCAGTCTGGCCACCAAAGAGTTTTTTTAGAATTCATGTTTTAATGCCTCCTCTTTCTGAACCAGATAGCCCTACTGATTACCATTAATTTCATTGTATTCCCCTTTTTCCTATAACATATCAGAAGGGCAACATTGGTAGTATACAGGTAGATGTTTAACTATCTGAGGGTTGCTTTAAGTATTCCAATCACTCTGGCCCTACCAAGGGACTACTGGGCCTCTTAGCCTGGTGTTACCCTAGTATGTTCAAGAGACTGTACACTGAGGAACAGAAAGTTGATGCTCTCGGTATTTCTTTCTTTGAATTTTCATAATGCATTTAATAATCTAAACTAACTGACCATATACCAGACCACCAAAACACTAAATTCCCCAAAGAAACAACTGTATAAGTCTCTTTTCCAGAATATAATAAAACACAAACTGATAGCTATCAAAAACTTAATTAAAACCACCCAGTCATTTGGAATAAAAATGCAATCTCCTAAGCAAAGAAGGAATCAAATGGAAAAGCAAAAATTACCATTATAGACGAAGTAGAAAATAATTAAAATTTAGAACTCTACTTCTTAGAACTTATTATATACATTTGAAGCTATACTTAGAGTAAAATTCATAACCTTAAAAATGATTTTATTATTATTTTTTTATTATAAGCCCTGACTTTTAGTTTTTTTAATTTATTTATTAAAAAATTTTTTAAACGTCATTATAGGAGTATAATTCCTTTACAGTAGTGTGTTAGTTTCTGCTTTATAACTAAGTGAATCAGCTATACATATACATATATCCCCATATCTCCTCCCTCTTGCGTCTCGCTCCCAGCCTCCCTATCCCACCCCTCTAGGTGGTCACAAAGCACCTAGCTGATCTCCCTGTGCTATGTGGCTGCTTCCTACTAGCTATCTTTCTTACATTTGGTAGTGTGTATATGTCCATGCTACCCTCTCACTTCGTCCCAGCTTCCCCTTCCCCTTCCCCGTGTCCTCAAGTCCATTCTCTACATCTGCGTCTTTATTCCTGTCCTGCCCCTAGGTCCTTCAGAGCCTTTTTTTTTTTTTTTAGATCCCAGATATATGTGTTAGTATACAGTATTTGTTTTTCTCTTTCTGACATGCTTCACTCTGTATGACAGACTCTAAGTCCATCCACCTCACCACAAATACATCAATTTCATTTCTTTTTATGGCTGAGTAATATTCCATTGTATATATGTGCCACATCTTCTTTATCCATTCATCTGATGATGGACACTTAGGTTGCTTCCATGTCCTGGCTATTGTAAATAGAGCTGCAATGAACATTGTGGTACATGACACTTTTTGAATTATGGTTTTCTCAGGGTATATACTTAGTAGTGGGATTGCTGGGTTGTATGGTAGTTCTATTTTTAGTTTTTTAAGGAACCTCTATACTGTTCTCCACAGTGGCTGCATGAATTTACATTCCTACCAACAGTGCAAAAGGATTCCCTTTTCTCCACACCCACTCCAGCATTTATTGTTTGTACATGTTTTGATGATGGCCATTCTGACTGGTGTGAGGTGATACATCATCGTAGTTTTGATTTGCATTTCTCTAATGATTAGTGATGTTGAGCATTCTTTCATGTGTTTGTTGGCAATCCATATATCTTCTTCGGAGAAATGTCTATTTAGATCTTCTGCCCATTTTTGGATTGAGTTGTTTGCTTTTTTGATATTGAGCTGCATGAGCTGCTTGTAAATTTTGGAGATTAAACCTTTGTCAGTTGCTTCATTTGCAAATATTTTCTCCCATTCTGAGGGTTGCCTTTTTGTCTTGTTTAAGGTTTCCTTTGTTGCACAAAAGCTTTGAAGTTTCATTAGGTCCCATTTGTTTATTTTTGTTTTTATTTCCATTTCTCTAGGAGATGGGTCAAAAAGGATCTTGCTGTGATTTATGTCATAGAGTGTTCTGCCTGTGTTTTCCTCTAAGAGTTTTATAGTCTCTGGCCTTACATTTAGGTCTTTAATCCATTTTGAGTTTATTTTTGTGAATGGTGTTACGGAGTGTTCTAATTTCATTCTTTTAAATATAGCTGTCCAGTTTTCCCAGCACCAATTATTGAAGAGGCTGTCTTTTCTCCATTGTATATTATTGCCTCCTTTATCAAAAGTAAGATGACCATATGTGCGTGGGTTTATCTTTGGACTTTCTATCCTGTGTCATCAATCTATATTTATGTTTTTGTGCCAGTACCATTCTGTCTTGATTACTGTAGCTTTGTAGTATACACTGAAGTCTGGGGGTCTGATTATTTACAGCTCCATTTTCCTTTCTCAAGATTGGGGGTCTATTCAGAGTCTTTTTTGTTTCCATACAAATTGTGAAATTTTTCATTCCAGTTCTGTAAAAAATGCCATTGGTAGTTTGATAGGGATTGCATTGAATCTGTAGATTGCTTTGGGTAGTATAGTCATTTTTACAATGTTGATTCTTCCAATCCAAGATCATGGTATATGTCTCCATCTGTTTGTATCATCTTTAATTTCTTTCATCAGTGTCTTATAGTTTTCTGCATACATATCTTTTGTTTCCTTAGTTAGCTTTATCCCTAGGTATTCTATTCTTTTTGTTGCAATGGTAAATGGGAGTGTTTCCTTAATTTCTTTTTCAGATTTTTAATCATTAGTGTATAGGTATGCAAGAGATTTCTGTTCATTAATTTTGTATCCTGCTACTTTACCAAATTCATTGATTAGCTCTTGGAGTGTTCTGATAGCATCTTTAGGATACTCTGTGTATAGTAACATGTCATCTGCAGACAGTGACAGCTTTACGTCTTCTTTTCTGATTTGGATTCCTTTTATTTCTTTTTCTTCTCTGATTGCTGTGACTAAAACTTCCAATACTATGTTGAATAATAGTGGTGAGAGTGGGCAACCTTGTCTTGTTCCTGATCTTAGTGGAAATGGTTTCAGCTTTTCACCATTGAGAACGATCTTGGCTGTGGGTTGGTCATATATGGGCTTTATTATGTTGCAGTAAGTTCCCTCTATGCCTACTTTCTGGAGGGTTTTCATCATAAATGGGTGTTGAATTTTGTCAAAAGCTTTCTCTGCATCTACTGAGATGGTCATATGGTTTTTATTCTTCAAATTGTTAATATGGTGTATCACATTGATTAATTTGCATATATTGAAGAATCCTTGCATTCCTGGGATAAATCCCACTTGATCATGGTGTATGATCCTTTTAATGTGCTGTTGGATTCTGTTGGCTAGTATTATGTTGAGGATTTTGAATCTATGTTCATCAGTGATATTGGCCTGTAGTTTTCTTTATTTGTGGCATCTTTCTCTGGTTTTGGTATCAGGGTGATGGTGGTCTTGTAGATGAGTTTGGGAGTTTTCCTCCCTCTGCTGTATTTTGGAATAGTTTGAGAAGGGCAGGTGTTAGCCCCTCTCTAAATATTTGACAGAATTCACCTGTGAAACCATTTGGTCCTTGGCTTTTTTTTGTTCGAAGATTTTTTTTTTTTTTTTTTTTTTTTTTGCGGTATGCAGGCCTCTCACTGTTGTGTCCTCTCCCGTTGCGGAGCACAGGCTCCGGATGCGCAGGCTCAGCAGCCATGGCTCACGGGCCCAGCCGCTCCGCAGCATGTGGGATCCTCCCAGACCGGGGCACGAACCCGTGTCCCCTGCATCCGCAGGCGGACTCTTAACCACTGCGCCACCAGGGAAGCCCTGTTCAAAGATTTTTAATCACAGTCTCAATTTCAGTGCTTATGATCGGCCTATTTATATTTTCTATCTTTTCCTGGTTCAGTCTCAGAAGGTTGTACTTTTCTGAGAATTTCTCCATTTCCTCCAGGTTGTCCATTTATTCGCATATAGTTGCTTGTAGTAATCTCTCATGATCCTTTGTATTTCTGCAGTGTCAGTTGTTACTTCTTTTTCATTTCTAATTCTATTGATTTGAGTCTTCTCCCTTTCTTTCTTGATGAATCTGGCTAATGGCTTATCAATTTTGCTTGCTTCTCCAAGAACCAGCTTTTAGTTTTATTGATCTTTGCTGTCATTTCCTTCATTTTTTTTTCATTAATTTCTGATCTGGCTTTTATTATTTCTTTCCTTCTGCTAACTTGGAGTTTTTTTGGTTCTTCTTTCTTTAATTGCTTTAGGTATAAGGTTAGGTTGTTTATTTGAGATGTTTCTTGTTTCTTGAGGTAGGATTGTATTGCTATAAACTTCCCTCTTAGAGCTGCTTTTGCTGCACCCCATAAGTTTTGGGTCATCGCGTTTTCGTTGTCATTTGTTTCTAGGTATTTTTTGATTTCCTCTTTGATTTCTTCAGTGTTCTCTTGGTTATTAAGTAGTGTATTGTTTAGCCTCCATGTGTTTGTATTTTTTACAGTTTTTTTCCTGTAATTGATATCTAGTCTCATAACGTTGTTGCCAGAAAAGATACTTGACACGATTTCAATTTTCTAAAATTTACCAAGGCTTGATTTGCGAGCCAAGATATGATCTATCCTGGAGAATGTTCCATGAGCACTTGAGAAGAAAGTGTATTCTGTTGTTTTTGGATGGAATGTCCTATAAATAGCAATTAAATCCATCTTGTTTAATGTATCATTTAAAGCTTGTGTTTTCTTAATTATTTTCATTTTGGATGATCTGTCCATTGGTGAAAGTGGGGTGTGAAAACCCCTACTATGATTGTGTTACTGTCAATTTCCCCCTTTATGGTTGTTAGCATTTGCCTTATATATTGAGGTGCTCTAATGTTGGTTGCATAAATATTTATAATTGTTATATGTTCTTCTTGGATTGATCCCTTGATCATTATGTAGTGTCCTTCTTTGCCTCTTGTAATAGTCTTTATTTTAAAGTCATTTTGTCTGATATGAGAATTGCTACTCCAGCTTTCTTTTGATTTCCATTTGCACAGAGTATCTTTTTCCATCTCCTCACTTTCAGTCTGTATGTGTCTCTAGGTGTGGAGTGGGTCTTTTGTAGACAGCATATATACGGGTTTTGTTTTTGTATTCATTCAGCCAGTCTATGTCTTTTGATTGGAGCATTTAATCCATTTACATTTAAGGTAATTATCAATATGTATGTACCTATTTCCATTTTCTTAATTGTTTTGGGTTTCTTATTGTAGGTCTTGTCCTTCCCTTGTGTTTCCTGCCTGGAGAAGTTCATTTAGTATTTATTGTAAAGCTGGTTTGGCATGCTGAATTCCTTACCTTTTGCTTGTCTAAATGTTTTTATTTCTCCATCAAATCCGAATGAGATCTTTGCTGGGTAGGGTAATGTTCATTGCAGTTTTTTCCCTTTCATCACTTTCAATATGTCCTGCCACTCCCTTCTGGCTTGCAGAGTTTCTGCTGAAAGATCAGCTGTTAATCTTATGGGGATTCCTTTTTATGTTATTTGTTGTTTTTCCCTTGCTGCTTTAATACTTTTTCTTTGTATTTAATTTTTGATAGTTTGAGTAATATGTGTCTTGGCATGTTTCTCCTTGGATTTATCCTGTATGGGACTCTGTACTTCCTGGACTTGATTAACTATTTCCTTTCCCATCATAGGGAAGTTTTCAACTATAATCTCTTCCAATATTTTCTCAGTCTCTTTCTCTTTCTCTTCTTCTTCTGGGGCCCCAATAATTCGAATGTTGCTGTGCTTAATGTTGTCCCAGATGTCTCTGATACTCTTCTCAATTCTTTTCCTTCTTTTTTTCTTTATTCTTCTCTGCAGTAGTCATTTCCACTATTTAATCTTACAGGTCACTTATCCGTCCTTCTGCCTCAGTTATTCTGCTATTGATTCCTTCTAGAGAATTTTTAATTTCATTTATTGTATTGTTCATCATTGTTTGTTTGCTCTTTAGTTCTTCTAGGTCCTTGTTAAACGTTTCTTGTATTTCCTCCGTTTTATTTTCAACATTTGGATCATCTTTACTATCATTACTCTGAATTCTTTTTCATGTAGACTGCATATTTCCTCCTCATTTGTTTGGTCTGGTGGGTTTTTACCTTGTTCCTTCATCTGCTGTGTGTATCTCTATCTTCCCATCTTGCTTAACTTACAGTGTTTGGTCTCCTTTTCACAGGTTGAAGGTTCATAGTTCCTGTTGTTTTTGGTGTCTGCCCCCAGTGGCTAAGTTTTGTTCAGTGGGTTGTGTAGGCTCTTTGGCAGAGGGGACTAATGCCTGTGTTCTGGTAGATGAGGCTGGATCTTATCTTTCTGGTGGGCAGGAGCATGTCCAGTGGTGTGTTTTGGGCTGTCTGTGACCTTATTATGATTTTAGGTAGCCTCTCTGCTAATTGGTGGGTTGTATTCCTGTCTTGCTAGTTGTTTGGCACAGGGTGTCCAGCACTGTCGCTTGTTGGTTGTTGAGTGGAGCTGGGTCTTAATATTGAGAAGAAGATCTCCAGAAGAGCTTTCACCATTTGATATTATGTGGAGCTGGGAGGTCTCTGGTGGACCAATTTCCTGAACTTGGCTCTCCCACCTCAGAGGCACAGGCCTGACACCTGGCCGGAGCACCAAGACCCTGTCAGCCACACAACTCAGAAGAAAAGGGAGAAAAAAAGAAAGAATCAAAAAAATAAAATTAAATTAAAAAGTTATTAAAATAAAAAATAATTATTAAAAATAAAAAGAAGTTAAAAAGTAATAGAAAAAGAAAGGAAGCAAGAAAGAAACAAGAGAACAACCAAACCAGAAAACAAATCCACCAATGATAACAAGTGCTAGAAACTATACTATGAAAAACAAAACAAACAAACAAAACAAAACGGATAGACAGAACCATATTACAAATGGTAAAAGCAAAGCTATACAGACCAAGTCACACACAGAAGCATATACATACACACTCACAAAAAGAGAAAAAGGAAAAAAATATATATATATATATATCCTGCTCCCAAATTCCACCGCCTCAATTTTGGGATGATTCGTTGTCTATTCAGGTATTCCATAGATGCAGGGTACATCAAGTTGATTGTGGAGATTTAATCCACTGCTCCTGAGGCTACTGGGAGAGATTCACTTTCTCTTCTATTTTCGCACAGCTCCTGGGGTTCAGCTTTGGATTTGGCCTCACCTCTGCGTGTAGATCACCTGAGGGCATCTGTTCTTCACTCAGAAAGGACAGGGTTAAGGGAGCAGCTGATTAGGGGGCTCTGGCTCACTCAGGCCAGGGGGAGGAAGGGGTATGGAATGTGGGGTGTGCCTGTAGCTGCAGAGGCCGGCATGATGTTGCACCAACCTGAGGCGCACCGTGTGTTCTCCCGGGGAAGTTGTCCCTGGATCCCGGGACCCTGGCAGTGGCGGGCTGCATAGGCTACCGGGTGGGGAGGTGTGGATAGTGACCTGTGCTTGCACACAGGCTTCTTGGTGGCTGTAGCAGCAGCCTTAGTATTTCATGCCCGTCTCTGGTGTACATACTGTTAACCCCAGCTCACACTGGTCTCTGGAACTCGGTTAGGAGGTGCTCTGAATCCCCTCTCCTCACGCACCCTGAAACAATGGTCTCTTGCCTCTTAGCCAGGTCCAGACTTTTTCCCGGACTCCCTCCCGGCTAGCTGTGGTGCACTAGCCCCCTTCAGGCTGTGTTCACGTAGCCAACCCTAGTCCTCTCCCCGGGATCTGACCTCCGAAGTCTGAGCCTCAGCTCTCAGCCCCCACCGGTCCCAGCGGGTGAGCAGAGAAGCCTCTCGGGCTGGTGAGTGCTGGTCGGCACTGATCCTCTGTGCGGGAATCTCTCCACTTTGTCCTCTGCACCTCTGTTGCTGTGCTCTCCTCCATGGCTCTGAAGCTTCACCCCCATCACCCCTGTCTCTGCCAGTGAAGGGGCTTCCTAGTGTGTGGAAATCTTTCCTCCTTCATAGCTCCCTCCCAGTGGTGCAGGTCCCATCCTTATTCTTTTGTCTCTGTTTTATCTTTTTTCTTTTGCCCTCCCTAGGTACGTGGGGAGTTTCTTGCCTTTTGGGAGGTCTGAGGTCTTCTGCCAGCATTCAGTAGGTGTTCTGTAGGAGTTGTTCCACATGTAGGTATATTTCTGATGTGTCTGTGGGGAGGAAGGTGATCTCCACCTCTTACTTTTCCCCCATCTTGAAGGTCTCCCCCCTTGATATTTTTTTAATATACAAAGAGCTTATGCTTAAAAAAGGGAATTTACATTTAAAGCTGTATTTGCCTAAGCAGAACACTGTTTTTATCTTAGATTATATGTTTACTTGGAGTGAGTTGAGTGTCTCATAATTTCGATGAACTAGCCCTCCTCTCCCTGTTCATCCTTTGGTGTATGACAGAATTAATTCTCTTTGTATTAAAACTCAAATATTCCATATTTTTTATTATTTTTTTCAAACAACCCAACTCAAACCGCTTTCTATTTTAGTAACTCATCTCCTGTTTACTCCAGGTTGAGTCAGGTAACACCCTCTGGAGAGGACAGCCCATGTCCAAGACCAACCTGAGCATCTTTTCTTCCTTTTGGGGTGAGTTTCTTCCCCATTCTAAATGTTGTATGTGTAATTAAGAAGAGCCCACATCCTTTGCTTATTTGACCCTCTGTCACTGAAGCCAGTCATCTGCCCAGTTCTTTCTAGACACTGTTTCACACAGAGAGCAAATCAAGCTTCCATGCCTGAAAAATAATTGTGTCCTCAGTTCCCTGGAAATCCATTCTAATGGTCCTGTATTGTCAGAGCAGGCAGGCACAAAAAAACTCCCATTGAGCATTTTCTACACAAAACAACCCTCTTTTCCATTCTCAGCCTGAATCAGGTATACGTCTCTTATGCCTTCAAATCCTTTACAGCTCCTTTCACTTTGGTCCTAAGTGGTCTGGGTGCATAATTCTCTCCTCTTAACTGAGACTGCCTTATGACAGGAAACATATCTTAGTCATATTTATATTCTCAACACTTAGCAGAGTTGGTCCTCATCAGATGATTCATGTATAAATGGATGGACATTTGGATGAATGCATGCATGAATGGACTAGACCTTCTATTCACAAAGAGTTAAAAATATAATTGATGGTTGCCTCTTCCAAGTCATAACCTATTTTGAAATGAGAATTTCCAAGTGAGTTGCTACTTTTTTTTTTTCTAGCATGAAAATCTCAGCTCTTTATGTAAAGAACCCAATGGGATTGGCAACTCATTCCCATTAAATGCACACACTACTGGCAGGGCTGTTAGCCTTTACTGTGGTAAGTGAAGTTAGGAGGGAGAAACACTAAGTTAAGGAATGGGAGAGCAGAAGTAAATTATTGAGTAATCATCATAAATTACTGCAGCTCTGGGATTTGGAAATTAATGGTGGTGGTGGGGAGCTGGGGGTTTAAACATGAACTGCATCCATTAGTGCAGTGCAGGCTTTTTATTGCCTTTTCCACCCATCTTCTGAGAATGCCTATTATTCAGGGACATCATAATTAGAGTCCACTGAAAATGATGAGAATAAAAAAGGGGTTTCAGAGATTGGAGCAGCATCCTCTGCATATGACTGCTTATATTATTTTTCTATGGGTGCTGCTTTTTCAGTATTATTTACATAATTTTTACTGTGACATCAGATTCTGTTGCATTTGGGCTCTTGATATAAGCCAAAAGGGTTGGTGAAGCAGTCTATTACTCCTGACATTTCAGAGCAATAATAAATTTGCTGGAGAAAATCTAAAACATTGGAACAAAGATATGCTTTGTTGTTCACAAATTGAAATGTGATGTAAGTGGTTTCTGCTGAAATCAAGGTAAAAGCCCAAAAGAGGAGCTTCTAATAGTCGCAATGTTTCTGAAGTCAGATTTGAAAGTCAACTGGGAGCTGGGAAAATGGAGCCCTCCATTCTTATCACACAGTCAACATTTTTTGTCCCACCTTTATTGTTCACTTCCTGTATTTTTAAATTTATGTACATGTCTGTCCTATACATTAACTTGTTAGCTCCTTGAAGGGCAGAAGTCAAGCCTATATCACACGTATATACATCTTGGACATCTTGGTTTATTAGCTGTATAAGAGGTGCATCATGTTCTAATTAAAAATGTACGATGTACATATAAATGCTCAGTTATTGTACCTTTGCACCTATTCAGGCCTTTAAACATGAAGCTAAATATAGCACATCTGCACTTCTTTTGTCTTAAGCTTTGTATTGATTTTCTATTGCTGAATAACAAATTACCACGAACTTAGTGGCTTAAAACAACACAAAATTATTAGCTCACAGTTTCTGTGGCCCAGGCATCTGTCATGGTATCAATTCATTGGATGTTTCATGAGGGCATCCTCTTTAGTAACTAATCCAGTTTTTGTGCCCATCTATCATCGACCTGAGCTCCTGAACATATTAGACCCAGGAATTTCTTTTGACTGATGCTTCATGGTCAGAAATGCAAGCCAAATTTCAATTCAATTAATAATTTTAAAAATAGATAAAAAGAACAATAATTTACATCTTTGAGCAATTATTTTCTTCCAGATTCTGTGCAAGCATTTTATATACAATATGCCTTTTGCAAGATGAGGAAACTAGGAAGAAAGAAGTGTCATTATTTATCTACGTCAGACAGCTAGAAGTTATGAGTCCACATTTAAGTCTGAGGCTCTCTGAAACCAAACTTCTACTCTAGTGTCATTCTTTATCTCTTGTGATTTTTCCGTCTTGCTGAATATCAAAAGACCTATTCCGTCCTTTTGTATAGTCATTCCTCAGACTTTCAGTTATGCAATCAGATTAACTCCTGGTTAATTTGGTAAATTAAACTTGGATGCACTGGGTTATACTCACCTGACTTTTCAGTCGTGAATAGTATTAGTTATTTGATAAACTTAAAATATTTAAACTTGTCATTAATATTTTATGCATAAGTATATTGAAATACTTAGAACCTGAAATTAGCTAATAAATTGTTTTTAATTTGACATTGAAAATGTATAGCATTCTTTTTTTTCTTTTTATATGATAAAGTAGATACATGAAGATGATTATTACATATATATGTGTGTGTATACACATATATAATCACTATCACCATCATCACTAGCAAATATAAGTTCTACTCTGTGTCAGATAGGGTGCTAGCTTTTACATAAATTGTCTGATTTCAACTTCATAAAAATTTTCAAAATAAATATTAATGAAGCTCATTTTATTGATGAAGAAACTGAGACCCATAAGGGTTAAATAATTTGCTGAAAGTCCTATCACTAGTACATGCTAGTGCTAGAATTTGAACATTTTCTACCTCTTTCATGTATGTCATCTTCACAAATAACATACCTTAGTGATCTGGTGGGCAGGGCCCATGCTTTTCAATTTTCCCCAGTGCTTAGCCTGGTTTGTAAATCTTAGGTGACCAAGAAAAGTTTTCTAATTGAAGCTAAGAAACTGAAACTTCATAGAAATTAATCCTGAAGAGAAAGAAAATTAGAGGAGACTACAGAATGTTCATATCATTTATTTCCACAAAGTGTGCCTTGAAAAAATTTGGAGAATTCATCCCTGCAAAGATCATAAACATTATATTGGCAATATCAACTATTGGTGTTGTCTTGAGGAATGAAAATTAAAATTTGCATTTGGAAAAGTCTTTAAAATGTTGACATATTTTCACAATTGTCTTCAATCAAGAAATGGTTTTCAATAATAAAGTTATAGATGCACGTCCCTACAATATTATGCTAATGAACAGGAAGGACTGACCACCTTAAACTGAAAAACTTTTTTTTTTTTTTCTGTACGCGGGCCTCTCACTGTTGTGGCCTCTCCCATTGCGGAGCACAGGCTCCGGACGCGCAGGCTCAGCGGCCATGGCTCACGGGCCCAGCCGCTCCGCGGCATGTGGGATCTTCCCGGACCGGGGCATGAACCTGTGTCCCCTGCATCGGCAGGCGGACTCTCCACCACTGCGCCACCAGGGAAGCCCTGAAATACTTTAATACAAATACACTAGTTCAGAAAATCTCAGCCAGGAACAGGGTATAGTTCACCTAGTTGCTGTAACATTTTGTAAAGAATGGATTTGGAGGTCCTACTGCTTAGCTAAGTAAGCATATTTGGGTGTGGTGAGCTGTTTCAAGCAAGCCATTTCAACTATGCAAGAATATAAACTACTTTAGAATTACATTGTAAACAGCATTTTCAATCTTGTATTGCAATTATACATTGAATGTATAATCAAATCAGAATATAGAAATCCCAAAGACTTCTGGCAGGAATAAAAAAGGGACCTGATTCTCTAAACAAGGGCACAATTTCCCAGCAGCTGGCTTGGCTTCCCCAGGAGCCACTCAGTTAAATTCATGCTGCACAGGCATTTCACAGACTTCAGTTGTGAGCAACCCATTCATGGAAAAATCCTGGCACTAAATATGTCTGCTAGTTATGCCCTCTTTTCACTCTGTTAGAATTAACTCTTCATTCAGAGTAGTGAGGCATGGGAGGCAGCAGTGATGATGGGGCAAAAAGCATGGGTATTAGAATTGACTAGTCTGTGTTTAAGTAAGAGGTTTGGCACCTGAAGGATCTCAGGCAAAATGACTAAACATCTGTGGGTTTAGCCTTCCCCTATGTACAATGGGGATAATATTACCAGCTACTTCTTAAGATTATTGTAAGTATGAAAAGATATAATATGTGGAAAGATCTTATCTCCATGCTTGGAAGGATAATTCCTCAACAAATATTAATTTTTCTTAGAGTTGACTTTCCGAATGGTGGTGTGAAGAGCTCACCAAAGAAGTGATAATAACTGGTGAAACATATTTTTAAAAAATTAAAACCTCTGGAAATAGTCCTAAAGACATACAGAAGATGAAAAAAACACTTATCCAAGTAAGACTATTAAATCAAGGTAAAAACAGTGGGAGACTCCTATGTCATTGAGTCACTCTCAGCCTCCACTTTTCCCTCCCCTTCCTGCAGCTCAGCATGATGGAAGCTCTACTCTGGGCAGGCTGAGTCAAGAATACTAGTCTCTTATCCCAGATCTGAGTCAAGAGATGTGATTTCTACCTGGGAAAGTGAGGCTACCAGTATACCTCAAGTCCTAGTTATGAGACCAAATAAATGCCAGGCAACTGCCCCCAAGAGGTCAGAGACATTTAAGCCAAAGGATGCTATTAAAAAACAAAATGGAGGGCCTCCCTGGTGGCGCAGTGGTTGAGAGTCCGCCTGCCGATGCAGGGGATACGGGTTCGTGCCCCGGTCTGGGAGGATCCCATATGCCGCGGAGCGGCTGGGCCCGTGAGCCATGGCTGCTGAGCCTGTGCATCCGGAGCCTGTGCTCCGCAACGGGAGAGGCCACAACAGTGAGAGGCCCGCGTACCACAAAAAAAAAAAAAAAAAAAAAAAAAAAAAAACAAACAAAATGGAGATTCTAGTGACAAGTAATTAAGAGGCGGCTGGTAGCCCTATGAGAGCAACAAGCTAAACCATACACTAACTAGGAGTCTGTCAAAGAACCAGAGAAAGAAACAGTTAAAAAGAGCTCTACAGGAGTCAGAATAAACTGAAAGACTCGCCTCAAAAACTATCCCTGCAACTGGGAGATTGGGACTGACATATACACACTACTATATATAAAATAGGTAACTAATAAAGACCTACTGTATAGCACAGGGAACTCTACTCAATACTCTGTAATGGCCTATATGGGGAAAGAATCTAAAAAAGAGTAGATATATGTCTATGTATAATTGATTCACTTTGCTGTACACCTGAAACTAACACAACATTGTAAATCAACTATACTCCAATCAAAATTAAAAACAAAACAAAAACAATAACAAAAAAAACTAACCCTGCAAAACTATCCTGTTTAATTAGAACAGACCAAGAGCAAATTATGCCCCACCATATTGTTTTAAACAATAAAGCAACTGGCCAACAATTAGTGAGAGCTAAAAATTGGGTGTGATGCCCACAGAGGCAGCCAGTTCAGAGAAAGATGAGGGAAAGAAATAATTAAAGGGAATCCTCCTAAAGCCTCTCATCACAGGCTCTGCCCTATGCAGAGTAGTATCAGAGGTTTCACACTGCAGGGGAAAAGACTTCACCGAAATAGTTCAGCCAAGTCACTGAAAAAAAAAAAAAGAAAAAAAAAAGGCAACAATAACAAGCTTTGGAGGAAGATTGCTATCCAGAGTTGCTACAATATATTATCTAGCATGTTTAGTTTCCAACAAATATTTTAAAATATGAAAAGAAACAGGAAAGTGTTATTCATACAAATGGTGAAAAAAGAGGCACCATAAAATGTTTTTGAAAGGGCTGAGATATCAGATATAGAACACAAAGCCTTCCAAGAGACTACAATAGATGTATTCAAAGTACCAAAGGTAATCATGTTTAGGAAAGTAAAGGAAGGTGAAAGGACAAGGATTCAAAAAATATAGAAGCTCAATAAAGAGATATATAAGAATCAAATGAAAATTTTGTAATGGAAAAGTACAGTGTTAAAATTAAAAAATCATGAGAGGGGCTCCGCAGTAGATCTGACATGTAGCAAGAAAGAATCACATATCCACCCAACAATAGGATACACATTCTTCTCAAATGCACATGGAATACTTCCAGGAGTAGACCATATGTTAGTCATAAAACAAGCTCCAATAATATATCTGTATTGAAGAAAGTTTGATAGAGATTATAAAATCTAAAAACAGAGGAAAAATAAGGGAAAATGAGCACAGATTCAGAAATATAGGTTACAATTAGGAAGAACAAGCTACACATAATGGAAGTACCATAAAAAAAGGTGAGGAGAAAAAGGGACAAGAAAGACTGTTTCACGAAATAAATGTCCAAATACTTCCTAAATTTGAAGAAAAATATTAAACAACACTTAAGAAGCTCAATGAACTTCATGTAGTATAAACTCAAAAGACATTGCCACTTAGACATGTCACAGTAAGAAATGTTGAAAGTCAAAGACCAAAAGAAAAAAAAAATCTTGAAAGCAGCAATAGGAAACTAGTGCATCACATACAAGGAAACCACAATCAGAAAAATTTCTGACATTTTATCAGAAATAATGTAGGCCAGATGGCAGTGGGATGACGTATTTAAAGTTCAGAGAAGAAAAAACAAACAATTCTGTAACTGAGAGCCTTAAATTCACAAAAACTATCCTTCAAAAATAAAGATAATATGAAGTCATTCCCAGATAAACAAAACCTCATAGACTTTTTTGCTACCAGGACCACCTCAGAGAAACACCAAAAGGAATTCTTCAGAAAGCAAGTCACCTCAGACATTAATTTGAATCCAAAGAGCACTGGTAAAGTTAATTCTGTAGGTAATTATAGAAGGCAGTATAATTGCTATTTCTTCTCTTAACTAATTTAAAAAGCTATTCCATAAAACTATATATGTGTAATTATATTGTTGGGCCTATAACACATATAAGCAATCTATATGAAAATAAAACAAAAAGGGAAAGGTGGGAACAAAGGTGTATAGAAATGGAATCAGATGGTAACTAGAATCTACAAGAACAAGGAAGAGAATGAGATGGTAAATGAGAAGATCAGTATAACAACTTTAAACATATACATGTTCTATCTTCTTTCAGCTCCTTTATATAAAGCAATAATTATAACATTGTACTGTTGGGTTTGTAGGATATAAATGCAATGTGTATAACAATCATATCACAAAAATGGGGAAGAGGGATCAGCGCTATGAAGGAACACATTTCTATATCTCATCTGAAGTACATTCTGATAAATTAAGGGGAGTATGATAGGCAATTAAGCACTCACTAAGAAAAATGTATTTAAAACAAGTTTTTGTTTGGCTTCTTTTACTCAGAAATAATATTTTGAAGATTGACCTATACTACTTTGAGTTTTAGTAGTCCATTCCCTTTTACTGTTTAAAGTTATCCCATTGTATGAATGTACCACAATTTGTTTACCATGTCTCTTGTTTACTTTGAATAACATTATTCACTTTACTTTTATTAATTAAGTCTACTGATTGGTTGATCATTAGGCCAACTTATCTCTAATATCAATATCTAATTGGATCAAAAATGGTGGCCAAAAATGCAGTGGAGAAAATAAACTTCTTACAGCTCAATTTACCAATGCGTATACTGTGGAAAACAGTCTTATAAACTGATTTTTTAAAAAGAAATTTCCATTATGAAATAAAATTTGAAAACTGCAACCATCTCTCTCACAGGCACACCAGCTTATTACAAGTACTGTCATATCCTATAGTTAAAGAACCCTGTTTATCCTTTTGAACCCAGATTTTCAAAGTCTTTTTTTGTTTGTTTGTTTTTGTTTTTGTTTTTGTTTTTGTTTTTTTATTAGTTTCTGCTTTATAACAAAGTGAATCAGTCATACATATACATCTGTTCCCACATCCCTTCCCTCATGCATCTCCCTCCCTCCCACCCTCCCCATCCCACCCCTCCAGGCAGTCACAAAGCACCCAGCTGATCTCCCTGTGCTCTGCGGCTGGTTCCCACTATCTATCTACCTTACGTTTGGTAGTGTATATATGTCCAAGCCTCTCTTTCGCTTTGTCACAGCTTACCCTTCCCCCTCCCCATATCCTCAAGCCCATTCTCTAGTAGGTCTGTGTCTTTATTTCTGTCTTACCCCTATGCTCTTCATGACATTTTTTTTTCTTAAATTCCATATATATGTGTCAGCATACAGTATTTGTCTTTCTCTTTCTGACTTACTTCACTCTGTGTGACAGACTCTAGGTCCATCCACCTCATTACAAATAACTCAATTTCGTTTCTTTTTATGGCTGAGTAATATTCCATTGTATATATGTGCCACATCTTCTTTACCCATTCATCCGATGATGGACACTTAGGTTGTTTCCATCTCCGGGCTATTGTAAATAGGGCTGCTATGAACATTTTGGTACATGTCTCTTTTTGAATTATGGTTTTCTCAGGGTATATGCCCAGTAGTGGGATTGCTGGGTCATATGGTAGTTCTATTTGTACTTTTGTAAGGAACCTCCATACCGTTCTCCATAGTGGCTGTACCAATTCACATTCCCACCAGCAGTGCAAGAGTGTTCCCTTTTTTCCACACCCTCTCCAGCATTTACTGTTTCTAGATTTTTTGATGATGGCCATTCTGACAGGTGTGAGATGATATCTCATTGTAGTTTTGATTTGCATTTCTCTAATGAGTAAAGATGTTGAGCATCCTTTCATGTGTTTGTTGGCAGTCTGTATATCTTCTGTGGAGAAATGTCTATTTAGGTCTTCTGCCCATTTTTGGATTGGGTTGTTTGTTTTTTTGTTATTGAGCTGCATGAGCTG
The DNA here is from genome assembly GCF_949752795.1 of Hyperoodon ampullatus. NCBI lineage: Eukaryota > Metazoa > Chordata > Mammalia > Artiodactyla > Ziphiidae > Hyperoodon > Hyperoodon ampullatus. Next base: position 76,156,794 of record NC_136920.1, read on the forward strand.
CTTATAAATTTTGGAGATTAATCCTTTGTCAGTTGCTTCATTTGCAAATATTTTCTCCCATTCTGAGGGTTGTCTTTTGGTCTTGTTTATGGTTTCCTTTGCTGTGCAAAAGCTTTTAAGTTTCATTAGGTCCCATGTGTTTATTTTTGTCTTTATTTCCATTTCTCTAGGAGGTGGGTCCAAAAGGATCTTGCTGTGATTTATGTCATAGAGTGTTCTGCCTATGTTTTCCTCTAAGAGTTTGATAGTGTCTGGCCTTACATTTAGGTCTTTAATCCATTTTGAGCTTATTTTTGTGTATGGTGTTAGGGAGTGATCTATTCTCATACTTTTACATGTCCCTGTCCAGTTTTCCCAGCACCACTTATTGAAGAGACCGTCCTTTCTCCACTGTACATTCCTGCCTCCTTTATCAAAGATAAGGTGACCATATGTCCGTGGGTTTATCTCTGGGCTTTCTATCCTGTTCCATTGATCTATCTTTCTGTTTTTGTGCCAGTACCATACTGTCTTGATTACTGTAGCTTTGTAGTATAGTCTGAAGTCAGGGAGCCTGATTCCTCCAGCTCCATTTTTCGTTCTCAAGATTGCTTTGGCTATTCGGGGTCTTTTGTGTTTCCATACAAATTGTGAAATTTTTTGTTCTAGTTCTGTGAAAAATGCCAGTGGTAGTTTGATAGGGATTGCATTGAATCTGTAGATTGCTTTGGGTAGTAGAGTCATTTTCACAATGTTGATTCTTCCAATCCAAGAACATGGTACATCTCTCCATCTGTTTGTATCATCTTTAATTTCTTTCATCAGTGTCTTATAATTTTCTGCATACAGCTCTTTTGTCTCCTTCGGTAGGTTTATTCCTAGATATTTTATTCTTTTTGTTGCAATGGTAAATGGGAGTGTTTCCTTGATTTCACTTTCAGATTTTTCATCATTAGTATATAGGAATGCCAGAGATTTCTGTGCATTAATTTTGTATCCTGCTACTTTACCAAATTCATTGATTAGCTCTAGTAGTTTTCTGGTAGCATCTTTAGGATTCTCTATGTATAGTATCATGTCATCTGCAAACAGTGACAGCTTTACTTCTTCTTTTCCGATTTGGATTCTTTTTATTTCCTTTTCTTCTCTGATTGCTGTGGCTAAAACTTCCAAAACTATGTTGAATAAGAGTGGTGAGAGTGGGCAACCTTGTCTTGTTCCTGATCTCAGTGGAAATGGTTTCAGTTTTTCACCATTGAGGACGATGCTGGCTGTGGGTTTGTCATATATGGCCTTTAATATGTTGAGGAAAGTTCCCTCTATGCCTACTTTCTGGAGGGTTTTTATCATAAATGGGTGTTGAATTTTGTCGAAAGCTTTCTCTGATCTATTGAGATGATCATATCGTTTTTCTCCTTCAATTTGTTAATATGGTGTATCACGTTGATTGATTTGCGTATATTGAAGAATCCTTGCATTCCTGGAATAAACCCCACTTGATCATGGTGTATGATCCTTTTAATGTGCTGTTGGATTCTGTTTGCTAGTATTTTGTGGAGGATTTTTGCATCTATGTTCATCAGTGATATTGGCCTGTAGTTTTCTTTCTTTGTGACATCCTTGTCTGGTTTTGGTATCAGGGTGATGGTGGCCTCGTAGAATGAGTTTAGGAGTGTTCCTCCCTCTGCTATATTTTGGAAGAGTTTGGGAAGGATAGGTGTTAGCTCTTCTCTAAATGCTTGATAGAATTCGCCTGTGAAGCCATCTGGTCCTGGGCTTTTGTTTGTTGGAAGATTTTTTATCACAGTTTCAATTTCAGTGCTTGTGATTGGTCTGTTCATATTTTCTATTTCTTCCTGATTCAGTCTTGGCAGGTTGTGCATTTCTAAGAATTTGTCCATTTCTTCCACGTTGTCCATTTTATTGGCATAGAGTTGCTTGTAGTAATCTCTCATGATCTTTTGTATTTCTGCAGTGTCAGTTGTTACTTCTACTTTTTCATTTCTAATCTATTGATTTGAGTCTTCTCCCTTTTCTTCTTGATGAGTTTGGCTAATGGTTTATCAATTTTGTTTATCTTCTCAAAGAACCAGCTTTTAGTTTTATTGATCTTTGCTATCGTTTCCTTCATTTCTTTTTCATTTATTTCTGATCTGATCTTTATGATTTCTTTCCTCCTGCTAACTTTGGGATGTTTTTGTTCTTCTTTCTCTAATTGCTTTAGGTGCAAGGTTAGGTTATTTATTCGAGATGTTTCCTGTTTCTTAAGGTGGGCTTGTATTGCTATAAACTTCCCTCTTAGAACTGCTTTTGCTGCATCCCATAGGTTTTGGGTCGTCGTGTATCCATTGTCATTTGTTTCTAGGTATTTTTTAATTTCCTCTTTGATTTCTTCAGTGATCACTTCGTTATTAAGTAGTGTATTGTTTAGCCTCCATGTGTTTGTATTTTTTTCAGCTCCTTTCCTGTAATTGATATCTAGTCTCATAGCATTGTGGTCAGAAAAGATACTTGATACAATTTCAATTTTCTTAAATTTACCAAGGCTTGATTTGTGACCCAAGATATGATCTATCCTGGAGAATGTTCCATGAGCACTTGAGAAAAATGTGTATTCTGTTGTTTTTAGATGGAATGTCCTATAAATATCAATTAAGTCCATCTTGTTTAATGTATCGTTTAAAGCTTGTGTTTCCTTATTTATTTTCATTTTGGATGATCTGTCCATTGGTGAAAGTGGGGTGTTAAAGTCCTCTACTATGATTGTGTTACTGTCGATTTCTCCTTTTATGGCTGTTAGTATTTGCCTTATGTATTGAGGTGCTCCTACGTTGGGTGCATAAATATTTACAATTGTTATATCTTCTTCTTGGATCGATCCCTTGATCATTATGTAGTGTCCTTCTTTGTCTCTTCTAGTAGTCTTTATTTTAAAGTCTATTTTTTCTGATATGAGAATTGCTACTCCAGCTTTCTTTTGGTTTCCATTTGCATGGAATATCTTTTTCCATCCCCTTACTTTCAGTCTGTATGTGTCTCTAGGTCTGAAGTGGGTCTCTTGTAGACAGCATATATATGGGTCTTGTTTTTGTATCCATTCAGCCAATCTGTGTCTTTTGGTCGGAGCATTTAGTCCATTTACATTTAAGGTAATTATCGATATGTATGTTCCTATTCCCATTTTCTTAATTGTTTTGGGTTCGTTATTGTAGGTCTTTTCCTTCTGTTGTGTTTCTTGCCTAGAGAAGTTACTTTAGCATTTGTTGTAAAGCTGGTTTGGTGGTGCTGAACTCTCTCAGCTTTTGCTTGTCTGTAAACGTTTTAATTTCTCCATCAAATCTGAATGAGATCCTTGCTGGGTAGAGTAATCTTGGTTGCAGGTTTTTCTCCTTCATCACTTTAATTATGTCCTGCCACTCCCTTCTGGCTTGTAGAGTTTCTGCTGAGAGATCAGCTGTTATCCTGATTGGGATTCCCTTGTGTGTTATTTGTTGTTTTTGCCTTGCTGCTTTTAATATGATTTCTTTGTGTTTAATTTTTGACAGTTTGATTAATATGTGTCTTGGCGTATTTCTCCTTGGATTTATTCTGTATGGGACTCTTTGTGCCTCCTGGACTTGATTAACTATTTCCTTTCCCATATTAGGGAAGTTTTCAACTATAATCTCTTCAAATATTTTCTCAGTCCCTTTCTTTTTCTCTTCTTCTTCTGGAACCCCTATAATTCGAATGTTGGTGCGTTTAATGTTGTCCCAGAGGTCTCTGAGACTGTCCTCAATTCTTTTCATTCTTTTTTCTTTATTTTGCTCTGCAGCAGTTATTTCCACTATTTTATCTTCCACCTCACTTATCCATTCTTCTGCCTCAGTTATTCTGCTATTGATCCCATCTAGAGTATCTTTTATTTCAATTATTGTGTTTTTAATCGATGCTTGATTCATCTTTAGTTCTTCTAGGTCCTTGTTAACTGTTTCTTGCATTTTGTCTATTCTATTTCCAAGATTTTGGATCTGGAAAATAGAATCTTGGATCATCTTTACCATCATTATTCTGAATTCTTTTTCAGGTAGACTGCCTATTACCTCTTCATTTGTTAGGTCTGGTGGGTTTTTATCTTGCTCCTTCACCTGCTGTGTGTTTTTCTGTCTTCTCATTTTGCTTATGTTACTGTGTTTGGGGTCTCCTTCTTGCAGGCTGCAGGTTCGTAGTTCCCGTTGTTTTTGGTGTCTGTCCCCAGTGGCTAAGGTTGGTTTAGTGGGTTGTGTAGGCTTCCTGGTGGTGGGGACTAGTGCCTGTGTTCTGGTGGATGAGGCTGGATCTTGTCTTTCTGGTGGGCAGGTCCACGTCTGGTGGTGTGTTTTGGGGTGTCTGCGGACTTTTTATGATTTTAGGCCACCTCTCTGCTAATGGGTGGCGTTGTGTTCCTGTCTTGCTAGTTGTTTGGCATAGGGTGTCCAGCACTGTAGCTTGCTGGTCGTTGAGTGAAGCTGGGTGCTGGTGTTGAGATGGAGATCTCTGGAAGATTTTCGCCGTTCGATATTATGTGGAGCTGGGAGGTCTCTTGTGGACCAGTGTCCTGAAGTTGGCTCTCCCACCTCAGAGGCACAGCACTGACTCCTGGCTCCTCAATTTGGGATGCTTTGTTGTCTATTCATGTATTCCACAGATGCAGAGTACATCAAGTTGATTGTGGAGCTTTAATCCGCTGCTTCTGAGGCTGCTTGGAGAGGTTTCCCTTTCTCTTCTTTATTCTCACAGCACCTGGGTCTCAGCTTTGGATTTGGCCCCGCCTCTGCGTGTAGGTCGCCGGAGGGCGTCTGTTCTTCGCTCAGACAGGACAGGGTTAAAGGAGCAGCCTCTTCGGGGACTCTGGCTCACTCAGGCTGGGCGGGAGGGAGGGGCACGGAGTGCGGGGCGAGCCTGCAGTGGCAGAGGTCGGCGTGACGTTGCACTAGCCCGAGGCGCGCCGTGCGTTCTCCCAGGGAAGCCGCCCCTGGATCCCGGGACCCCGGCAGTGGCGGGCTGAACAGGCTCCCGGAAGGGCGGTGTGGACTGTGACTTGCGCTCGCACACAGGCTTCTTGGCGGTGGCAGCAGCAGCCCCAGCGCCCCACGCCCGTCTCTGGGCTCCGCGCTCTCAGCCGCGACTCGCGCCCGTCTGTGGAGCCCCTTTAAGCAGTTCTCTTAATCCCCTCTCCTCGCGCACCAGGAAACCAAGAGGGAAGAAAAAGTCTCTTGCCTCTTCGGCAGCTCCAGAGTTTTCCCGGACTCCCTCCCGGCTAGCTGTGGCACATTAGCCCCCTTCAGGCTGAGTTCTCGCCGCCAGCCCCAGTCCTCTCCCTGCGCTCTGACCGAAGCCCGAGCCTCAGCTTCCAGTGCCGCCCGCCCTGGCGGGCGAGCAGACGAGCCTCTCGGGCTGGTGAGTGCCGCTCGGCACCGCTCCTCTGTGCGGGAATCTCTCCGCTTTGCCCTACCCAGGTATGTGGGGAGTTTCTTGCCTTTTGGGAGGTCTGGGGTCTTCTGCCAGCGTTCAGTAGGTGTTCTGTAGGAGTTGTTCCACGTGTAGCTGTATTTCTGGTGTATCCATGGGGAGGAAGGTGATCTCCGCGTCTTACTCTTCCGCCATCTTACCCGTAAGTCTCAAAGTCTTTTAACATTAAAACTCCCCCACTTTTCAGGTTACATTACAATTTTGGAAACATTGCTCTACATACAACTCTGTATTTGTATATATGCACACAACATTATATTAACACTAACACACATGCACACATGTGTATCACAGGTACAACTGTGTAGATTATTGAGGCAATTATCAGATTAATTTAATAGAACACTATTCTGCTTCGAGTCTAATAATTCATGGGCAAGAATTCCCATGGACTTGTGGAAAGGAAATGCATATGAAATATGCATTTTGAAGTCAACTCATAATCTCACCTTTCAGCAAAAAAGTACAGAGACGGACAGAGATTTTTCTCAAAGCTGCATAAGAATTAACGGCAGAAAGTTAGAATATTTTCCAATGATCCACTCTATCTTGCCTCTTTATATATAATTTAAAACCTTTTGATAATAAATATACATGTGGATATGGGAGGATAATCTTAAGTAGGACAGGCTGCACAGCCCTTAGATGTGCTGTTAGTACATGTATAGCATTTCAGTAAAAAAGACACTAGCTTGCCCTGGAATGAGTATTTGTAATAATTCCAATGTGATATTCTGAAATTTCCAGAAGCAGAAAGTACAGATGTAGCGTGATTTATTGCTGCCATTTACTGAAGATGCAGCATAAACATAAAAGAGTGTGGAAATTGATAGACTTGGTGGAAAAAGTGATTTAGATGTTTAACTCTGATGTCCAAGCCTGGTAGGAAGGAAAGTCTGACCAGATGGGAGTGGAAAAGCTGAGAAAAGATGGAATGATGTACTGTAGGAGGAATGAAGGACATGGAGAACTGTATAAAGTGGAAGAATAAGTCAGTTTTTCTTAGGAGAACTAGTAGGATAGGAGGTTGTAGTCAAACTTAGAAGAATAAAATCTTAAGATTTTGTAGCTGGAAGATGGCTCAAAGATGATGAAGTTTAGGATTTATATAGTTGAAATAGGATGGTGTCAATGATCAGTGGAGTGAGTCAGAGAAGAAACTGTAAGCTAGGTGTTAAATAGGTTATTCATATAGAGTTTTAAAGGCCCTCAAGAAAATGAAAATGCTTGAGTAGGAAAACAAATGTGTTAGTCAGCAAAGTATATCAATAGAAGACACCAATAAGGAGGGTGAAGTGTAGTAGAACATGGCAGCATACACCTCAAATGAAGAGAGGATTTTACAAAAGAGAGGAAGAGTACTGTTCTGGAAGACATGCTGAAGTAGAAGGTATGTGGACAGAGAAGAGGAGCAGTTTCTCCTAAAATGAGCATAAAGGGAATGGGGTTTGCAGACAGGAAGTCAGATTTTGGTTAGAGCAAAAGCGAAAGTAGAACTTCTGTCAAAAGGTTTTAAAAAGTAGGGGTATTTGCACTGTAGAGGCTTCCAGAGGGCATAGTAGAAATGGATGGGAAGGAGAGGAGGAGGGGAAGTCAGTCAGAGAAGAGGAAGTACAGAGAAGCAATAGTAAGCGAGTTTAGAGGAGTACAGATGATGAGTAGGAGATAGTATTGTGATTACAAGCATAGGCTCTGGAGTTAATCCATCTTGGTTCAGATCCTAGTTCCACTGAGTCACTAGCTGTGTGTCACTTGGAAAACTGCTAAACTCTCTAAGCCTGTTTCCTTATCTCTCCAATGGGAAAAATTGAATGAGATAATACAGGTACAATTTTTCTATACAGTGCCTTATACACAGTAAGTGTTTAATTAAATTATGAATATATGTACATTGTAACTTCAGAAGACCAAGGTCGTCTGGTATGTGAAGCATAGCAGAATTAGCTAGCCTAAAGGCTCAGGGTTTCAAATATATTTCCGTCATAGACTTGTATAGATGCAAGCTAAGACCCATAGAAGAGTAAGAAGCCAAATGAAATTTTGCTTAGAGTTACAGGCACTTTGTTTATTATACTAAGTGTAAACGTAATTTGAGTGTGGGGTGATATGTGCTGTATTAGAGGGTGGATATAGCAGTACAAGAGCAAAGAGAAGGAGTGGGATGTCACGGAGGGCCATGCAGATGTATACTACTAAGACTGAGCAAGATTATAAAGGTGGAGTAGGGATAAAGAGGGAACAACATGTGCAGACATTCAGTCATGAAAGGCATGCAGTGTTCTCCTGAGAACAGCAAGAAAGTTAATGTGATAAAGCCCTGAGGTGGAGGTAGCAAAGGAGTAGGAATTGAAGCTGGGAAGTGGGCTGAATCTAAACAGCAAGTAACAAGGATCCAAACAATAGCTGAATGAGTAGTTTCAGATCACTAAGTGAAATAAACTGTTTTGGAAAGATATCCTACACTGGGTTCTCCAGAGGAAGGATGTTCCTGAAGGGAGGAACAAGGAATTCTGGGCAAACAAAAGCAATAGATATAATAGATACAATCACTTTGTAATAGATACAATGTCCATAAACATTCAAAGAAGGCTGTCTTCTAGAGAGGAACACAGCTTTCAAATCACTATCTCACTCAAATCAGGGCCCCAATTCCATCAACAATTAATCCTCATCCTTTAACTTTCAACAATTCCCCAAAATAGTTCACACCAAAGGGTCAAAAACACAGAAAAATTTACCAGGTCCAATCCCTCATTTAAAGATAAGCTGACAAGTTCAGGAACAGTTAGGTACCTGGAACAAGAATGCAATGCTGGTTACTGGCAGAGTTAGAACTTGAATTCCGGCATTCAGAATGGTAGTGCAGGGAGCTTTCCACAAAACTACACTGACACTTAGTACATCCCTTTCCTCTTGATATTTGTGATGTGATAAGCGTGTGTAAAAGGGCGGGGGTAGAGAGAAGGTGGGTGAGAAAGGGGATAAAGGAGAGAAACTGAAGAGCCATGGAGAAGAGTACAGAAATGACAAAGTAGGGGGTATACTGAAGGCCAATGTCATATCCTTCAGTACAGTGTGCCTGTATGTGCTGTGACTATGGCTTCCTGGTAAAGGTATCTTAGACTTTTCAGCTCAGACAACTTTATAACTAAGACTCTCATGAGAATTTTCCTTTTTTTTTTTTTTGGTTTTTATGTGAAGATATTTAACATGGGTCAATAGCAAGATTCTCCTATAAGGAACTGTGAAAAATTATGATCTCTGAGAATTAAAATGTCAAATCAGTGTATAATGCCACAGATCCAAGATAGGCAAAAACATCTTAAAAAGATGGAAAGCCTCAAAGGACTTAATCCAAGGGATTAACTTCTCTATAGAGAATGTTTCAATTAGGAAGCAGCTCATTTGCCAGGAAGAGAAGAGAGGAAGAGCTGAAGAGGTAAACCTTGGCAGTATCTATCCTCCCCCATTCACTGTGAAGAGGTGTCCTGATACAAACTCTCAAGATTCCAGTCCCTGTGGCAAACTGATCTCTATTGTGGAAATGGTATCATGAAGACATCAAAGGTTATGCCTGGTGCTACTGAATACAAAACAGTACAACCCCACTCACTGACCTGGCCCTCTTCCTTGCTCAGCAAGCAAACTCAGGTTGTAATTTGACTTCCCATGAAGATTTGCTTAGTGGAAGATTGAACTGGTCATATTGATGCAGATGTGCTCAGCTTTATGACAGTTATATTTCTCATTGTAAATCAATAGGATAGCCTTTGCTTTTTACGTCACTCAATCTGAGCTGAATTTGTGGGAATTCATTCCAAAAAAGATATGTTCTCAATATGTTGACAAAATTGTGTCTCTGAGTTGGCAAGGCTGAAGGCCAGACCATGGACTGTGGTGAATTCTCCAAACCAAGGACAACTTGTGTGCCTTTTGGCACCCAGCCAGCCAGCTTTTCCCTTGAGGCCTTTGACCTTTCTGTGTCCTTAGCTTCAAACTTTTACTATCTCCTACCCAGAAACATATGCCTACAGCAATGGGAAGATTTTGTTTATCTTACCAAGATAAAATTCCTGTAGTAGGGTTCTTTTTTTACTCCAAGCCCAGGAAAATGCTAAATAAAGATTACATCAATTATTCAAGGAGCACTACTGAAAAACAAGTGAATTTTCCCTTTTTTTAAGCTTTCAATAACATTTACTAAGGTGTCAAACCACCTTATTTTTACTGTGGTGCATCATGTAAACAGGAGTTTAGATGCAACAATCTATATTTTCAATGAGGCACACTAACGATTTTAGTAAATTGCCATATTATTATTGCTCTGTTTTAGCAAACACTGTATCTAAAAGGTATCCTCTATGCTTTAAAGCAGATAAAATAAGCTCATTTATGCTAATACCTTTATTCTTGACAGCAAATTTTTCCTAATGCATTAATTATGACTCCAGATAGACCAATGATTATTTCATATATTCTAATTAGTAATCACTTTATTCAGTCAGCCATACACATCAGTAAACAAGTGGAATAAATTCCCCAGGGAGGTGATAAAAAGACAATGATTTCAGCCTGGAGAATTTACCCCACAATCAAGGAGCAATTAGAGAAGAAAATGAAGAGTTAGAAAACATAGTTGCAGGTGTGAGCACTTGGCAAGGCATGTTGCTTTGCAAGGATGAAATGAAAATGGACATCTTCATTACTTATCATATACAGGGAAATGCACTAGTTATCATGGTCTCCTTTCAGAAGTAGGCAAAAAATACAATCAAATTAGTTGCTTTTGTAGGAGAACAAATTGGAATGTAATCATCTCATTTAAATGCTAAATTCCCAGAAGCGAGAAAGATGAAACCAACTCAGCATATTTCTAATTATTTATTTCTTTAATACAGAGATTTATCCCCTCAAGATCAAGCTAATTGATATTAATTTTTGATGTTACCATGTGCAATAGGAGCCCTCATTCTATATTGTGGTCCAGGATCTTGTGATTAAAATGAGGAGCAGAGGTGGTAGTGGGAAGAGGAAGATTTGTTAAACTGGCTGATTTAACTACTATCTGTACCTGGACTTCCCATTTACCATCTTATTTTTATCTGTCAAAGACATTTTCAAAAATCAGTTTGTAGAGGAAATGGTATGGCTTTAAAATACATGCATTTGTTATACATATATTTTTCTTATCAAGTCAGCCTCACAAGTACAAGCTGCATTCTTCCAGTATAGCTTTTAAACTTGTTTTGAGTTAATTTGTTCACTTGCCAGCCATTGTTACACAGCATCAGTAAATACTATCTCATAATTAACAATGATCCACATTGCTTAAGGTGAAATACTCAGAGGTCCTTTAGCTCACATTAGGGGCTTGAGAAGTAGAACATTTTAATTATCTGGAAAGCACTCAGACAGCAAATCAAACATTAAAAGACCAAAAGCTTCTTTATAAAATCACAATTCAACTTCTGGTCTTTCATAATAATTTGTTTTTCTGACCATGGAAAGCCTTTAGAAAAAGTCAGCAAATCATTCTATTAGTTCTAATGAAAGAATAAAGTCTTGAACTCATGGAGAACTGGCTGAAATAAGGGCTAAAGGTCCCAGATTATTAAAATCAGTGTCAATCAGTTTAGACAGGTCATCAATAACTGTCCACTTACATTGTTCATCCAGCCTTAGTACACAGAAGTAAGCCTCATATCTATTTTAGTTTCACTAACACTTTATTAGGAATAAGTTTGAGTGAGGAAGTTGGTCATTTTGGAAAATGCCTTGGGAAAAAATTTGCCTGAAGAGTTTTAAGTCTTATGCCTTTAGTTGTGGTTCTCCTGTTATGCTAAGCTGGACTGATCATGAGAGGAAGTTTAAAAAAAGAATTTGGAAAAATAATGTTCAAGAACATAAACTTTGACAACATTCTTTTGAAGACTTAAAGATTTTTTTGTTTAAATATGTTTGCTAATGGATTATGAGCTTATGACACCATAATAAATGTTTCAAAAGCAGAGATTATTTTTGAAAGATCATAATTCTATTTCTTAAAAAGGTGCATATTTAGACATAGGCCAAACATCTAATATTTAATTCAATAAAGTTATGAGTGTAAAAGTTATGGTAGTTCATGGATGATGTATTGAATGGTTATGACAAACGATGGTCTCCATATGGTGGTTAGATTATTGTATGGTTCACTTCATTCCCAATACCAAGTCCTAATTTTCAGATGTATGCTCCTCAAAAACCATTAGAGGAAACCATCTGGAAACTGAAATTCTCATTTACTCATGAAAAGTCTACAGGCATATCAGATTCTCTCTCTCTCTCTCTCTCTCTCTCTCACACACACACACACACACACATTCACACACATGCAAATGAAAAGGAAAAGGAGAGAGAGCAACAGAGATATTTATTGTACACTGAGTATCTATGAAAAGTATATACTATAATAGATGTTGGAAAGGACAGTGGAACATCTAGCTCTTCTAGTGTTCATTCCACTGGATCCAGAAACCATATTTTTTTCTGGCCCTATAATAGATATTTTCATTGTCCCTTAAACATTTTTATATGCAAATAAATTAATGAAATAGGGAAGTATTTAAGCCTGGAATTAGGTTATCTCAAGTTTTGGGTCACTTTGAAACAACTGTTTATTTTGGGAGTGTAGATTTCTCCTCTCAGATAACTTACATAATAATAACAAATATTATAACATATCTCCATAAGACAAAATGCTACCTATATTTAATGAAATTCTGTCACAATCACACTTATCGAATTACCCCAGCAAGCTTTCAGCTTTAATCATCCAACAACCCTACTATAAAGGAATAATTAACCATTCCTTCAAAGGGTGAAAGGCACTCTCAGAAATACAATCTCTGAATGATTTCTTTCCTGATTGGTTAGACAAAGAGACAGCCTTACACTTTTCCAGCACATGTAGACATTGCCTCAGAAATAAAATAAAGCAGTCATGAAAATAAACTTTATTGTGTATTATACATCCAAGGCCTTTTGAAAATAAAGACACAAGAGATGCTAAATACAAAGAGAGGGTGGAGATCAAGATGGCAAAATAGAAGAAACCCATCTCCTCCCACAAACAAATCAAATGTACATATACATGTGGAACAATTCTCACAGAATATGTACTGTATGCTGGCAGATCTCATACAACCAAAGCTGTGGGAAAGATCACCATATAACTGGGTAGGACTAAAGGAAAAAAAAAAAGGAATAGGGATGGGACCTACACCCCTGAGAGAGATCTGTGAAAGAAGAAAGGTTCCCTCAGCCTGGGAACCTCCTTTGCTGGCTGGGAGGTCAGTCAGGACAAAAAGGGAGCTTCAGAAACTCAGAGGAAAGTGCAACAGCTGGCTTGTAGAAGACAGGACAGAGAGGGATGAGAACAGATAATCCTTGCCACATCACTGCACTTCCCAGCCCAAGGCACCTGCTTGCTGGTGTGCTCAGAGGCTGGGTGCTAAAACTTGAGATTCAGCAGACAGACCTGGGGAGAGGAATCAGTTTGGCTAGTGGTCCTGGACCTAAGTAGGGGTGTGCACAGGACAGAGCTCGGGTCTGCCAAAGGAGCCCCACTGTCATTGCGTGCAAGGGAGGGGTGTGACCCTGCCATAGCAGCCTCATTCTCAGCTTGCTCACAGTGAGTGTGGCTCAACTGATAGAAGATCTAAGAACACACAAACACTAGGGTGTTGCCCACACATGGAGGTAGAGCTGAAATCTGAGCCCATGACCATCATGCCCACAGCTAAGATGGGGCTAAAGGCAGTGCCAACAACACTGTACTCACACACCAGGTAGCAGGCAATGTCACAAAGTGAATGTCCCAGTGGACAGCTCCTAGAGAGAAATACACAATGACTCCTTTCCCAGCAGGAGCACTCCAGTCCCGCCTATCTCACACAAAAGTTTAGAAATGGATCTGGAGGCTTCTACTGCAACAACTGGGGAGCAGACTCTGCCCCCAACAACAGGGCTGTGACAACCACAGAGCAAAGAGGAGGCTCCACCCAACATCCAGTGCAGGTTCTGGTCATCACAACACCAATAATACCCCCTATCAAGGGGGAAAAAACCAGCACACTCTGAGGAAAAATATGGCTGGCATTTATACCAAAACCAGCCCTCACTTCAAAAATATTGGACACACAGTATACACATGCTCCTACCTAAAAACACCCATTTAAGACCAGAGTAGATAACTGTTTCTCCTAAATTCACAGAGTCAAAGAAATATAAGTAAAATGAACTCCCAATTAAAAGAGCAAGAGAAATTCCCTGAAAGAATAATGAAAGAGACCTCTCCAGTCTACCAGATCTCAAGTTCAAAAAGGAGGTAATAAAATGCTGAAGGAGTTAAGAAAGGCAATCAGTAGAAATGCAGATCACTGTAAAAAGGATCTAGAAACTATAAAGAGGAGTCAATCAAAATTAGACAACTCAGTTGCTAAGATGAAAATCAAGCAAATGGCAATAAAAAGCAAACTAAATAATGCAGAAGAACAAATAAGTGATCTGGAAGATAGAATAATGGAAATCACCCAATCAGAACAGCAGACAGAAAGACAAATAAAAAAAAAAGAAAAGAAAGCAACATATGAGACCTATGCATGTCAATCTATGCATAATAGGGATTCCAGAAGAAGAAGAAAGAGAAAAGGGGATCAAAAATGTGTTTGAAGAAAGTATAGCTGAAAACTTCCCAAAAGGAAAGAAGGAAACAGATATCCAGGTACAGGAAGTACAGAGGGTCTCAAACAAGATGAATCCAAACAGACCTACACCAAGACATATCATAATTAAAACAGCAAAATTAAAGAGAGGATTCTAAAGGCAGCAAAAGAAAAACAAAGAGTAGATCAAAAGGAAACTCCCATAAGGCTGTCAGCTGATTTCTCTACAGAAACCTTACAAGTGAGAAGGGAGTGGCAAGATATATTCAAAGTCCTGAAAGGGAAGAATCTGCAACCTAGGAAACTCTACACAGCTACATTAGCATTCAGAATAGGTGAGATAAAGAATTCCTCAGAGAAGCAAAAGCTAAAAGAGTACAGCAATACTAAACCTATCCTAAAAGAAATATTGAAAGGTCTTCTCTATATAGAAAAAAAGCAAGAATTTATAGGAAAGGGAAAAATCACAATTAGAAAGGCAAATATAAAAAAAGGTTGTAGATCAGTTTAATAAGCCAGTACATAGATTAAATAAAACAATCAAAAATTTTTGTGAAAGCAATTAGAACTACAATGAACAGCAAAATGATAAACATGAATATATAAACTAGGACATCAAAATCACAAAATGTGGGGGAGGAGAGTATAACAATGTAGATCATTTAGAATGTGTTGAGCTTATATGACTACCAGTCTAATGCAAGTACATATAGTAATGCATTAACATACTTGAAAACCAGGGTAACCTCAAATCAAAAACATACAATAGGGACTTCACTGGTGGCACGGTTGTTAAGAATCCACCTGCCAATACAGAGGACACGGGTGTGATCCCTGGTCCGGGAAGATCCCACATGCTGCAGGGTGACTAAGCCGATGTGCCACAACTACTGAGCCTGAGCTCCAGAGCCTGCAAGCCACAACTACTGAACCTGTGTGTCACAACTACGGAAAACTGCATGCCCTAGAGCAATGTGCCACATCTACTGAAGCCTGCATGTTCTAAGACATGAATGCCGCAACTACTGAGCTCACGTGCTGCAACTACTGAAGCCCACGTGCCTAGAGCCTGTGCTCTGCAACAAGAGAAGCCACCGCAATGAGAAGCCCGCACACTGCAATGAAGAGTAGCCCCTGCTGCCTGCAACCAGAGAAAGCCTGCATGCAGCAACAAAGACCCAACACGGCCAAAACAAAAACAAAAACAATAGATTCACAAAAAACAAAAAGAAAAGAAATAGAGCATAATACAAAAGAAGACCATCAAACCACTTAACGAAAAACAAAAAGAAGAAAGAAATAAAAAAGAGATAGAAAATCAACTGGAAAACAAGGTTTAAAAATGGCAATAAATACATACCTATCAATAATTACCTTAAATGTCAATAGACTAAATGCCCCAATCGAAAGACATAATGTGGCAAATTGGATAATAAAACAAGAACCTACAATATGCTGCCTACAACAGACCCACTTTAGGGCGAAGGACACACATAGATTGAATGTGAGGGAATGGAGAAAGATATTTCCTGGAAATGGAAATAACTAGAAAGCTGGGGTAGCAAAACACATATGAGAAAAAACAAACTTTAAAACAAAGGCCATAAAGAATGATAAAGAAGGACACTGTATAATGATAAAAGGATCAATACAAGAAGAGGATATTACACTTGTTAACATATGTGAACCCAGTATAGGAGCACCTAAATACATAAGACAATTACTCAGAGATATAAAGGGAGAAGCTGATGGGAATACACTAATGGTAGGAGACTTTAACACCAAACTGACATCAATGGACAGATCTTCCAGACAGAAAATCACTAAGGCAATAGAGAACTAATTTGACACAATAGAACAGTCAGACTTAATATCTTCAGGACATTACATCCAACAAAAAACCAAAACAAACAAACAAACAAAAACCCAGAATACACATTCTTTTTAAGTGCACAGAAACATTCTCTAGGATAGACCATATAATAGGACACCAAACAAGCCTCAACAAATTTAAGGGGATAGAAATTATTTCAAGTATCTTTTCTGACCACAACAGCATGAAACGAGAAATCAACCACAAAAAGAGAAATGAGAAAAAAATGATTAAATGGAGACTACTAAACAATATGCTACTAAAAAATCAATGGGTCAGTGATGAAATCAAAGAGGAAATAAAAAATTACCTCAAGACAAATGATGATGAAAACACAACAGTAAAAAATCTATGGGATGCAGCTAAAGCATTCCTAAGAGGGAAGTCCATAGTGTTACAGGATTTTCTCAAAAAACAAGGAAAATCACAAATAAACAACCTACGTTACCACCTAAAAGAATTAGAAAAAAAAGAACAAACAAAACCTAAAGTCAGCAGAAGGAAGAAAATAATAAAGGTCAGAGAGGAAACATGTAAAACAGAGATAAAAACAATAGAAAAAAAATAAAGCCAAGAGCTGTTTTTTTGAAAGGATAAACAAAACGTACAAACCCCTTACCAGGTTCATCAAGAGGAAGAGAGAGGACCCATTTAAACAAAATGAAATGCAGAGGGAAAATAACAACCAATACAGTAGAAACACAATAAGTCAGAAGGAAATACTAGGAGCAGTTATACGCCAACAACTTGGACAACCTAGAAGAAATGGACAAGTTTCTAGAAACATACAGCTTACCAAAACTGAATCAAGAAGAAAAGTACAATGAGGTATTACCTCACACCAGTTAAAATGGCCATCATCAAATGTCTATAAACAATAAATGCTGGAGAAGGTGTGGAGAAAAGGGAACTCTCCTGCACTGTTGGTGGGAATGTAAATTGGTACAGCCACTATGGAGAACAACATGGAGGTTCCTTAAAAAACTAAAAAACTAAAAATAGTTAGCCCCAATATTCATAGCAGCACTATTTCTAACCACCAAGACATGGAAGCAACATAAGTGTCCATTGACAGATGAATGGATAAAGTAGATATGGTATATATATATATATATATATATATATATATATATATATATATATACATACAAACAATGGAATACTTCTTAGCCATAAAAAAGTGAAATAATGCCATTTGCATCAACACGGATGGACCTAGAGATTATCGTACTAAGTGAAGTAAGTCAGACAAAGAAAGACAAATATCATATGATATCAATTACATGTGGAATCTAAAAAAATGATACAAATGAACTTATTTACAAAACAGAAACAGACTCACAGACATAGAAAACAAACATATAGTTACCAAAGGGGAAAGAAGGAGGAGAGATAAATTAGGAGTTTGGGATTAACAGATACACACTACTATACTTAAACAACCAGGACCTACTGTATAGCATAGGGAAGTATATTCAATATCTTGTAAGAACCTATAGTGAAAAGGAATCTGCAAAAGAATATATATATATATCTGATATATATATATCTGATATATATATCTGAAGAATATATATATATATCTGATATATATATATCATATATATATTTCAGATATATATATATCTGAAGTATATATGTATCTGATATATATATATATATATGAAGTATATATATCTATCTATCTGAATCACACCTGAAACTAACACAACATTGTAAATCAACTATATTCAAATAAAAAGATTCCAAGAGATGTGTCTACTGCCACCTAGAAACAAGGTGAAGGCCATTCCTATATTAAAGAAGCGGTACTGGATAGTGTCAAGACATAGGTCTTGGTTGAAAATGTGGCCAATGTAAACCCACTACTTGGGTGTGAATCTTAGCTTCCCACTTACTAGCTGTGTGACTGTGAAATTAAGTAGAAATTAATCTCTACTTCATTTTTCTGATTATTGATATAATAGAACCAAAGATGACACCTCTCACTATCAGGACTTCTGTGAGAGTTAAATCTGTTAGAAAGAATTATGTAAATAGCACACAGTAAGCACTCAATAAATGTAAGCTGCTATGACAATTATTATTATTAACTTCCTTTCTTCTTTGTACTGGGCTATATTTCATCACTTAGAGATGTCTAATCTTAGCAACAGAAGACTAAGACATTGGCCAAAATTAATCTCCATACTTCAGAAAGAAAATTAGGGATTGCAAGGAAACTGGTAAAATATAGCAAGGCACTTGATCCAAGTTGAAAGTAAAGTGGGTTTTTTTTTTCATTTTCCAGTCACATTTGCACCTGTAAATTACATATTAGGGTGAATCATCAACATATTAAAATATGATGGTAAAAGAGATAATTCTGAAACTAAACGTAAAGTTCCTTGCCTAAAATATCAATTCCAAGGTTAAAACTGTAGGTTTGCTTTGGGACTAAATAGAAAAACAACAGTTTATGAGGCCTTTTGCATTAAACAGAATCTAGTTTAAATTTGGTGACAGTTTAATTCTAGTGCTGCATTCATCTAACAGATTCAAAATCATTTGCAAACATGTACCATATCATTATCCTTGTTTCACGGAGACTCCAAAGCATAGGCGGAGATTAATGTTTTCAGGCAACTAACCAAGCATTTCTTGGTCAGCTGCTGGGTACTGATGAGTGTTCTACAAGTTAAGGTATATCTTAAAATATCTCATTTACTGCCATTTTCTCCAAAAATGCTAATTGAAGTGGAAAATGAGTGAGTCATACAAATTTAATTTAAGAAAATTTTGTAATACCTAGCACTGCGCTAGTTGCATAGGGAGATATCAAGGTGATTGAAATATGATGCCTTTCCTCAAAGAGCATATATTTTGCTGAGGAGATAATCATAATGATAATGGCTAACATATTCTGAGCACTTACTGGGTGTCAACTATTAAAGTAAGTTCTTTATATGTGTTTTGTCAATTTATTATTATTATTTTTATTTTTTATTTTTTATTTTTTTGCGGTACACAGGCCTCTAGTTGTTGTGGCCTCTCCTGTTGCAGAGCACAGGCTCCGGACGCACAGGCTCAGTGGCCATGGCTCACGGGCCCAGCCGCTCTGCGGCATGTGGGATCTTCCCAGACCGGGGCACAAACCCATGTCCCCTGCATCGGCAGGCGGACTCTCAACCACTGCGCCACCAGGGAAGTCCTTGTCAATTAATTTTTATAATCAATCCTATAGTTAGGTACAAATCAACCCAATTCATAGTAAGAAAGCTGAGGATTAGAGAGGTTGAGAGATTTTCCCAAGGTTACCTGATGGTGGTTCGGGAAGGCTAATAATTCATTTGCCTCACCACAGGTAGGACCCCACTGTTGGTGGGGCTCTTAATTCCCAACAAAATTGCCCTGATCCTCTGGGGACTTCATACAATCTTTCTTCAAGAGATTCACATTTACAACCTCATATCCTCCTCTCCTTTCTCTCCTTTCTTAAAGATTTTTGCCTATAGATCAGTATCTTGGTTTTTGACAGATTCAATAACCTATTCTCTTTCAATGATTTCATCCTCCCTTCCATTCAATAATCCATTCCTATAACTGAATCACTAGCATTGCTTTCATTATGGCAATTCCAAGTGTCACACTCCAAAACCACCAGCTCCTTTCTTACCTACTGCCTCTACTCCAGACTCACAACAATTTTTCAAACCCATATAAATGCAACCCATTGAACGAATTGAACCTCCATCTTATCTCCCTCTCAGGACCCGTTATGTTCTCATTTCCCTCCTTATCCAGCTTAAATTCCACTGTCCAACCTGACTACCTTGCTCCGTTTCCCTCTGACATTGTTGCTTGGCGAAATCTAACCCTGGATAAGTTCAGTGCTTCATCTACATTGTGTCAGTGTCCAGGCATCAGAATTTGATGAAAGGAAAACATAAAAATGCTGACTGGCTTTATTTTATTTTATTTTTTCTCAGTTTTAATGAGATATAATTAGCATATGTCTTTGTATTAGTTTAAGGTGTACAACATAATGATTGATACATGTATATATTGCAAAATGATTACCACAATAAATTTAGTTATCATCCATCAATTCTCATAGTTAATACATTTTTTTCTTGTGAAAAGCACTTTTAAGACCCACTCTCTTAGCAACTTTCAAACATACAATACAGTATCCTTAACTGTAGTTACCATGCTGTACATTACATTCCCAGAGTTACTTGTCTTATAACTGGAAGTTTGTACATTTTGACCCCCTTCATCCAATGCCCCATACTCCACCCCCTTCCCCTGGCAATCCAGTCTGTTCCATTTCTATGAGTTTTGTTTTTGTTTTTGTTTTTTTTAGATTCCACATGTACATACAGTATTTATCTTTTTCTGTCTGACTTTTTTCATTTAGCATAATGCCTTCAAGGTTCATCCATGTTGTTGCAAATGGCAAGATTTCATTATTTTTATAGCTGAGTAAAATTCCATTGTGAGGTATATATGTATCACACATCTTCTTTATCTATTCATCTGTTCATGGACACTTAGGTTGCCTCCATGTCTTGGCTATTGTAAATAATGCTGCAATGAACATGGGGGGGACAAATATTTCTTGAAGATAGTGATTTTGTTTCCTTCAGATATGCAACTGACTCTTGAAGAACATGGGGGTTAGAAGGGCCAACCTACTTGCACAGTTGAAAATCTGTGTATAACTTTACATTTGACCCTCTCTACCTGCAGTTCCAAATCTGTGAATTCAACCAACCATGGATCATATGGTATTGTAGTGCTTATTTACTGAAAAAAAATGTGAGTATAAGCGGATCTGTGCAGTTCAAACTTATGTTGTTCAATGGTCAACTGTATACCCAGTGTAATTGCTGGATCACATGGTAGTTTGATTTTTAATTTTTTGAGGAATCCATATTGTTTTCCATAATGGCTGCACCAATTTACATTCCCACCAACAATGTTCAATAGTTCTCTTTTCTCCACATCTTAGCCAACACTTGCTATCCTTTGCTTTTTTGAGGACAACCATTCTAACAGGTGTGAAATTATATCTCATTATGGTATTTATTTGCATTTCCCTGATGATTAGTGATGTTGAGCAACTTTGTACCTGTTGGCCATTTGTATGCCATCTTTGGAAAAACATGTATTTAGTTCCTCTGCCCATTTTGAAATTGAATTTTTGAGGGTTTTTCTTGATACTGAGTTGTATGTATTCTTTATATATTTTGGATATTAATTCCTTATCAGATACATATTTGCAAATATTTTCTCTCACTCTGTAGGTTGCCTTTTCATTTCATTGAGGGTTTCCTTTGTTCTTCAGAATCTTTTAAGTGTCTAGTAGTCACACTTGTTTATTTTTGCCTTTGGTGTCAAATACAAAAAATAATTGCCAAGACTAATGTCAAGGGAGTTTACTGCCTGTTTTTTCTATGTGTTTGATGGTTTCAGGTCTTACATTCAAGTCTTTAATTTAATCCATTTTGACTTAATTTTTGTGTATGGTGTAAGATAGGGGTCCAGTTTCATTCTTTTGCATAGGGCTCTGCAGCTTTCCTGACACAATTTATTGAAAAGACTATCCTTTCACATTCATGGCCCTTTTGCTGTAAATTAATTCACCATATATGCACGGGTTTATTGCTGGGCTCTATATTCTTTCTTATTGATCTACATGTCTGTTTTTATGCCAATACCACACAGTTTTGATTACTATAGTTTTGTAATATAGTTTAAAATGAAAAAGTGTCATGCTTTCAGCTTTGTTTTTGTTTTTTTAAATATTTATTTATTTATTTGGTTGCGCAGGGTCTTAGTTGCAGCATGTGGGCTCCTTAGTTGTGGTATGCAGACTCATAGTTGCGGCATGCATGTGGGATCTAGTTCCCTGACCAGGGATCGAACCTGGGGCCCCTGCATTGGGAGCATAGAGTCTTATCCACTGCACCACCAGGGAAGTCCCATCCTTTTGTTTTTCTTTCTCAAGATTGTTTTTTCTATTTGGGTCTTTTGCGATCCCATGCAAATCTTAGAATTTTTTTCTGGTTTTATTTAAAATACATAATCACTCATCTTGAGAGTACCCTTAGTACTGCACAGGAATCAAACTAGATTTCCCTTGTTCAACGGTTTTCAAAATTTTCTGTTTCAAGACCCTTTTCTACTCTTAAAAATTATAGAATTAAGTAATTCTGTTTATATGTATTATATCTACCAATATTTGCCACATTAGAAGTTAAAGTAGAGAAAGTTTAAAAGACTTACTAATTCGTTTTAAAAACCAAATAAATCCATCATATGCTAATTAAATATTTTATGAATAATAACTTTATTTTGAAAAACAAAAAGTTGATAAGAAATGAATACTTTTATATCTTGCAAATTTCTGCAGTGCATGGCTTAATAGAAGACAGCTGGATTCTCCTATGTGCTTCTGCACTGAATTTGTTTCAACACCACATGTCATGTAGTCTTTGAAAAATCCCAGTGTATACTCAGAATGAGAGGGAAAAAGCAAATAACATTAGTATTATGATAAAAATAGTTTTAACTTCACAGATCTACTTAAAGACTCTTGGGGACCTCCAGGAACCCTTCAGTCACAATTTTAAAGCTGCTTTTATAACCCATTCATTTCCTCACTCAGCTTGCTAAATAATTTTCTGCTATATTTTTTTCTCAAATTTTCAACACCTACTTTTCTCTCTTAGCTCATAATCAATAAAATTGCAACATATTTCCTTGAAAAGCAAAAGCAATCAAAAGAGAATTTCCATACATTCTCACTACTTACATATTGACCTACATTCATCTATACCTGTATACTCTACCCAACCTCTGCACTCTACCTTGTCTCTAAAGGAGGTAGTGGCCATGCCAATGCCATCTCCTTGCTTGTTCTCAATATTTCTCCCTTTTTACCTCCTCAAAGATATTGCTTCAGCTTCTGCATCATTTTTTCCTTCATTATTGCATAATTTCCAAAAACATTCTAAATTGTTTCAGAAGATTCCAACATAAAAACCCCAAATTCTTAATTCCACTTCCCCTCCAGCTTTGGCCACATCTTTCTTTTTCTTTTTGACAGCAAAACTCCTGATTTTCTGCCTATACTCTCTATCTCAATTTCCTGTATTCCCATTCTCTCTTGAGTGCAATGTTTTTCAACTTTTCTCCCCAAATATCTTATAAAATAGCTCTTGTGAAGATCTCCAGTGGCCTCCATGTTGCTAAGTCCAATGGACATTTCTTAGTTCTCACCTTATTCAACTAAGCTGCATTTGACACATTTGATCAAAACCTCATTCTTAACTTTCTTCACTTAGCTTCTGGGTCACATTCTCAGATTTCTGCCTGCCACACCAGAAGTCCTTCTCAGTCTCCTTTGTTGATTCCTTCTCATCTCCCTAACCATTAGTATAGCAATGATTCAGAACACAGACTTGTATATCTTCTCTATGATTCCCTCCTTATATAATCTTATTCAGGCTCATTAACTCAAACACCATCCAAATTTACATCTACTCCCAAACTTACACCTCCAGCTTGGACCTTTTCACTGAACTCCACACACTTATGGCCTAAATTATATCTCCAATTAGATATCTAATATGCCTTTCAAACCTTAAAACTGAACTCACGATTCCTGTTTCTGATTTCTCCACAGTTTTCCCTGACTTTGTAAGTAACAATCCTTCAAGTTGATCTAGCCAAATAAACTCTTGGATGATTCCAAACGTAAATAATATTTTTCCACTTCTCAAATCATTTCATCGGCTTAAAGTCAACATCATTTCATTAGCCTATAAAGTCCTGCACAACCTGGTCCAGTGTTGGTCTCTGGACTTATCATCTGCTACTCTTTCCTTCATTCACTCAGCTCCAGCAACAATGGACTTCTTTCTGGTCCTTGAATGCCATGCCACCTGCCAAGGCATCTGGACATATTTCGCAGGTAAAGGGAAGTCACTGCAGAAATTTCGCATCACACTATTTCTTGAAATAGGGTGGTCTTTGTTCTCTTTCAGTCTGACCAACCCTGTGAAACTGAGGCAGAATCTAAAGTTTGACAAAGCAATTCCCATGGTCTAAAATTTCTGATTCCTTTCAAAAAAACATTTTAAACTTTCAGTGTATTTCAATACCAATTAGAATCAATGAGCTGAGTTTTGGACAAAGTTACACTGAGAAAATTTGTTTGCATACAGTAAAAATATATGTGTTTGATGAGTACAGAGAATGAAGGCTTTAGAAATTCATAAAAAAGGATAAATGAATATGAGATCAGAAAAGGCTTAATGGGGAAGATAGCTTTTTAGCTTGAAGAGTGAGTAGCATCTGGATAAGTGGAAACAGTCAGAGGGACACTCACATTAGGCAGCGTTCTTGGGCAAGGAGGCAAGATTTAAGAGCAGGACATAATGAAGGATCAAACTGACTGAAAAAAAAAATGAGCTTATTTTAGAAGATAAAGTACATGAGATGTTTACACTTGGCTTCTCTAAATTTAATTAACTTAATCCTTCTACATTTTATAGGGTCTGTAAATTCAAATCTACATAGATTTCATGATAGGATCATGGTGATTTGCATGTATTTACAGCATCTTGGTCTGATTGTATTTTTTAGACTAGAACACATTTATTCTCAAAATATGCAAATATTGAGTTTCAATAGCCATTTTTTCTTTTTAAGTAAAATAGCATTCACAGTCAAGTTGTTTAGTTTAAAAAACAGGCAGGTCACTGTGGAGAACAGTATGGAGGTTCCTTAAAAAACTAAAAGTAGAACTACCATACAACCCAGCAATCCCACTACGGGGCATATACCCTGAGAAAACCATAATTCAAAAAGAGTCATGTACCACAATGTTCATTGCAGCTCTATTTACAATAGCCAGGACATGGAAACAACCTAAGTGTCCACTGACAGATGAATGGATAAAGAAGATGTGGCACATATATACAATGGAATATTACTTCAGCCATAAAAAGAAACGAAATTGAGTTATTTGTACTGAGGTGGATGGACATAGAGTCTGTCATACAGAGTGAAGTAAGTCAGAAAGAGAAAAACAAATACCATATGCTAACACAGATATATGGAAGCTAAAAAAAAAAAAAATGGTTCTGAAAAACCTAGGGGCAGGACAGGAATAAAGATGCAGACGTAAAGAATGGACTTGAGGACACGGGGAGGGGGAAGGGTAAGCTGAGAAGAAGTGAGATAGTGGCATGGACATATACACACTACCAAATGTAAAATAGATAGCTAGTGGGAAGCAGCCGCACAGCACAGGGAGATCAGCTCGGTGCTTTGTGACCGCCTAGAGGGGTGGGATAGGGAGGGTGGGAGCGAGATGCAAGAGGGAGGAGATATGGGTATATATGTATATGTATAGCTGATTCATTTTGTTATAAAGCAGAAACTAACAAAAAAATATTTGGAGACTTGGAAAAATTATATATGTATTTGAAATTAGAACGGGGCATTCACGTTTATTTTTTATCTGTAACTTTTATTATCACCTTATCACTACCTTTCTAGATGTATCCTTAAAAATTAAATTTAAAAGTGCAAAAAGAAAAAATGCTAAGTGCTTGTATTGACAACCCAAACAATAAAGTGCTTTATTTGACAACAAGAACAACAAAAAACATCAGGCAGGTCTTCAGGTAGTACTTTTCCTACAATGTATTTGATTTGGTTTTGAAGCATAAATCAAATCATTTCAATTACCATTCAACTTGTGGGCAGAGCCATTGTAGAATAAAGAATCAACAGAAAAATATGAACAGTCTCATCCTCTTTCCTAACACTCTCAAAAATTCACTTTCCAGGGCTTCCCTGGTGGCGCAGTGCTTGAGAGTCCGCCTGCCGGTGCAGGGGACACGGGTTTGTGCCCCGGTCTGGGAGGATCCCACATGCCGCGGAGCCGTGGGCCATGGCCGCAGGGCCTGTGCGTCCGGAGCCCGTGTTCTGCAGCGGGAGAGGCCACAACAGTGAGAGGCCCGCATACCGCAAGAAAAAAAAAAAAAAAAAAAAAAAAATTCACTTTCCAATTCATTGTCTCAGACTAAAAAAATAAACAAGCATTCATGCTCAGAAACATTATGTCAATGATTCAGTTTCAGCCTCCTTCTCCACCATCCAACATTTTTTTGCTCTATGTCAAGCCGTGTTTCCATAATCAATCTTTGGCTGTTTATGATTGGGACTAAGCACCTTTTGCGCTTCCAAGATATTGCAAGTGAGTGCAAACCAAGGAGAAAATAGATTATCCAAGCACAAGTTTTATTTATGTTCTGACAGCAGTACCCTTGCCTTCATCTTTTTCCATGTGTAACCTGATTTCCCAATATCTCCTCAAAAGATAAAATCTCACTATCTCGGGTTTTCAACAGCACAATGAAAATTGGTCTCTGGAAGCAAATTTGGCCTACCCTTTGCTAAATTATTACAGTTTAAGCCATATTTGCTAAAAAGAAAAGAAAAATGTCACTTAAGACCCATTTAGAATGTGTAGATTTGCTTTTTCAGTTTTGTCTTTTAAGCAAGAGAGCAGAAGTTCAAATTTAGAGACAATAGGCTTTTTTTTAAAATTCTTTTGAGATAAAACCTTCATTCTCTGAACAAGGACAATATCAATTAACAGAGAAATTTCAGAATATTCTACCTGAATATTAGAATAGAATATTCTAACAGATGATACTTTTAATTACTTAACTATATAATTTCTAAGTTCCTATTACCAGTCATGATTGTGTTCTTTTTTAACTGTACCAGGAACCTATAAAATGAACATTTGAAGATAACTGGTTATCTTAGTATACTGCATTATATTTGAAAAATGATCCTTTATATTATCTGATGCCTTTTTTTAGTAAGAAAATCTATTTTCATATATTTAACCTTAAACTGTTTTTAAAAAACTAAATTTGATCCTTACTCTTGTCCCAAATCTATTTCACTCAGTTTTCATAAAGGCATTTTTCCAAAGTGTTAATGGAATTTTGAGCTTTGTTGTTTTCTTTCAGAATTTAAGTAACTCCTCACTTTAAAACTTTGGGTAAATGATTATGAAGGAGGAAATTGTTGTTACGAAGAGGAGACCTGAAAAGCAGAGTTTAATAGATGTATTTTACGATTCAGTCTTGGAAGAAATTAAAAACAACAACAAAAACTGGAAAGAAGTTTCCTTGAACAGGAACTTCATTCCTTCCCTAATGAATTAGAAGAGTCTCAAACTTGTGGTAGACCGTGGCTGACAGAAATAGATCATGGTGTTTTTTATACCCTGTGAACTTCTGGCAAAAAATGAATTGAGGTAAAACTAAACCCATAAAACCCCGCAGGTTGGGGAAAATCTTTTAGAAACAATCCTCAGATACACATGGGTTGTCCAACAGCTTTACTAAACTGAGTCAGTCAGACAAGGACAACCAAAACCTAAGAACTTGTCGCTTCAGAGGAGTCAGGAGTCAGCAAAATAATTCACAAATTTAATCCACGTATGTCTGATTGCTTCATCTTTATTACTAGTAAGGAGACACTCGGTTATATAACCCTAAGATAAAGCCATCTTTCTAAGCTAATACAAAAATAATAGTCAATATCTCTTTGGAAGTGATCTTCAAGCTAGTTGTTGAAATATTTAATATTTGCATGAACAACAAAATTTTAAAAAAGCAGTACAAAATTTAATTCTGAAAGTCAGGTAGTCTTGGAACACAAAGATTTTTGAGAAAGAGAAAGAAAGAATATATAGGGGTACCCAAAGTTCAATAACAGTGCATTGACAGCAATTTTATGTTCATATTTTGAAGAAATGTTCAATTTTTTTGCTAGCTAATTTTTTCTCTTTTAACATCCATAGTCACATGCTCAGTTATAGGATGTACTCTTGAAAGATGTGTGATAGAGAATGTCAGGAAGAGTGACCACTTTCCCTATCTGCACTAGTGTAGTCATGGTGGACTAAACTGAGCATTTAGGAGAAAATCGGCTTGGTGGTCTACTGCAACTCCCTTTCACCCCTCAGGCCAAATTTACACTAATTGAATGAATAAGAATTTGGGGAGCAACCTTTGTTGTTTGAAAGGTATTTAGTGTGAGAACGCTGACTGCTACATTATTATTGCTATTATTTTGGCTGTAGACAAAGAAAGAGGTGATTTGGTGTATAGACAGCTGGGAGAAATAAGAAACCAGTATGGTTCTGACAAAGGCAAGACTGAAAAGAAACATTAGAGCATGTTGCACCTTTGTAATAGGAAAGCAATAGTTTTCATAAAAGTGCCACAATTTTAGCAGCACTGACAAAGGGTTCTGATCAAAGGGTTTGTGGGACCAGCCTTTGATGAGATTGCCAGAGTAGAAAAGTATTTCTTGCTTTGGCTAGCTCAGCACCCATTCCCCTTTCTTCTGGCAACAGCACCCTGAATTTACTTTGTAACAACCCCACTGTCAACTCATACTGTGACTTGCCTTATCCCTCAGGAGTGGGGATTTAACCCAGGCCTGACAATATAGAGCACTATAAAATATTTTTACAATTTTTTTAAAGGTTGAGAAATAATACACATACCATGAAGTCTACTCTTTTCAAGTGTGCAGTTCATTGATCTTCAGCGTGTTTACAGAAATAGGCAACCATCACCAATATCTAATTCCAGATCAATTTTATCATCCCCCAAAGAAACCTTGTACCCATTAGCAGTTGTTCCTCATTCCTACCCACCATCAGCCCTTGGCAACCACTAACCTATTTTCTGTCTCCATGGATTTTGCTGTACGTACATTTTATATTAATGGAATCATACAATATATAGCCCTTTATTTTCTGTATCCTTTCACTTAGCATATTGTTTTCAAGGTTTACCCATGTTGTATTACGTATCAGTACTTCCTTCTTTCTGTGGCTGAACAATTTTTCACTAAATAGGTATACCCCATTTTGTTCATCCATCTATCAGTTGATGGACATTCTATTTTTTATCTATTATGACTGATGCTACTATGAAGAGTCATGTCAAATTTTTGTGGGGATATGATATCAATTATCTTGGTTATATACTATGAGCAGAATCACTGGATCATATAGTAACCCTAAGTTTACATGTAATAGGGAAAATAACAACAGCTCTCTGCGCAGGTTTTGTAGGAACTCTGATCTCATTCTTTTCCTTCCAGTGGTTCCAAACTGATGTTTTACTGCACGATGGTGGAGTGCTCATTTGCTAAGTTGCTGTGGAGTTCAGAAGAGAAGAATGGGAAGAGGAGAAGTTAAACCACTATACATCTCACTGTTCTTACCAATATTGAAACAGTTTTCTTGAGTAAATACTCCCCTGGTGGCTGAAAACTTCTAGTTAATATCTAGAGTTGTGAAAAATATTGACTTTGAAGATTTCTGCCAGTGTTCCCTTGGCTTTTATAATGATAGGATTTTGGAAATCCTTACTCTGCTATTTATAGCTGACATCACTATACCTCTAGTTTCTGCAATGATATTTTTGGTCAAAGCATGTAATATAATCTGGTCCTAAGAAAAATAATTGTACTTTTGTACATGCTGAGGGTTTAGGGTTTGGGGTCTGAGTGTAGTAGTTATTTAGGTGCACTGCCCATATCCCTGGAGCCTCTGACGTCACTGCATTCTTGTCAAATTCCAGTTGTGGATATTTGCATATGGTGCTGCCTCAGAACTTTCTAAAGCCATTTCCATCTGCTCTAACCTCAGGTACATCAGCCTAGAAATGCTTCCTACAAACAATGAGTAGTCATAGTTGGTGTACAATGTCCAGTCTTCCTGGTCCTTTAGGTGGCATAACTTTGAGAGGTATGTTTTATGTTATTGCCCAAAGTATCCCTTCAGGGTTAAGCTTTAGTTGCCCAAAGTTGCATTTGATTTATAATGTACTCCCTATCAGCTTCTTTACCTTCCCTGTCCTGTCTCCCACTTTCCTACTGACATAATCTGCACAGATAAAATCCTTGGACTTGAATCTTTTTCTCAAGGTCTGTTTCTGGGAAAACCTGACTTAGAGAGAAGGAAAGCCTGGAGCCAACTGAAAACAACATATTCTACAATAAAAGTGCTAATCTGGAAAGAAGCCACCTGGGGGTATAATCTGAGAGAGTAGAGCTGAGTCCTGGAGACCATGTGTAAGACTTTCTATTAAATCCTGACTGTTTCTGTTCACCTCCAGTTATATGAGCCAAAATAGTCCCTTTTTGGCTTTACATGAAAGTTGGTTGTTCCAGGTTTTGCTTCTGAAAGAATTCTAAATAATATAATATGATATTGTTGACTGCAGACTTAAAAAAAATAATAGCCTTAGGTAAGCAAAGCTAATGTTTTGAAACCAATGGAAGTAAAAGCACCTTGACAGAGCCTTAGCTGTCTCTCACAAGGAGAGATCAAAGATATTTATTAGGTTTAGGATATAAGCTTCTGTGGTATAAATCAAGTCTTTCAAGGTAGGTACCTAATTGGGATTGAGATAAAAATATGACAAAATTGCTTAAGATTGGTGGACAAAGCATGGTGAGCATCTTGAAGCAAGTCTTGATAAATAAACTATTTGTTTGACAATCTAACTATTTGTTCAGTAGAGCAATCCACTGTCTTATGGAAACTATTTGCCCAGATGAGCAAACTGTTTGTTCAGATAAATTGATATGCAGGAATATCCTGAAGCAAACAGTGAAGCTATTTATTACGTTAAAATCTTCCTGTAATAAACAGTTGTGTTGTTGACATAGGTGTTCTCAGTTCTTAATCCTGATACCTAAGCAATGTCATACAGGTGGTCTTAGTTCTCATAAAGATGAGTAGGATTTTTCTTTATGGGGGGAAGTGTCAGAGACATCAAAGGAATTCTAAGCAAGTAAGTGAGAGAGAATAGGCTTCTGTTCAAAACTCTCTCATCAATAATACCAATGTATTCAGATTTGAAATAGAAAACCAATAAACTAAAAATATTCAAGTCTAGAATGTAATGTCATCAAAAGGTTTTATTGTGTGTCCAGACACACATAGAACAAAAACCTTTCTTTCAAAATATGAATAACTAAACATTTTCAAAATATGAATAACTATAAATTTGAAACTTGGTTCCTTAAAATTCTTCTTCAAAATGAGTATTACAATGGAAAATATTTTGTAACTTAGTTCAGAGATAGTTTTGGAGGCCTACAAATGTTTCCCATTGATATCAACATATCACACAGGCAGGTAGCCATAGCCCAATTTGGCTTTCCATTTATCTGAAAACATTTTTGTCACAGCAGAGGATCTGAGATGGCACAGAAGTGTTTGTATCCTAGCAGCAGGCAAAAGCCAGGGGTTGCCTGCCAAAGTTGTAATGCATGGATTCTGTGGTGCAGATAGCTGCCTCAAGGAGTATGTCATGGGGAAATCTAAGGATGATGAGGCCAGATTCTACTCTGCATGGATCCACAGCAGGTAAGCACTGGAATAAATGTGGTTGGCTGTCATCAGATGTAGGAGATCCTTTGCATTTAAAGCTGAGCTTTTAACAGTATTGCAGGTGAAGAAGTACAATTGAAGGAGTTTTTGCATCATATCCATAGAAGGAGAGGACCATACATCAAAAAGTTTAATTGGGATGGTTAGTTTTCACTAGCTTGTGACTACAAACACTAAAAAAAAATTTTTTTTTTTTTTTTTTTTTTTTTGCGGTACGCCGGCCTCTCACTGTTGTGGCCTCTCCTGTTGCGGAGCACAGGCTCTGGACGCGCAGGCTCAGTGGGCATGGCTCATGGGCCTAGCCACTCCACAGCATGTGGGATCTTCCCGGACCGGGGCATGAATCCGTGTCCCCTGCATCAGCAGGCGGACTCTCAACCACTGTGCCACCAGGGAAGCCCTAAAAACAATTTTAATCCATCAGATTAGCTAGGCTATAAGACTGTCAGGCAAAAATGGTGATGCAACCATTCTAGAGGATAATTTAGCAAAATATATTAAAAGGCTTAAAATGTCCATATCGTTTCTTCAGGAAATTTCAATCCCAAAAACTAATTTTAAGGAGAACGTGTTCAAAAATTGACCTGACACAGGGAGATCAGCTCGGTGCTTTGTGACCGCCTGGAGGGGTGGGATAGGGAGGGTGGGAGGGAGGGAGGCGCAATAGGGAAGGGATGTGGGAACAGATGTGTATGTATGACTGATTCACTTTGTTATAAAGCAGAAACTAATAAAAAAAAAAAAATTGACCTGAAAAATGGTTGTTCATAACAACATCATTTATTAGAGTAAAAATTTGAATCAACGCTGTTCCTATAACCTGCCAAGACTGAAGCAGGAAGAAACAGAAAATATAAACAGACCAATCACAAGTAATAAAATTGAAAGTGTAATTAAAAATCTTCCAACAAACAAAGTCCAGGACCAGATGGCTTCACAGACAAACTCTATTAAACATTCAGAGAAGAGCTAACACCCATCCTTCTCAAACTCTTCCAAAAAATTGCAGACGAAGGAACACTCCCAAGCTCATTCTATGAGGCCACCATCATCCTGATACCAAAACCAGACACAGATATCACAAAAAAAGAATATTACAGACCAATATCACTGATGAACATAGATGCAAAAATCCTCAACAAAATTCTAGCAAACAGAACCCAACAACACTTTAAAAGGATCATACACATGATCAAGTGGGATTTATCCCAGGGATGCAAGATTCTTCAATATATGCAAATCAATCAAGGTGATATACCACTTTAACATATTAAAGAATAAAAACCATATGATCATCTCAACAGATCCAGAAAAGGCTTTTGACAAAATTCAACATCATTTATGATAAAAACTCTCCAGAAAGTGGGCATAGAGGGAACCTACCTCAACATAATAAAGGTCATATATGACAAGCCTACAGCAAACATCATATTCAATGGTGCAAAACTGAAAGCATTTCCTCTAAGAACAGGAATAAGACAAGGATGTTCACTCTCACCACTATGATTCAACATAGTTTTGGAAGTCCTAGCCATGGCAATCAGAGAAGAAAAAGAAATAAAATGAATACAAATTGGAAAAGAAGAAGTAAAACCGTAACTGTTTGCAGATGACATGTTATTATACATAGAAAATCCTAAAGATGCCACCAGAAAACTCCTAGAGCTAATAATCAATGACTTTGGTAAAGTTGCAGGATGCAAAATTAATGCACAGAAATCTCTTATATTCCTATATACTAACAACGAAAGATCAGAAAGAGAAATTAAGGAAACAGTCACATTTACTACTGCAACAAAAAGAATAAAATACCTTGGAATAAACCTACCTAAGGAGGCAAAGGACCTGTACTCAGAAAACTATAAGACCCTCATGAAAGAAATCAAAGACGACACAAACAGATGGAGAGATATACCATGTTCTTGGTTTGGAAGTATCAATATTATGAAAATGACTATACTACCCAAAGCAATCTACAGATTCAATGCAATCCCTATCAAATTACCAATGGCATTTTTTACAGAACTAGAACAATAAAATCTTAAAATTTGTATGGAGACTCAAAAGATCCCGAATAGCCAAAGCAGTCTTGAGGGAAAAAACCAGAGCTGGAGGAATCAGACTCCCTGCCTTCAGACTATACTATAAAGCTACAGTAATCAAGACACTATGGTACTGGCACAAAAACAGAAATATAGATCAATGGAACAGGATAGAAAACCCAGAGATAAACCCATGCACCTATGGTCAACTCATCTATGACAAAGGAGGCAAGGATATACAATGGAGAAAAGACAGTCTCTTCAGTAGTGGTGCTGGGAAAACTGGACAGCTACATGTAAAATAATGAACTTAGAACACTCCCTAACACCATACACAAAAATAAACTCAAAATGGATTAAAGACCTAAATGTAAGGCCAGACACTATAAAACTGTTAGAGGAAAATATAAGCAGAACACTCTATGACATGAATCACAGCAAGATCCTTTTTGACCCACCTCCTATAGAAATAGAAATAAAAACAAAAATAAACAAATGGGACCTAATGAAACTTCAAAGCTTTTGCACAGCAAAGGAAACCATAAACAAGATGAAAAGACAACTCTTAGAATGGGAGAAAGTATTTGCAGATGAAGCAACTGACAAAGGATTAATCTCCAAAATTTACAAGCAGCTCATGCAGCTCAATATCAAAAACACAAAAAACCCAATCCAAAAATGGACAGAAAACCTAAATAGACATTTTTCCAAAGAAGACATACAGATGGACAAGAGGCACATGTAAAGATGCTCAATATGACTAATTATTAGAGAAATGCAGATCAAATGTACAGAATATATACAGATTGCCAACAAAGACATGAAAGGATGCTTAACCTCACTAATCATTAGAGAAATGCAAATGAAAACTACAATAAGGTATCACCTCACACTGGTCAGAATGGCCATCATCAAAATATCAACAAACAATAAATGCTGGAGAGGGTGCGGAGAAAAGGGAACCCTCTTGCACTGTTGGTGGGAATATAAATTGATACAGCCACTATGGAGAACAGTATGGAGTTTGCATAAAAAACTAAAAATAGAACTAACATATGACCCAGCAATCCCACTACTGGGCATATACCCTTAGAAGACCTGAATTCAAAAAGACACATGCACCCCAATGTTCATTTCAGCACTATTTAAAATAGCCAGGTCATGGAAGCAACCTAATGTCCATCGACAGATGAATGGATCAAGAATATGTGGTACATATATACAATTGAATATTATTCAGCCTTAAAAAGGAACGAAATTGGGTCATTGGTAGAGACTTGGAGGGACCTGGAGTGTGTCATACAGAGTGAAATAAGTCAGAAAGAGAAAAACAAATATTGTATATTAATGCATATATGTGGGATCTGGAAAACTGGTACAGATGAACCTGTTTGAAGGGCAGGAATAGAGATGCAGATGTAGAGAACGGATGTGTGGACATGTAGGAGAGGGGGTTTGGGATGAATTAGGAGATTGGGATTGACATATATACACTACCATGTGTAAAATAGCTAGCTAGTGGGAACCTGCTGTATAGCACAGGGAGTTCAGCTCGGTGTTCTCTAGTGACCTAGATGAGTGGGATGGGGAGGAGTGGGAGGGAGATCAGAGAGGGAGGGGATATGGGGATATGTGTATACATATAGCTGATTCATTTTGTTGTACAGCAGAAAGTAACACATTGTAAAACAACTGTACCCCAAGAAAAAAAAAAGAATTGGTTAAATAAATTACCATATGTCAATAAAAGGAAATACCGTTCAGTTATTTTGATGATCCCTGTACATTATGATTCTTAGATATTTGAGGGCTACAGATCACTCTTAGAATCAGATTAACACCGTGGACACTCTCCTATGCTAAAGTATACATGAGCTTACCTACATTCATACCTGAAGTTTGGCACAAAATGCCAAAAAGTTCATGGATCTCCCGAAGTGCGTTTAGGGTTACTAAGTTAAAAAGTCAGCATTAATTACCACTAAATTACAAAATGTTCACAGTATATTAAATTTAAAAAATCAGAATATGTAACATATATAGAAAGAGAAGTATGCCTTTTTAACTTAAATATATGAACTTATACATGAATATTATATTTTACAACCCCTAAAATAATCTATTCAATAACATAGGTCTCCTGCCTACCATTAACAGACAGAAATTACATCTTAATATTTGACTTATTTTCTCAGAAGTTTAATTTTTCCTTTTTCTTGTTTGTTAAAACAAATAAGAAATATTCAACTACCTGCAAATACACACAAGAAAGACTTCATTACTTTTAACCAAAGGGCATATATATCAAGAAAAACACCTAACACATAAAGTAATGATGAGTCTCAGTTTGTCAGTTTTCTGCATTTCTGTGTGTGTGTGTGTACATGTGTGTGTGTGTGTTTGGAATTTGTTAGCCCTGATCAATAGAAGCCAACTCTAGCTAATTTAAGCAGAAGGGGCATTTATTAAATGGAAATGAGCTAGTTAATAGCTTCCAGAATGGCAGTGTAAAGAACTCTATGAAACCTCTCTGCAGCCAAAAACCAAACCAAACCAAAACAAAAACCCAACGAACAACAAAGAAACAAAACAAAAAGACTTTAACTGGTAAAAATTATAGAAACAACAATAACAACTATTTAATCTTCAGAAAATTTCCTAAGGATATATAGCAAATGAATAAACATTTATTCAAAAAAATCTACTAATTCTCATTAAAAACTAGTAAGAGTCTGTGGCTCTTGAGCCATGACTCACTGCCTCCACCCCAGTTCAGCCTGATGGAAGTTCCTCTCCAGTAAGTGAGACCAAGATAATAGGTCTCCCACTCCCCCCAGTTTTCATTCAAGAACTATGGTACCTCCCTGAGAGAGCCAAATTGCCATCATTTCTCCAAGGTACATGTTGCAAGGCAAAATTCAAGGTTTATGCAGCTGAAAAGTCAGAGACTTCCCTCTTCCACACAGCCCTCATTCATATGGCAGAAGCTTTTATGCCAAGTGTGACAGGCTAAGAATACTAAGTCCCCAGTTTCACTTACCCCATCTCACTTGTAGGATGGAAGTTTCATGCAGGGAAAGGCAAGATAAGGAGACTGAAGTCTACCACCCTGTCCAATCCCCTGATCATAAAGCAGGAGTGTCACACAGGGCTCCAAAGTTTCCCCAATGACTATATTTGAAACAGGGAATGAGGAAGTTCAAACCTAAAGGCACTCTCAGAAACAACAGACTTTGGTGGCAAGAAATTAATAAAAATGAACATAGCTTCACAAAAATATGGGCTACTATTAAGAGCATTATGCATAATGGTAATACCAGAGGAGAAAAAAGAGAGGAGCAAAAAAAAAAAAAAAAAAATCAAAGGTGAGTGAAAAGCTGTACTGAAAAAAGGAAATGACAGCTTGTGGTAACTACTATTCATAGGAAAAAGTGAAGAGAACCAGCAATAGTAAAAAAGGTTATTGTTACAAACTATGTAAATATATGTTTGCTTTTATTTCTTCTCTTGACCTTTTTAAAATAAATTATATAAAATAATAAATTATAACAATGTAATGTTGGGTCTGTAACACATACAGATGTAATGTATATCATTAATAGCACAAAATGGAGATAGAGAATAGAACTATATAGTAGCTATATTTTATATCGGTATATCACTTAAATTAGTATAAAT
Organism: Hyperoodon ampullatus; assembly: GCF_949752795.1. Classification (NCBI taxonomy): domain Eukaryota; kingdom Metazoa; phylum Chordata; class Mammalia; order Artiodactyla; family Ziphiidae; genus Hyperoodon; species Hyperoodon ampullatus. The sequence continues at coordinate 76,194,060 of NC_136920.1, forward strand.
TCAAAGAAGATTAGGATAATATAAAATGTATGTGGTAAGCCTTAAAGCAAACACTAAGAATATAATTTTTTAAATAGTGAAAAAATTATTAAAGGAAAAAAATTACTCTAGAAAATATTCACTTATCACAAAAGAAACAATAAAGAAGGAATAGCAGGCAAAAAAATGACTGAACAATATAAAAACAAAATTAAACATGTAGAGTAAATTCTAATTTATCAGAAATTATATTAAATGTAAATGGATTAAACACTTCAATTAAAAGGCAGAGACTGGCAGAATGTATAAAAAATGTGTTAACTGTATACTGTCTATAAAAGACACAACTTAGATTCAAAGACTTAGATTCAAAGACACAAATAGGTTGAATCTACAATGGCAGGAAAAGATATACAGTGCATGCAGTAACCAGAAGAGAGTTGGTGTGAAAACAGCAAACTTATAGATTTTAAGAAACAATTACTACTAGTGACTAGGAAGGGCATTTTATAGTAAAAAAAAAAAAAATCTATCTATTAGGAAGATATAGCAATTATAAACATGTATACATCTAACAACAGAGCCCCAAAATACATGAAACAAAATCTACAAAATTGAAGGGAAAAATGGGCAATGCAACAATAATTGTTGAGGAATTCAATACTCTAGTTTTAATAGTGGATAGAACAAGTATGCAAAAGATCAACAAGGAAATAGATGACTTGAACAAGATTATAAACCTACTAGACCTAACAAATATATTTGGTACGTTCCAAACAAGGAGAGCAGAATACACATTTTTTCAATAACATATAGAATATTCACTACGATATACCATTTCTTAGGCCATAAAACAAACTTCAGTAAAATTAAAAAGGTTGAAATCATACGAAGTATTTTCTCCAACCACAATGGATAGGAATTACAAATAACAGAAATAAGTCTAAGAAGTTCACAAATATGTGGAAATTAAGCAACATACTCCTAAATAACCAATGGGTCAAATAAGAAATCATAAGATAAATTAGAAAATACCTCAAGATGAATAAAGATAAGACACAGAATATCAAAACTTATAGGGTGCAGTGAAAGCAACCATGCTTCGAAGGCAATGTATAGCTATAATAGGCTATATTGAATAAAATATTAAATCTTAAATCAAAACCTTATCTTTCATATTAAGACACTGAAGAAAAAAGAAATTAAAACTAGAACAAGCAGATGGAAAGAAATAATAAAGATTTGAGTACAAATTAAAGAAATAGAAAACCACAGAGAAAGTCTACAAACTGAAAGTCATTTTTAAAAAAAATATAAAACTTAAGCTACGCTGACCAAGAAAAAAAAAAGAGAGAGAGAATACCCAAATTACTTAGACAGGAATCAGAAAGGGTATATCACTACCCACCTTTTAGAAATAAAAGGGATCATAAGGGAATATTACCAACTATTTATGCTATCAAAATAGGTAACTTAGATGAAATGGACAAATTCTTAAAAAGACAAAACAACTGAATTTTTTTCAAGAATAAATGGAAAGTGTGTATAGACCTTTAAAAAATAGATTAAATTAGTACTTCCCAGAAAGAAAATCACAGGCTCAGATGGCTTACCTGGTGATTTCTATCAAATATTTAAAGAAGAGTTAATACCAATCCTTAAAAAATCTTTCAAAAATGTAGAAAAGGACAGACTACATCCCAAATCATTCTAAGAGGCCAGTATTATTCTGATACCAGAACCAGACAAAGGCATCACAAGAAAAATAAACACCAATATCTCTTATAAATATAGATGTAAAAATTCTCAAAAAATAGCAAATCAAATCCAGCAACATGTAAATAGAATTATAACCCAAGATCCTGTGGGATTTACCCCAGGACTGCAAGTTTGTTTTAACATCTGAAAATCAATTAATGTAATACACCATATCATAGGACAAAAACCACATTAGTGTCTCAATAGATACAGAAAAATCATGTGATAAATTCAACATACTTTCATGATAAAAACACTAAACAACCTAGATATTAAAAGGAACTTCCTTAACCTCACAAAGGACATCTACAGAAAACCCAGGGCTAAGATCATATTTAATGGTAAATTATGGAATGATCATGAAAAAGGCAAGGATTTCCACTCTTGTCACTTCTTTTCAATGTTGTAATGGAAGTTCTAGGGAGGATAATTAATCAAGAAAAAGAAATAAAAGACAGTAAGATTAAAAATAAAAAAGTAAAACCAACTCTGTTTTCAGGTGATATGCACTTCAGAGGAATTCACTAAAAAATACCATTAGAATAAGTGAGTTAAATAAGGTTGCAGGATACAATATTGATACAGAAAAATCAACCTTATGTGTATATACTAGCAACAATCTGAAACAATTCCAAATACAATAGCATCCCAAAACATGAATATTTATGAATAAATTTTACAAAACCAGTGAAAGACTATATGCTAAAAACTATAAAACAATGTTGAAAGATATTACAACAGAACTACATAAATGGAAAAACATTAATATTCCTGGATCAAAAGACATAATACAATTAAGATGGCAATATTCTCCAAATTGATCTGTAGACTGGACATATTCACTTTTAAAATCCCAGATGATTTTTTTTGCAGAAATTAAAAAGCTGATCCTAAAATTTATATGGAAATGTAAGGGACCCAGAATAGCCAAAGCAATCTTGAAAAAGGAAAAACAAATATAGAAGATTCATACATCTGATTTTAAAATTTGCTACAAAGCTATAGTAATCAAGGGGGTCCTGGCATAAGAATAGACATATAGATCAATGTAATAGAATTGCATTCTAGAAATAACCATTCACATTTATGGGCAGTTGATTTTTTACAAGGGTATAATACAATTCAACGGAAAAAAAAAAACCAGGTTTTTCAATAAACGATGCTGGAACAATTGGATGTCCACATGAAAAATAATGAAATTAGACCCCTACCTCACACCATACATAAATTTAACTTGAAATGGACTGAAGCCATAAGTATAAGATAAAAACTCTAAGAAGAAAACATGGGTAAATCTTCATGACAGCAGATTTGGCAATGGATTCTTACATATGATACCAAAAGCACAAGAAACAAAAGAAAAAAATAGATAAATTAGATTTCAACAAAGTAAAAATTTTGTGCTTCAAATACCTACAGAATGAGAGAAAATATTTGCAGACCTTATATCTGATAAGGCACTTGTAAACTCAAATATATGAAAAATTCTTATCACTGAGTAATTAAAAGATGATAACCCAAGCAAAAGTGAGCAAAGGGTCTGAATAGACATTTCTCCAAAGAAAATATATAAGTAGCCAATAAGCATATGAAATATGCTCAACATCATTAGTCATTAGGAAAATGAAAAACAATCCCACAGTGAGAGAACACTTCACACACACAGAAGTGTTAATGGCCTTTGCTGAAATAGTTCATCAACATTGGAAACTGAAACTTGCATTGTCACTGTTGTAATCAGTGGAAACTGGGACTGCTGCTTCCACTGTTGTTGACAGAAAGAATGATCTCTTTTATCAGTATCTCCAGATGAACTATGCTGAGTGGGTGCATCTGATTAGCTGAGGTTAGGTTACCTCCCTACAAACTTGCTGCCAGAGAATCAGGGAAAGTGATAAAGTATCTCCAGCCCAATAATCAGAGGCAAGTTCTGCTTTTCACCAAGACTTGAAAGGTAAGGAATTCTTCAAATACAGAAAAAATGTACAGATAATGGACAGTCAGAAAAATTTAAAATATACACCCTGGTATGGATATGAACGTGGGCACTCACGTGAAAATAAAGCTATGCAGACCACTACATATATATTTATTAAAACATTTAGAATATTGTAGTACCAAAATCTCATTTTTTCCTTCCTTTACTAATCAGTATTTTGTGAATATTTGAACTAATTAAATAAACATTTTAATAGTAAGATCATTTTATCTATTTTAAAAATAATTACTAAGGTAAACTTCATTGCTTTTTTTCATAACTTTTAATTCTTCCACCTGGTTGGTAGAAATGCTCTAATTGAATACTATAGATATATTATTCTATTCTAATAGTTTGTTTTCATTTTAATTTAATTTCTAATATCATCCATGGCACTTAAAAAATGATTGTCTTTTCATGTACGCATTTGTGAAAGCCTCATGTATAATCGTATCTCTCATTCCTGGTTCAATCATATACTCATAAATCTTCCATAAACAGTGTAGTCTATTTCTAATGAAAGCCTTCAACTTAGTGTAAGAAGCGTTCAACTGAGGCACTTTCAAAATCTTCTTTCATTCAAATTGCTGAGGAAGCTCTAAGTACCCTAACGTCCAAATGACTTAGTGAAATTAATGATTCAAAGTAAAAGTTAAAACCTCTGAAGTCCTTTCTAGAAACAAAATCAGAGCATGAAAAGCTGAGGGAAAGCATGCCAGAGAGGTTTCACTATCAAGCCAGAGGTACCAGGGCTTTTCTAAGAGCCAATAAATCAACATAATTTCAAATTCCCAGGGTTCATTGAAAAGAGCAATTATGCTAGTCAAAATAATAAGGTTGAGGCTAGGATCTGAATCATATGCCAAGTGTGATGGGAATGTATGTATTGAGGATCCAGGGCAACAGAATAAATTTTTCAAGTGAGATGTGATTTTGTGGTAAGGTTAAAAGCACAGGCAGGGCAGTTTAACAAATGTAGGTTCGTATCTGGACACTTCATAGTTGTATGATTTTGAAAATTGTTACAGACAGAAACCATTACATGAAAACAGGATGCATTAAAGCAATTAGACTATTTTATGCCTAAACCAGGCAGACAAATTACTTGTTTACATCTATAACTTTATTCCACTGGCAAAGGGAACAATGAATTCACATAATTTAATAAAATAACTTTGAAGAGGCTCCTTTCTCTGAGTTATTCATGTATTAATTAATTCAGTTGAGCACCATGTACCTGGCACTCTGGAGATGTTTGTATGTGTGTGGCAGCAGAATAAGAAATCTTGGGGAGGAGACTGTGCATAAAGGCACTTGTTTTCCTGCATGCCACACTGTGCAGCCAAAAAAAAAAAAAAAAAAGACACTTGTTTTCAAGTAGCACATAGTGTTGGGGGGAGGGGAGTGGAGAGCAGCTCAAAAGATGCACATAATAATACCATACACACACACGTGCACACATACAACTTACTTTCTAAAGTATAAGGTGTTCCACTATAATAATTAAGGTTGGGGGAGTCTAGAAGAGAGTCAGATTCAGTCTCTGAATTAATTTAACACATTACAACTTCTAGTAAGTATTTTAGCCATATGATCATTAAGGTCTTTCCTAACCTGAAGATTTTTAAATAACATGACTTAATGGAATCAGTCACATCCAAAAATGTGAGTAGGCTTAAGTCATCTCTAAAAAGGAAAATTATTTTCAATTTGGCTAGGAAAGACCCAACTATAATCTCTATATAAGAGAAACACTTAAAAAAATAATTCAGAAAGACTAAAAAACAAACAGATGAACAAACATATACTAGGCAAACGGAAACAGTAAAACAGGCATTGCTCTGCTGATTTCAAAGTAGAATTTACATTAAAAAGTATGAAGTTCAACAAAGAATAATATTTTATTAATGGTAAAAGCTGTAATTCAGGACTTCTCTGGTGGCACAGTGGTTAAGAATCCGCCTGCCCATGCAGGGGACACGGGTTCGAGCCCTGATCCAGGAAGATCCCACATGCTGCAGAGCAACTAAGCTCGTGCACCACAACTACTGAGCCTGTGCTCTAGAGCCCATGAGTCACAGCTACTGAGCCCTCATGCCACAGCTACTGAAGCCCATGCGCCTAGAGCCCATGCTCCGCAAGAGAAGCCACCGCAATGAGAAGCCGGCGCACTGCAACAAAGAGTAACCCCTGCTTGCTGCAACTAGAGAAAGCCTGCACGAGGCAACGAAGACCCAACACAGCCAAAAATAAATATAAATAAATAAATAAATTCATTAAAAAAAACACTATAATTCAGAACAATTATATAACAATTATGAATATATATGCAAAAAGTGACAACAACTGTATTAATAAGGCAAAAACTATAAGATATACAAAACTATAGGATATACAGATTAAAATACACTAATAGTAGGACGATTTTTGACTCCATTCTTTGTACGAGACATACTGAGGCCAAAAAGTAAGTAAGAATATTGAGGACCTGAATAATATAGTCAAAAAAGACAATCTTATGGCTGTATATTGAACTGTGTGTCCTGATAATAGAGAACATAACTTCATCTCAAGAGCCCTTGGAACAGTCACAAAAATTAATCATATGTAGAGCAAAGAGAAAGCATTAGAAAGTGTTATAAAGTAGAAACAACAAACGTTATCACGATGTAACAAAACTAGAAACTAATAGCAATATACAAACCAAAACCTTTCAAATTGAAAATTAAAAAGGCATGTAATAAACAGCTCATGGCTGAAAGCAGAAAGAAAAATCACAATTAAAAGGTGTCTAAAAATTAATAATAAGAAAACACTTTATATCAGAATCACTAGGACCTATTTAAAGACTGATCAGAGAAAAATTAAAATAAACATAAAGTTCAACAACCATAAAATAATAAAAACAGTGAATTAGGTTCCAACTAAAATGCTAGAAAAAAAGAGAACACAGCAATTCAAAAAAAGCATAAACAAGCATAAATTAAAAGCAAAAATTATTAAGGTAAAGCATAGGAAAATCAATAGATGTAATCAATAAGTCAAAATCCCATTTTTTGGTTAACAAAGTAGAAAAACTACTAGTTAATCATGGGAAAAAGAAAGCAAATATATACAAAATAAGAAATGATGAGGGGAATATAACCATTGAAACAGAAGACACTTTAAAAATTATTAAGAGACTATTTATAGATCGTTGTGACTATAGTAGAAATGTAAAGGTTAACTACACCAATTTCCACTGAAGACACAGAGAATGTTACTAAGGAACAACAAATAAAAATAGGCATTAAAGAGGTTCTACACTGGATAATCCCAATAATACATAAATTGCTCCAGAGCCTAGAGAATGAAGGACATTTTAAAATTCCTTTTTAATCCGCTAAGGAGTGTGTAACAACTCACCTGCCGAATCAACTAGCCCTGAAAATGGATGGCGCTGGAGCGTCGGGCCCATACCCGGCCGTCGCCGGCAGTCGGAGAAAAAAAAAAAAGAAAAATAAAATTCCTTTTTAACATTGATACCTAAACTTAATAAAAAATTGCTGAAAGAAAATTGCAGAACAAATATCACATATAAAACTACACAAATATTTATTGAAGAGAACCCAAGATCACAAGAAGAAAATAATATGTTATGATAAGTAAGATTTATTAGAAGAATGCAATATTTGCTTACTATTGGGAAATGTATTAATATAATATACTATATTAATAGATCTAAGTAAATAAACTATATGTGTCCATATGTTTTCACAAACACACTCCCATTTATAATTTTTTAAAACCCAGCATATTAGAATTGTATTTTATGGACATTGGATATTATTCTGAATATAATGGGAAGCCAATGGAGAATATTTAAGCAAGGCGATAACGTTATCTGATTTACATTTCAAAGATATTTATATCATTCTGGTTCTGGTTCAGTAAATTCCTGAAGACTTGCTGGAACCATAACAGAATCTACATTCCAGAAGAGGAGAAGAAAATGTGATCCTTCAGGAAACGGCCTTAGAAAAGGTCCTAACCTATTTTCAGGCCAGAGGTTGCCATAAAAATTCACTACAAATCCTGGGGATGTTAGTTAAACAATGTGAACTATTTTGTGCATAGTTTCTTTTATATAAAAGTAATTACTGCATGAGTCTTTTATCAGACAGTTCAATTCAATGTATAAATTATTATAGTTCTAGAAGAGAACTCTCACAATTGTGCTAAATATAAACACAAAAAATGGCTCTTTTCATTCAATTGCTATTAAACTGTTTTTAAAGGTGTTAATGTTGCCAGTCACAATTACATTTTATTGATTTACATTTTTAATTACATATTGCATGACTGAAAGTTAATCTGATGATGATTATCCATTGAGTAAATATTAGGGAGTAATTAGAAGGTTAGAGATTCTCTTGAGCAGTGGCAGGCATGGAAAAGGGATCATTCTCTCCATTATAAATAGTATAATTGCTATATGAGGCTATAAAGATTGTGTAGGATTTGTTAGTAAGCATACAGATCAGGTCCTGTCTGTGTTACCATTAGAAATCTTAAGCTTAAGGATGGAACTTGACATGCAAATGAATATGGGAGAAAAGGTTTGACTGCCAGGGCTTGAGAACTGGTGTAGATTAACCTAAAAAAAACATGGCTCTTGCTTGCCTTTAAGTCAGAAAGTCCTTTTTGATTAGAGATATCATTTTTCTTACCCTTTTTACTGGTAATCATTATGTCAGCTGAACTTGTTATTTGGCTCATAGTTTTAAGCTCATTATATACATGTTCATGAAAAACAAAATGGTGCAAATAGCTCTCAACCCTGCTTCAAGGAGATATTTTCCCTCTTGATTGAAATTCTGCTACCCTTCCCTCAGAACAAGCTGAGAGACCCATTTTTCTTGTCCCAGCTGTTATGCAAGCAAAAAAAAATTTTTTTTTAATCCAAGGATGTAATCATGTTGTTTCTTCACTTAAAATCCTTTAATACTCCTCATCAATTGCAGAATAAAGCCCATGCCTTTTACATTGTTTCCAAAACGCTGAACCTCACAGTTACTTTACCACCCCCACTGAAACTCTCCCTCTGATCTTTCCCAGCTCTGTATTTTGGGGCGCATTTTCCCCTTCACCTGAAATAGCATCCTCTTATTTACCTGTGTGGTGACATTCTATTCATCCATCAAAACCCAACTCAAATGTTATTGCCTTTGCCCAGAATTATCTGCCATAGACATCACTTCTTCTGTGTATCCATAGCACTTTGTGCCATATCTTCACTACAGGATTTAAAATATTATTTTATTATTGTTTATAAGTTTGTTTCTACTCAATATAGTGAGCTCTTGCTGTTAAGGAATTAAATCTTCATTTCTAAGTTTATTTATGTTTTTGTTCATTTAAGAAATATTTGTTGAGTGTCTACTGTGTAGCAAGTCATGAGGTGATGGAGAGTGATGGAGGAGTTGGCTGGTGAGAATCTGCAAGAGGAAAGAAATGGAGTTAGTCTGATACAGAAATAAGGTTGGCAGTTTGAGTACAGGAAGAAGCCAATGAGACTAGAGCAGAGCGAGAGACAGGGAAAATGGTAGTGTGACCAAATGCATGTCTGTTTTTACAGACCTCACGCTGAGCCTGACAAACAGATTGCTAACGAGATAAATCTTAATTAACCATCAAGTTATTTAGAATAGCATAATTTAAGAAATTATGGGGTACTATAAAAATCATACCTTTCATTACAAATGGGAAAATAAGGCCTAGCCAGACCCTGAGTCTTATTCTTGTTGACCTAAAACAAATGGACTGCAAGATATTTCTCCAGCATAGATGGGTTTATTTGAGATCAGTGGAGAATTGCAATTCTGAGTCTACAACCACGGCAAGCTATGTGCAAGCCCTCCACCCCACCAGCCACCGCATGGCAAGGGAAGGAATATGTTTTTGTAAAGGGGAAAAGGAAGTTGAGAAGGCTATAGGAAACACGGAGTTTATGTCTTTTCATTGGCTGGGTCCTTGCCAAGAAAGAAAAGGAGTCTTTCTTCTTCCTGTTGGGCTCTGCTATTGTCATAGGACGTAAGGGCTCCCCTTTATCTATCTATCTATCTATCTATCTATCTATCTATCCATCTATCTATCATCTATCTATCTATCTATCTATCTACCTACCTATGTTAGATTTTTGCACAAGAATCATTTGCAAAAAGGGGTTATGCTACTCAAAAAAAAAAGTTAGAAAATTGTTGTTCTAAAGAAATATTTAGTTACTGACTAAATCACAATGTCTCTTCAAGCCACATTAACATCTACTACATCCTTCTCCTGGGCTCATTATTATGAGCTCACTATTATGCCACCAGTGCAAGTACATAGTCACATCAAAAGTGTTATTTCTGAAACTGTTCCTTAGCCTTTTTTAAAAAATTTTTTGGCCGAACTGTGTGGCATGTGAGATCTTAGTTCCAGTTCCCTGACCAGGGATCAAACCCATGCCCCCTGCACTGGCAGTGTAGAATCTTAACCACTGGACTGCCAGGGAAGTCCCTGCTTTTCTTAACATGTGATTCCAAACTGTTACTGACTTTCTTGATACAATCTTAATATTTAATGACTCATTTCTGTCTTGTCTTGACCTTTTGACTTTGTATTCTTCACCATTTCCCTGGCTATAACCTCTGACTTTGACTTCTCTCCACAGCTATTTTGCTTTTCCTCCAGTTATACTGCTTTGGGTCCCATCTTCTAAACATTGCTATTCTTTCAATTTGGTGGTATATACAACCGTCCTAACTTTTGTATAGCTCTCAGATATAGTGCTTCCACCAAGCTCAGCCCAAACCTTCAATGAAAATGGCCATAAAGAGTCACTCTGCAACAAGTGGTACGATGTCTGAAAAGCCAGTTTTCTACTTGACCTTCACTAGATTCTACTCTCTACTCAATCCTCTCCTTACTGTTTTAACTTTTCTCATTTCTTACTGAGACCATGAGAGACCACTCATTGCAGGAGTGGAAAGAACACAGTCATTTTAATGATAGAAGGCATACGTTTCCATCTGTGAGATCTTGAACAATCACCAAATATATTACAGAATCTCTGTAATTATACTTATTTCATCCTTCTGGATGAATAACATGGCATCACGTATGGGAAAACAACTTTGAAAGTACAAATTGGCACATAAGGTTAATTCTGATTATGTTTTATCTATAGACTTAAATTTCAGACTATTTCCCTTCATAGGTGTACTTCATATCTGTTTTCAGCCATTTTTCCCTCTGAAGACACTAATCAAATTTCTGAATCCACCTTTTACGAAAATTGATGACCTGTGTGAACATATCATAAAGGCTTCTAGGGCCTCGGAAGGGACAAGTGGGAGCCCCGATGCTTAAGCTTATTTAGTTTCATAGTAAATCTACTTATGGAGAGAAGAATGAAAGCCAGGGCAGTTATGAAAAAGTCATGGACTGTTGACCTTTGAACCTGAAGACAAATGCAGCTCACCCATATTCTAATTGAATGTTGCTCTATCCTAATCATGATTCAGCCTCATTGGGTTTTAAAAAATCAAGATGAGCAATTGTGCATTTGAATGGCAGCCAGAGACCATATCCTTCAGCAAAGTCATCTGACCACTGTTCATAGCCTGAAATGATGCAAAAATGTCACCCTGTGATCTATAGCCTATTTTCTTATGATTATCTCTAGAGCTCGTAAAAATCTCTGTACTTTTTCTAGTTTAATTCTATCTAGGTTCCATTACACATTGATTTAGTTGAACAAAATCCATTACATAATGATGCGTGGTGATTATTGCTTTAATAAACCCAATTTTAACCTATTTTATTCATTTCAGTGCCTTCCCAGATGCATTGAATGAAGTGAATTAAATTTTCTTCTCTTACTTTCACCTTGCCCCAAGTTAAAGGATAGGATGGTATTGAAAAAGTAATTGACTCTGTGTGATGAATAACATTTAAAGATGACTACCAAGATTCCTGCCCTCTTGTGTTCATGCAATATGTAATCCCATTTCCTTGAATGTAGGCAAGGACCTGTAAATATGATGGGATATCACTCCTCTTATTAGGCTATGTCATGTGGCAAAGGTGAAGTGATTTTGTAGATGCACTGAAGGCTCCTAATCTGTTACTACTAACTTAATCAAAAGAGAGATAATACCTGGTGAGCCTGACCTAATCAGGTGAGCTTATTAAAGGGTATGTTAATTGTCAGAGATAGAGGAAGCCAACATGATTAGAACCATCAAAGACTCTCTCCTGCTAGCCATGAGGAAGTACTCTTCCATGTTTTAGAGAAAGTCACATTTCAGGGAATAGTGGGAAGGCCTATAAACCAATGACTTCAGTCCCTACAATCACCAGGAACTAAATTCTGTCAACAACCACTGAATTTATAAGAAAATTCTCAAATCCAGATTATATCATGGCCCCAGACAACGCCTTGATTTCAGCCTGGTGAGACCCTGAGCAGAGTTTCTGTGCTGAGACGCCTGACCCACAGAAACTGTGAGATAATAAGATCTGTCATAATTTGTTATACAGTTATAGAAAACTAATACAATCTGGTTTAACCTAAAAGGTAACAAGGTAAACCAATATACCAGGAAATTAAATTTCATAAAAATAATGACTATATGTTATCTATCATGTATTAATAGAATATCTCTTTGGGCCTCAGTACCTTCCCATCTGTGAAATGGTAATGTGAGGAAGAATCTTATGCTTCAGTAGTGGCTTCTAGACTTTTGGCTTTTATGGAACAGTAAAAATTTCATTACATTATTTTTGAGACCAATTCAGAATTTTCAACTTTTTATTTTGGTATAGAAAGTATATAACTAATTATTAAACTAGTATGAAAAATAAAGAATGTTGTAACACAAATGGTGATGGTCAGTTTTGTGTGTCAGCTTGGCTAGGCGATGGTCCCCAGTTATTCAATCAAGGTGTTACTATAAAGGTATTTTGTAAATGTAATTAAGGTCCATAATCAGTTAACTTTAAGTAATAGAGTTTATCCTAGATAATCTGGGTAGTCCTGAATTTGATCAGTGGATAAGGCTTGAGAGCAGAGCTGAGGTTTCCCTGAGCAAGAAGAAATTCCACCTGTAGATAGAAACGTCAGCTCATCCCAGAGAGTTCTAGTCTGCCCTTCCTGACAGCCTGTCTTATAGATTTCAGAGTTGGTTTGACAGTCCCCACAATTCTATAAACCAATATCTTGCAAAGAATTTTTTAAATATATACTTCCTATTGATTCTGTTTATCTGGTGGAACCCTGACTGATACACAAATATAAAATAATAAAATAGTAATAAATTTAAAGTTATGATGACCTCCTAAACTACAATTATTTTTATTCATTTCTTCATGAATTGACATTGAGATGAGGTTAGCCTCAGCATTCAATGATTTCATAGCACTGCTTTGAACTTTATTCTTATCATTTCAAGCCTCCATAAGCATCAACATAAAAAACAAATGAAAAAAACCCACCCCATATCTTTACTTTGTCTAGCTTGCAAATAGGTAAACTGGGTAGGAAAAATATACAGATAGCTCAATGTTCTATATTATAGAGAAAAGAAAAAGGAAGGATACAGGGGGGGAAGAAAAGAAGGAAGGCAGGCATTATCCAGTTGCCAGATTCCTCCATCTTCTTAATTAATCTTACTAACACTTAAAAGGCCACATCAAGTATATAGTTCATTTGTGAGTCATGGTCATACCAAATTCTACTCCTGGTTTACACATAGAAGAGCAAGATTCACAATGATTGGAATAATCGTTTTCTATGGTTAAGCTCAGCAGAATCCCTATTAGAATTGCAATAAGCCATACCATTCTCCACTTTCAGGAAGTGTCTGACCTGCTGATTGTTTAAATTACACACATTACTTTCAAAAGCTGGGACTGACTTTTCCAGAATCTGCATCATAAAAATAGTGTCATCCAGAGGAAGTCTGTGTTTTATTAATAATTACATTAGTCCTTGATAAGTACTTTATAGGGTACATGAGAGAGGAACATCTTGTTTAAAAGCATAACATTTTATTGATTTCCTGGTCAGTACCTGGGCAATGGTTTTAGAGCTACATGGTAGTTCTTAAATGGCACTAAAATCCTTCAGGCCATGAATATTCGGTTTTGCTCAAGTAATGTTTATTGGTCATCTCACAATCCAGAGAGGCAACTTGTAAACAAATAATTGCAAGTAAGTGTGATGGATGCAATAACACAGGACCTAAAGTTGTGAACTCCTGAGAGTCCTGAGGTAACAACAAGAACAACAAGAACAAAAATCCAAGTCAGTGTCCATTCATTGAAGCTGGGAAATTGTTTTTATGTATCTGAAATCAAAAGAAATTACAGAGACTGTAATCAAGCTTTTTTCAAAATTGTTCTTTTTGATCAAGTTTAAGATAGATCACAGAAATTGGGTCTCATCACTGTCCAGCAAGAGGGAGGGGTTTTAATGTGTATACTTTCCAGAATCATTTTTATTATATTTTTAAATTATATATTAAATATAATTTATTATAAATAATGTTATAATATTCTTTATTATACTTGTGGAAAATAACACCCTCAAACATTGAATCACCATCTTGATCTTCTGGAGCCCAAACTAACCTCTAATTTTGTAGACCCCAGTTTCTTTCGACTACTGAAATTATACTCGTAAAATGGGTTATTTTAAAAATGTTAATGGGATATAGATCCTTATACAGCCTATAGAGTCTATAGCCAAGCAGGATATAAAAAATTAGCTAGAATTCCCTAAAACAATTAGCTAGATAATGGGAGGTGCAAAAGGCAAGTTTCTAAGCCAATATCCTCCCATCAAAAATCACTTTAAAAAGTGGAAAAAAATATATGAAGTAACAGTTTTAAGGTACTGGACAACAGCATAGGGATATGTGACAAAAAGCAAAAACACAAAGTTAGATCTACTTTCCAAATTGCTGAAGAGGGCAGTGGAGCCCCAACAGACAGCATGATAGTCTCATTTTAACTGTGCAAATACAGATCATAGTTTAGAAGTCCACATGATCAGGCAGCCAGAATTTGCAAGATTAGGTAATGTAGAAGAGAATTTTGTGCATAAAATAATACCATAAATCCACATGGCTGTGATTTTGAGGTTTTGGCCAAATATTAAACTGGGTATTCATAGAATGAAACTGTGTGGCATGGCAGAGAACAGCTTCTGGGAGGCTATGAACTGAATGGAAATTGTGGAATAGGGCTGAAATCAGCCAGAGTGGAGAGAGTTGGAGAAAACTAATTTAACACCCCAGGCATTATTCCGTTGATACCCTAGCAAGGCCACACCTTAGAAGTAGTGCTTTACTAGCATTAGAATAAGGGCTATTCTAGACCAATCCTAACAAAGATTAAAACCACACCTCAATAGTATAAAACTAATCCTCCACTAAATTAGCAGGTTGTCAGAACAAAACTCAACATTCTCTAAAGGAAGAAAATAAAATTCCCTCTTTCAAAAATGTAGCATTCATTATGTCGATTATAAAATAAAACATTACCAGATATGCTAAGAAATAGGACAGTGTCACCCATAACTGGGAGAATAAACAATCAACAGAAAGAGAT
Organism: Hyperoodon ampullatus; assembly: GCF_949752795.1. NCBI lineage: Eukaryota > Metazoa > Chordata > Mammalia > Artiodactyla > Ziphiidae > Hyperoodon > Hyperoodon ampullatus. The sequence goes on from NC_136920.1 coordinate 76,209,412, forward strand.
GCAGTGATAACACAACTGATGGAATTAGCAGATAAGGACTTTAAAGTATCATACTTGAGTACTTAAAGTTATAATGAAAAAAATCAGAAAAAGAAATTAAAACTGTAAAGACAAAACAAATGGAAATTGCAGAACTGAAAAAATAGAATAAATAAAATGAAAAATCCACTAAATGAGTTTTTTGGAAGATTGGACGCTGCAAAAGAAAAATCAGTCAATGTGAATACTTGTCAGTAGAAACCATCCAGACTATAGCATAAAAAGTAAGAAAAACTGAAAAAAAATTATAGCTAAGCTGCTATAAATACCACATGTTACGAACTTCAAGTATTGAGAGTTGACAGATGGGCAGGCACAGAGGCGGGAGGGGCCAACTTGCTTCAGTGCTTCAACAGCTACCTCTCCACTGTGACCAGAGTGGCTCCTTCCCCATCTCTGTGACTTCAGTTCATGATTCTAAGGTTTGAGTGGCCAGGTGCTGATTTATTCTCCAATCAAAGCTTCTCCTGAACTTCAGTGAATCCATTGGTGTGGAATCTACCGTGGGCGTTGGCCACGAGCTGGGTGGTCTCTGTGGCTGATGCTGTTTATGCGACAATTGGTATGTCTGTGGTCTCTCGAGTGTCCATGTTCGCCCTCAACAGTCCCAGCTGATACCAAAACACTCTTGGGGCAGTGTCAGTGCCCTTCCCTCTCATCAGACTGCATTCAGCATGGATGATACCAAGATTTCAATGGAGTGGTCAGTAGAGTCTGAGCTACAGGCAGGGGCCAAAATGAGGTCCAGTAAAATCAAAGAATTGAAAAGAAATAGATCTGGAGGGAAAAACTGATGTCATCCACCTTAATTCCAGAAGATGGTGTCTTGGCCTAAAGGGACCACTTTGAAATTATTGAACCTGATGCCTCCAGACCTGAGTTGAAATTATAAAACATGTGTTGGTCTTTGATATTGATAAGCCAAGAAAAGCTAAGTACACAGCCAAGGTCTTAGCCAATGAGAGAAGTATCTAAAAATCAAGCCAAAGGCTGTGAAAATTGAGAAAAATAGACCCTATGTCACATGAAGTTCTAAGAACAAAATCAGAATTAGAGTGCATTTTCTTAGACTCACAAACAAGATGGTGGCAAATGAGATTTGCAGAGTACAAATTCCAGCCTGAGTCAGCCAAGTAGTGACCATAGATCCAGGCCATACAGAGCTGAAAAACCTGAGTGTAGGGACAGGGATTTAGGTTGAGGCTCTATGTGGATATGAGCAGGAAGAAGGAATAGAGTTTGGAATAGAACAGTGACTTTTTAACAGTTTTATAGTAATAAAATCTTGCTATTTAAATGAACTCTCAGTATAACAAAAAGGGGAAGCTTCTGGTTGAACTGAGGTCCATGTTCTGGGGAGACACATAAGCTTTGCCCTCTCAGCTTCCACTACACCTTTTATAGCAGGACTTTAATCATTCCCACAGAAACCTAGTACTTCAAGGCACACAGTGTTTAAATCCATGGACATGGATACTTGAAGGTACCACCTCAGAATCTGGAACTTGCATACAGATAAAGTCAACAATCCTAGTGTGGCAGAAGGAGCAAGAATTTTGGAGTCTGATAGGCATAGTTTTAAAATCTAGTTCTCAATCTGTGTGACCTTGGGAAAGATGCTGTTACCTGGGCTGCAGATTTCTGCACTTTGACTTGTGGTGAAGGATCTGGAAAGGTACTCTTAAGTTCTTTCCTTGACACAATATGAGGCTTTCACTAAATTTCTCTCAGTGACCTCCTTCAATTTTATTCCTTTCTACTTCCTAATACTTGGGGCTGATATTCAGCCAGCACAACCTAGCAGAGCTGTCTCAGTTGTTTAAGACTGATGGAGATGTACCTGTGTCACTGATTTTAAATATTTTGAATATCATTCCAGCCAACAGTGGATTAATGACTGCCATAAACTTGTACATATGTTATGTGAGGCATTGTACTAATATGATACACACATGAACTCAGATTATCCTCACCTTCACACTCTGGTGGAATTATGGGGATTATCACCATTTTATAGATGAGGAAACTCTAGTTAGATCCTTCCTCAAAGTCTTAAACTAAGAAGTGACAGTGCTAGAATTTAAACCTGAATTTCTCATACTTCAAATTCTTTCATGTTTTTATTAAATCATATTCTCTGTCTTAGCACAGATATTCCATAAAGAAGAAGCCCTAAAACAAATTAAAAGAAAAAATGTGGCCTATTATATAGTATTCAAGAAAAAAGTGGCTGCAAATATATCCACTGCTGGCTGAATATCAATGGATTTTTAAGTTGGAATCCAAGAGAATTGAAAAAAATAAGTGAAAATTTATCATACAAGTACGGTAAGATTTATTTTTTTGGTGTTAATTCAAATAAGCTTAAAATATAAACAGTGTCAATCCCTTAACTAGAGCAGTAAAGAAAAGATCTTAGTAATTTGTTGATTTAACTACTTTTTGCAACATTAAATTACATGAAGATATAGACCTTATCCAAAATGGCAAGGGAGTCTAAGAAAGATCTATTAATAGTTTTAAATGTTGGCTTAGTGACTAGGATATAATTATATTTTGTGTCTGTGGGTTCATAGAACATTAGTTTTATGGTTAGTAGCTTATCTGCCTTGGAGCTAAAAAGACTTTATATTTTTAATTGTGTGTCTAAATAACATTTTATGGTGAAATGATCTCCCATCAAAATGTCTGCAAGTTATTTTCTTCCTCCTGTTGGCCAAGGATAAGGATGAGCATGATCTAGAGCAAAGAGGACATTAACTATTACAGATTTTCTGCTTAGCTAAAGGAGGAGATGATCTTTAGTTTTGCTTGTTTGCTTTGTTTTTGATTGAAAGGAATGCAGCTGTCTTTCTATAACTGGGGTTTCTAGAAGAAACTTAATTCATGGCTGCCTCCTTTGATTCCTCCATACTTAACTGGGCATCTTAAAGGACTAAAAATATTTGGCTTGGAGATATGAGATAATCTGTTTCTACTTATTTGAATCTCTGATTTGGGGGGTACAGACAAGAGAAACCTAGCATCATTTTATATAGGCAATAGGATCAGTGTATTTGGTCAAATGCACTGAGTTTGGTGAACTGGATTAAAGTTCTTTATAATTGACAAAAGTCCAATTGAATCAGCACAATCTCAAATATTACTAGTTTCCTACCTACCCTCAGCCTTGCAAAATTCTATGATAATGTTCCTCTCAACTGAAATCCTACTTCCAAGCACACGAAAACTTCTCTGGATTTTGAAGGTCTCAAAGGTGGAAGCAGAAGTAATCCTCTTAGTTCTCACATGGGCTTAATTCCTCTTGCTTATCCAGTTTATTTCATGCCCCACCTCCAGATTCTTTTTTGTACTCTTGCAGCATTCAGAAAGAAAAAAAAAGAAAAAGAAAATCCTCTTTGGAAAAATGTGAGTTCCTATGTTATGGCAGGGATAAACATTTGTTAGGTTATCACACACAGTAGCAATACATCCTAGGGAAATAGAGTTCAAAGAGCATTCTCACCCCACCCATTGAGCTATTCAGAGGGATCCTGCTATGTTATTTGCAATGCAAAAAACACCCTCATGACTTAGCATGTTTTAACAGAGACTCAGGCAAAATCTGCAAGCCATGTGTCCTTGCTTACCCAAGATGACAAGAATGGCTTTTCTGTATATTTCTGACTATCTCTAGTTCTTAAATCCTTTGCTCAGCTCTTTCAGTCCAGGCAATTAACTAATAATATAGGGAAATGCTAACACAGTTTGCTTCCCAAACTGGAGTATTCTAGTGGTAACCTTTATTTTTTTATGCTGATTGATTTTCCATGTGTATAATTTAAAATATCTGGAATGCTCTTAATGAATCCATATTCCTAAACAAATTAAAATTGGCATTCCCATAATAAGAGCTCTCTACTGGTGAAATTCTGCTTGTCACAGAAATAAATGATGTTCATAATGATGACTTAGAGACTTTCAAAGATTCTCAAATGCCAAATGAGTCATCAAAAAATTTAATTATGTTCAAAAGAGATTTACGTGCCTATTATTAAACTTTTCATCTATTATCTCTTTATACTACATAATTATATTTTATTAAATTTTATATTTTATTTACTAGGAAATTCCCTTCCATAATCATTTCATACAACAGCAAGTGTACTAAATTGAATTTAAGCTATGTATGATACAGTCTAAAGGGGAAGTAATATTTCTTCAAAACCTACTATATTTGAAAACACAGCTATTTAAAAAAAATAAACATTGTAATTTAGAATAGTTTAATATTTACAGAAAAGTTGTGAAGATATTACACAGAGCTCTGATATATCCCACATCCAGTTTCCTCTATTATTAACATCTTTCATTAGTATGGGACATTTATAACAGTTAATAAACCAGTATTGATATATTATTATTAACTAAAGTCCATGGTTTACAGTCGGGTTCATCTGCTGTACAGTCTATGGGTTTTGATAAATGTATAATGCCATCATCACAGTATCATACAGAATAGTTTCACCATCCTAAAAATCCCTTGTGATCTACCTTTTCACCCTTCCTTCCCTCCCTCCAAACTCCTGGTAACCATTGATCTTTTTATACTCTTTATAGTTTTGCCTTTTCCAGGATATCATATAGTAGGAATCAGGTAGTGTGTAGCCTTTTCAGACTGGCTTAGCAATGCACACTTAAGCTTCTTTACATCTTTTTGTGGGTTGTATTCACTTATAATATTCCATTGTGTGTATATACCACAGTTTATCCATTTACCTGTTGAAAAGAATCTTGGCTGCTTCCAAATTTGGGCAACTTTGTATAAAACTGTTTTAAAATTTTTTGTCAATATCTACAAAATAACTTGCTGGGATTTTGATTGGGGTTTTGTTGAGTCTATAAAACAAATTGGAAAGAACTGACATCTTAATAATATTGACTTTTCTTATGCATGTACATGAAATATCTTTCCATTTATTTAAATATTTGATTTTTGTATTAGAGTTTTGTAGTTTTCTTCATGTACACCTTAATTATATTTTGCTAGATTTATACCTAAATATTTCATTGGGAGGATAATGTAAATGATGTTGTGATTTTAATTTTAAATTTCAATTGTTCATTGCTGGTGTATAGGAAAGCAATTGACTTTTGTATATTAACCTTGTTTTCTGCAACCTTGTTATAATTGCTTATTAGTTCCAGGAGTGTTTTGCTGATTCTTTAGGATATTCTACATAAATAATCATGCCACCTGCAATACACACACCTGGTGTATCCTTTACTTCCTTTTCTTGTCTTATTGTATTAGCTAGGACTGCCAGTATGATGTTAAATAGAAGTGATGAGACAGGACATCTTTTCCTTTTCCTTTGGGGAAGCTTCAAGTTTGTCACAATGAACTATATTATTAGCTACAGGTTTGTTGTACATATTCTTTATTAAGTTGAGGAAGTTCCCTTCTCTGGTTTGCTGAGAGTTTTAAATCATAAATAAGTGTTGAAGTTTCTCAAATGCTTTTTCTACATCTGTTAATATGATCAAATGATTTTTCTTCTTTAGCCTGTTGATTTAATTGATTACATTTATTGTCTTTCAAATGTTGCACCAGCATTATATACTTGGGAGAATTCCCACTAAATTGTGGTGTATAATTAACTTCATACATTATTAGACTCAATTTTTGTTGAGGATTTTTTGCATTTATGTTCATGAGGGATATGTTCACTGGATAAGGAATTCTAGTTTGTATATTGTTTCTTTTTCTTTCAGTACTTTAAATATTTCACTCTATTCTCTATTTGCTCACATCATTTTTGATCAGAAGTCCTCTGTAATTCTTATCCTTGTTCTTTTATAGGTAAGATTCTTTTCCCAATTTTGTTTTCTGTATTTCCTCCTTTTCTTTGGTTTTCTGAAGTTTGAATAGGATATGCATAGGGTTGTGTGTGTGCATACATGTGTGAGACAGAGTGTGTGTGTGTATGTACTGGTATTTATCTTGCTTGGTTGTCTCTGAACTTCCTGAATCTGTAGTTTGGTATCTGTCATTAATTTTTGAAAGTTCTCATCCATTATTACTTCAAATATTTTTCTGCTCATCTTCTCTTCTCCTTCTGATATTTTAATCATGTGTATGCTACATCTCTTGATATAGTTCCACAGTTCTTGGATGTTCGCTCTTTTTTTTTTTTTCTCTTTATATTTCAACTTGGGACGTTTCTACTGACTTATCTTCAAGCTCAATGATTCTTTCCTAGGCTGTGCCCAGTCTACCAAAGAGTCCATCAAAGGCATTCTTTATATCTGTAACAATGTTTTTGATTTTTAAATTTCCTATTGATTTTTTCTTTGATTTTTCATTTCTCTGCTTACATTACTCATCTATTCTTACATGTTGCTTACTTTTTCCATGAGAGCTCTTACCACATTAACCACAGTTATTTAAAAGTCCCTGTCTGTTAATTCCAACATCTATATCATACATGAGTTTGGTTCCAATGATTGCTTTGTCTCTTTAGACTGTTGTTTCTCCTCCTCCTTTACCTCCCCTCTTTCCTTCCCTCTCCATCTCCCTCTCTATCCTCCTCCTTTTCCTTTGGTATGCCTTGTGATTTTTTTTGTGAAAAGGTAGGCATATTTTATTGGGTAATAGGAACTGAGGTTAAAATAGATTTTCAGTGTAATTTAGTTTATCTAAATAGGTGTTGGGCTGTGTTTAATGTTTCCTGTAGCCATAGATGCCAGAAGATTCAAAGTCTTCTAGTATCTTTTTTTTTTCTCTTTCGTCCTAACTTCGGGCTTCCCGAAGTATTCCTCCTCAGAGACATGCTTTTCAGCTGAAACCCACTGTTATTTTACTGAGGACTTCTTGGCATGGTACTAAAGTGTGGTAGAGAAGGACATTTCTACAATCTTGAAATTAAAACTCAGTCTGTTAGAGGGCCTGAATCTTGGCACCATAACCTTCACAAATGTTTCTCCAGTGAGAAATAGTCTCCCTACACTTTTCCCTGGCTGCAATATTACCAATCTATTTTTATGAAGCCTTGACCATCATTGAAAATATATTTTTCCTTCTCTTAGCTGAAATAAGAGAGCTGGAGGGGAGCTGGAGTAAGAGGAATTTCTTTCCCCCACTGTGATAAGACTCAGACATAGTTCTTTCTGCTAGAGAGTGGGTCTTTGCTATGGAAAAGGTTCTGGATATATTTCACAATGTTTTACAAGCTATATTTTATATCTTCCTTTGCCCCTGGCACTTGGGGACCCCCACTTGGGAATCTCTCTTGCTTTCTTAGATCTCCCTGACAGAAATCTAATGTGGGTCATAGAGGTAGAGCCAATGAAATTGTAGGGACTTCCAAGGCTGTAGCCACCAGGAGCTTCTCACTCTCAGACTAGTCCACACTTAACCTCCAGCCAGCAATGCATCAAAAGTACTATTTCAGTGTTCCTGTTTCTCCAGGTAAGGAGAGCTCAGCTGTGTCTCTTTGAATATGACTATCTCTCCAGATTTGGGGGTGAAGGTTTATTTAACAATCTCAGTTATCTGACAGATTCAAGAAAATTAACTGATTTTCAGTTTGTCTAACTTTTTCTTGTTGCAAAGACTTGGGGTGATGAATTCCAAGCTCTTTACATATTGGAACTGAAACTGAAAAACAGTATTTTTAAAATATATTATTTCATTTAAAATTTACATTAGTACTAAGATATAGGGAAGTAATATGACAGACACCATCCAATTAGTAAGACAAAAAAGCAACCACGGTTTAAATTCAGATCATCTGAACCCAAAACCTTCTGTCATGTCACTACTGCATGCTACTTTTTCATATTCTGTGTGTTGCTCCTTAGGATTACCAAGAGTGACAGAGGGAGCAGGAAGCATTGGTGTGAATTCAGAAGTCAATGGTTTAAATGGGCATCTGAGACCTGCAATTATTTTCAAGCTGAAAAATAATTTGATCCAGTAACTACTATTCAAGGAAAGGTCAAATCATTTCCCACTGTACTTACTGATGGACTTACAATAACTGTAAGCTACTGTACTTACAGTTCAATAGCTTTCACATAGGGAGTTTGTAATGTGGTCATTGACCTTGTACATTGGCACCTGCATTATAAAGAAGTAAATTTAGTCTATAACTGAAAACTCACAAACATTGCAATAGGTCATATTGCACATCCATTCAAAGGTCAATAAAAGCAAATGCTGCAGCATTTGAGGGCTAGAGAATGGGAGCAAAATAGCAATCATAATGAAATATTGATTCTCCAGGTAATATTTTAAAACATTCTGTTAGTTCCCATACACACAAAAACATATGCTACTATTATTATTTATAATCATCAGTCTTAAAGATTTTTATCTGTATTATTATTAATTTCACAATATATGCAAAACAGATATTATCATCCACACTCTGCAAATAAGGAAAGTAGAGAGATTAAGTAATTTGCCTGGGTCATAGATTTTAAGTATTTTAGCCCCAACAATTGACTTCATATTCTTTATTAACAAAGTCCATTTTCCTTCTGTCAAAGAAACTTATAGAGAAATTGATTTTTATGTTTTATGTGGGAGAAACACACAAGTGGAATTTAGTGAAGAAGGAAGAAGGTGGCTAACAGTGATAAAGTGATGATCTAGGGCTTCCCTGGTGGCGCAGTGGTTGGGGGTCCGCCTGCTGATGCAGGGGACACGGGTTTGTGCCCTGATCTGGGAGGATCCCACATGCTGCGGAGCGGCTGGGCCCATGAGCCATGGCCGCTGAGCCTGCGCGTCCGGAGCCTGTGCTCCGCAACACAGGAGAGGCCACAATGGTGAGAGGCCCGCATACCGCAAAAAAAAAAAAAGTGATGATCTATATGCCTTATAACTCCTTTCACTGACACACTTCAGTTAGCTTTTCTCTGAGGATATTGCGTAGGCAGTGACAAAAGTGAGTTCTTGGCTTTGGTAAGAATAAACACATGGTATCCACCCTGCAACAAAAGCTAGCTCACCATACATTTTTATTCAGGAGTACCCTGGGTGTATACTTTTATCATTTGTCTGAATGGATATTCTATTTCCTCATGCATATGTGGTCTTGCAAAACAAAATATGGTTTTTAGTCATTTTGGAAATTCTTTTTATTCACATGATAAGCCAGAATCTCTTTTGCACACTTTTTATATTTTAAATGCTGAGTCAAAGCTGATTTCAAATATCTGATGGCATGCATTTTGGTTTATATTAAAAAGTTCTCCCATAAAAACCAATAGAATTGATCATGTAGGTCAATGACATAAATAGTTTTACTAGTCTTATGTATAATGTGCATGATTTCCTTAGTTTAAATTCAACTTTAAGTAAATATTTTATTATTGTTATTTTATAATAATATTATTATTATTACATAATCTCCATTAAGTCATGAGAATTTTAGCCCATAGTACACACTTGCAAAGAGTATCTAAAGCAGAAAAAATTGTGAATAGGTGGAACAGATGGTTGCCTGAACAATCTCACATTTAGTGTTTTGGGGAAGTCATCTGCCTAAAAATATGTCTTACTGCCTGTTTTAGTATGGGTTTTCTAACATTAGAGCTCCAATCCTTTGGTTTGTAAAGAATTTAAAGTCTAAAGATTTAAGAATACTTTTACATTCAGTGATCTCCTACCGTATTAAAACATCTCAATTAGTGCAAAGGAGTAGAAATTACAAAGAACATGGAGATAAGACATGAAAATGAATACATTATAAGGTAGTATGTGATTAAAACCCTTTAATCTCTGTTTTAAAAAACCAAATAGATATCTCTATGAGGAATATCACTTTAAGTTTAGGAATCAGTGACAATGTAGTTTGTAAATTATTTTTTCATCTAAGAGGACTGTCTTGTAGTAATTAGAAAAAAGATACCAAGATACAGTCATGATACAGATATGATCTAGGGCCATTTATCCATAGAAAGGAATTCTATCTGGGAAGACGAGGTGAATTATTTCAGAGGAAATGGGATTTCGACTGAGGTGTGATGAGAAGATAGTGGGAAACATAGTAAAAACTGTGTTTAAATGGAATGAGAATTCACAGGCTTTGTTTTAATCCTGCCACACTTGGGCACATCACTTCATTTCTCTGACGTTTAATTTTCTTATTTATATAAAAGGGGAATTAGGGTAAATTGGCACTAAAAATATGTATATGTTTGCTACCACTGTTACTTATGTTTCTCTATCAGATATCACTAGTCAAACGTACCACTCTGTAGAGATAAGCTGAGATAAAGTCTCAAAATCTGTTCAAAAATTGCAGATGGATATAAATAATCTTATGGAAAAAATTGCTAGAAATAATAAGTAAATATAACAAAGCTGTAGGATACAATATACAAAAATCAATTGAATTTCCATATTCTAGCAATGAAATATTAGAATGTAAAATTAATGATGTTACCTCAGCATCGTTAATGCTACCTCAGCATTTAATGATGTACCTCACATAACTCTATGAGTTCTGCATGCTTGCCCATGCTTAGTTAGGTCAGTCTTTAATTTTACCCATTCTAACAAATGTATAGCAATATCTCATTGTAGTGTTAACTTATAGTTACTTAATAATTAACGATGTTTACTATCTTTGTATGTGCTCATCCATATAGCTTTTTCAATGAAGTATCTGTTAAGAATTTTGTCCATTTTAATGGGTTTTTATATTATTGAGTTTTAAGAATTTTTTTTGTATATCCTTGATATATATTCAGATATATGATTTGCAAATATTTTTTCCCAAATTGTGGTTTACATTTTAATTTTCTTAAGACTGTTTTTGGAAGAGCAGAAGCTATTAATTTTTGTAGTGGAATTTATTTATTTGTTATTTTATATATCTTATATATCATGCTTTGGGTATCATATCTAAGAAACAAATTGCCTAATCTAATATCACAAAGATTTTCTCCCCTGCTTTCTTCTGGAAATATTAGTTTTGGGATCATGATTAGTCCTTTGCAAATTTTTACATATGGTGTAAGAAATGGAATATCATATTTTTGCATATGGGTACCCAAAATTTTCAGTACTATTTGTTGAAAACATTATCTTTTTCCACAGAATGACCTTTGCAACTCTGCCAAAACCCAATTAACCATACATGTACAAGTCTGTTTCTGGACTCTATTCTGCTCCATTTTGATCAAATTATCTTAATGCCAATACCATACTACCTTGATTACTGTAACTTTACAGAAAGTTTTAATGTCTGGTAGAGTAAGTTCCTTAACTTTGTTCTTCTCTTTCAAAGTTGTTTTGTCTATTCTATATCTTTTACATTTCCATTTGAATTTTAGAATCAGCTTTTTGGTTTCTACAAAAGAATCTGCTCATATTTTCATTTGGATTGCTTTGAATCAATAGATATTTAAGAGAAAATTGGTATCTTAAAAATATTGAATCTTCCCACATATGATCAATGTATATCTAGAGGCATACCTCGTTTTATTGCACTTCACTTTATTGTGCTTCATAAGCATTACATTTTTTACAAATTCTAGGTTTGTAGAAACCCTGAATTGTCAGATGATGGCTAGTATTTTTTTATCAATAAATTATTTTTAAATTAAGGTATGTACTTTTTAAAAACATAATGCCATAGCATACCTAACAGACTATAGCAGAGTGTACACATAACTTTTATATGCACTGGGAGACCAAAAAAATTATGTGACTCACTTTATTGCAAAATTCACTTTATTTTTGTGGTCTGGAATTGAACTTACAGTATCTCCGAGGTGTGCCTGTATTCTTTAAGAACTTAATTTCTTTCTCCACATTTTTGCAGTTTTCAGTACACAGGCCCTGTACATCCTTTGTTAGATTTATCCTAAGTATTTCACATTCTTGATGTCACTATAAGTTATTAGCACCAAATTGTTATAAATATATATTACATTTTAAAATTTCAAATTTTAAATGTTCTTTGCTAGTATATAGAAATATAATTTTTTATATTTACATAACAATCTTGTGTCCTACAACCTTGCTAAAAGTCATTTATTTTCCTAGTAGCTCTTTTGCGGATTAAATCATATTTTCTCTGTAGATGTCATGTCACCTGCAAATAAAGACAGTTTTACTTTTTCCTTCATATTCAAATGTCTGGGTTTTTTTTTTTTTTCTTACCTGCCTACACTGGCTAGAATCTACATTACATGCTAAATAGAAGTATTGAGAGCACACTTCCTTCTCTTGTTCCTGATTTAAATAAATTGGTCAAGTGGCTCTTCACTTGCATTGTTTCCAATTTTAAAAAAATTCTGCCATGTGTCTTATCTTTTTTCCTTTATACATAATGTTTTTTTTTCCATGGTTGCTTTAAGATTTTATCTTCATCTTCAGTTCTAAGAAATATGATCATAATACACCTTGGTAGTTTCATGTTTAGACTTCCTTTAGCTTCTTGGATCTACAAGTTAACAGCTTTCTTCAAAATTGGGAATTTTTCAACCATTATGCCTTCATATATATTTTTTAATATCCCCCCAACTTCTCCTTCAGAGACTCCAATTAAATGTGTATTAAGCTGCTTTAAGTTGTCCCACTACTGACTGATGCTCTTTAAAAATTTTTTTTTTATTCTTCTTCCTCTGTGATTTTTATTTTGGAAAGTTTTTAATTGATAAGTCTTCAAATACACTGATTTTTTCCCTCTGCAATGTCTAACCTACCACTAATCCAATCCAGTATAACTTTTCATCTCAGATACTGTAATTTTCATCTCTAGAAGTTTCATTTGTTTTATTATTATCTCTTCTCTATTTCTGAATATATCATGTTCAATCTTTTTTCTAGGTTCAGGATTTATGTGATATAGTTGACTAACTGTTTTAATATTGTTGACTACTAATTCTATCATCTGCATCATTTCTAGGTCCATTTCCACTTATACTTCTTCTTACTATGGGCCATAATTTCCTTCTTGGTGTGTCTAGTAATTTTTTTTTTTACCTGGATGCAAAATACTGTGAGTTTTACCTGTTGGGATGTTAAATATTTTCATATTCCCAAAATATTCTTAAGCTTTCTTCTGATATGTGGTTAAGTTACTTGAAAATGTTTTGATCTTTCTGAGTTTTACTTTTAAGATTTGTTAGGAGGGGTCAGACCAGCATTTAGTTCATGGTTAATTTTTCTGAATAAGAAGGCAAGACTCTTTTTAGTAGTCCAATGTTCTACAATGTTCTGTGAATTATGAAGTTTTCTACTCTGATTGTTGTAAATATGCCCTCATGAGATCTGGGCATTGTTCCTCCTAATCTTTTCAGATTTTTTGTTCTCTGACCTTGAGTAGTTTCTTTAAACATATCTTGATCAGTGTTTAACTGATTACTTGAGGAGGACCCTGTAGAGATCTCTGAAATTCTCCCCACTCTAGCACTCTAACCTATGAACTCTTGCCATCTTGGCATCAAAAGGCTCCTAGCTTTATCATCTTAGCTCACAGTGTACAATGGACTCCGACTAAGGTCCCCCTAACTGCCCTGCAATCTGTAAACTACCTCCAGACATTGACCTATGGGAATCATAGGGTTTTCCTCATTTTTTCCTATAGCTCAGGGATCACTATCTTCTGTTACCTTATATCCAGTAATTTGAGAGCCAATTTTTCATATATTTTGTCCATTTTTTAGGTTGTTTCAAGAACAAGGGTAAATCTAGTCCCTGTTACTCCATCTTAGCCAGAAGTGGAAGTTTTCACATTATTGATTATTGCTGTATTAAATGACTGCCTAACATATAGCTTCTTATTAACAGAAAACAGATATTTGAATAAATGAAAGGAAGACGAGAATTTTCCAGACAGAGGTAAAACACTGGGCTAGGAATGAGCTTCTGAATTTGGGGCATATAGGAAAACCTGGTGTTGCCAAAATAGAGTGAATGAGGGGAGATAGTAGTAATGAATACCTATATAGAGGTGAGAAAGAGCTAGGTGATACAGGACCCTCTAATAACTTTGAATAGTTTTCCAATCATCCTGCAATATTGTGGTTCTGATCAAGAGAATGGTATGATTATATATACATATTTAAAAGATCACATTAAGCCATGCATAGCCAGGTCACACAGCCAGCTGCATGGAGAACCATCACCACCCACCAGTGCACCGTAGCAGCCATATGGGAGGCCTTCCTCACCCACCAGTGGGCAAAATCAGTCAACCCTACCTTCCAGTGTGTGCACAATTGTCGACCCCACCACAAAAGAGGGGCACACACAGCCCAAATAGAGGACACTCTAAGAACATCTAGCTCTGGAAGTCAGAAGAGAGCACGTTGCTGGGCCCCATAATACATTTTCTACATAGGGCCACTTCTCCAAGATAAGGAGACATAACAAACCTATTTAATACATAAAAATAAACACAACGAGTTAGGCAAAATAAGGAGAGAGAGAAATATATTACAAACAAAGGAAAAAGACAAAATCTCAGAAAAACAACTCAGTGAAGCAGAGATAAGCAGTTTACCCAATAAAGAGTTCATGGGGGCTTCCCTGGTGGCACACTGGTTAAGAATCCGCCTGCTGATGCAGGAGACATGGGTTCGAGCTCTGGACCAGGAGGATCCCACATGCTGCACAGCAACTAAGCCTGTGCTCCACAACTACTGAGGCCCACGTGCCTAGAGCCCATGCTCCGCAGCAAGAGAAGCCACCACAGTGAGAGGCGCACGCACGGCAGCAAACAGTGGCCCCCACTCGCCACAACTAAAGAGGAGCCCGCACACAGAAACAAAGACCAAACACAGCCAAAAATAAATAAATTTATTTAAAAAAAGAGTTCATGGTAATGATAATAAAGATGCTCACAAATTTCAGAAGGAAAATATATGAATACAGTGAGAACCTAAAAAAAAAGAGTTAGAAAACATGAAAAAGAACCAACCTGAGCTGAAGAATACAATAACTGAAATCAAAAATACACTACAGGAATCAACAGGAGACTAAATAATTCAGAAGAATGGATCTATGATCAAGAAGACAGAGTAATAAAAATCACCCAAATTTAACAGAAAAAAATTTTTTTAATGAGGATAGTTTAAGAGACCTCTGGGACAACATCAAGTATACCAGCATTCATATTATAAGAGGTCCTAGAAGGAGAAGAGAGAGAGAAATATGCAGATAACTTATTTGAAGAAATAATAGCTAAAAATTTCCCTAACTTAGAGAAGGAAACAGACATTGAGGTCCAGGAAGCAGAGAGTCCCCCAAAAGATGAACTCAAAGAAGTCTGCACCAAAACACATCATAATTAAAATGACAAAAATTAAAGATAAAGGATCTTAAAAGCAACAAGAGAAAAGCAACTAGTTACATACAAAGGAACTCCCATAAGATTATCAGTTGAGTTTTCAGTAGAAACTTTGCAGGCCAGGAGGGAGTGGCATGTCAAAGTGCTGAAAGAAAAAACAAACAAACAAACAAACAAACCCTATAATGGAGAATACTCTACCCAGCAAGGTTATCATTCAGAATTGAAGGAGAGAAAGAATTTACAGACAAGCAAAAAGTAAAAGAGCTCATCACCACTAAACTGGCCTTACAAAAATAAAGGCACTTCTCTAAGACAAAAGAAAAGGTTACAACTAGAAATAAGAAATTTACAAAAGGAAAAATCTCATTGGTTAAAGGCAAACATATAGTAAAGGTAGTGGAAAACCACTTATAAATCTAGTAGGAAGGTTAAAAGACAAAAGTAGCAAAATCATCTATATCTACAGTAAGTAGTTAAGGGATACACAAAGTAAAAAGATATAAAATATGACATCAAAAACACAAAACATGGTGGAGGAAATAAATTGTAGGACTGTTAGAGCGTGTTTGAACTTAAGACATCATCAACTTGAAAATAATCATATGTGTTTACATAGATATAGATATATGTTGTTATATATAAAGCCTCATCATAACCACAAAACAAAAACCTACCATTGATATACAAAAAGTGAAGAGAAAGGAATCCAACGATAACACTAAATATAGTCATCAAGTCACAAGGGAAGAGAATAAGAGAAGAAAGGAACAGAGAGGAAATACAAAAGCAGCAAGAAAACAATTAACAAAATGGCAATAAGTAACTTATCAATAATGACTTTAAATGTAGGTGGATTAAATGCCCCAACAAAGGACACAGAGTGGCTGAATGGATTAAAAAAAACAAAACAAAAACAAAAACAGAAAAACATTTATATGCTGCCCATATGAGACACACTCCATATCTAAAGACACACACAGACTGAAATGAGGGGATGGGAAAAGATATTCCATGCATATGGAAACAAAAATAAAGCTGGGGAAACAATGCTTCTATCAGACAAAATAGAGTTTAAAACAAGACTGTTGGGAGAGTCAAGATGGCAGAAGGGTAAGACACGGAGATCACCTTCCTCCCCACAACTACATCGGAAATACATCTACATGTGGAACAACTCCTACAGAACACCTACTGAATGCTGGTAGAAAACCTCAGACCTCCCAAAAGGCAAGAAACTCCCCACGTACCTGGGTAGGGCAAAAGATAAAACAAAAAACAGAGACAAAAGAATAGGGACAGGACCTGCACCAGTGGGAGGGAGCTGTGAAGGAGGAAAGGTTTCCACACACTAGAAGCCCCTTCAGGGGCGGAGACTGTGGGGGGTGGAGAGGGTAAGCTTCAGAGCCACAGAAGAGAGCACAGCAACAGGGGTGCGGAGGGCAAAGTGGAGAGATACCCGCACAGAGGAACGGTACCGACCTGCACTCGCCAGCCCGAGGCTTGTCTGCTCACCCGCCGGGGCGGGCGGGGCTGGGAGCTGAGGCTCGGGCTTCGCTCAGATCCTAGGGAGAGGACTGGCAGCGTGAACACAGCCTGAAGGGGGCTAGTGCGCCACAGCTAGCCGGAGGGAGACCAGGAAAAGGTCTGGACCTGCCGAAGACGCAAGAGACTTTTTCTTCCCTCTTTGTTTCCTGGTGCGCGAGGAGAGGGGATTAAGAGTGCTGCTTAAAGGAGCTCCAGAGACGGGCGCGAGCTGCGGCTATCAGTGCGGACCCCAGAGACGGGCATGAGATGCTAAGGCTGCTGCTGCAGCCACCAAGAAGCCTGTGTGCAAGCACAGGTCACTCTCCATACCTCCCCTCCCAGGAGCCTGTGCAGCCCTCCATGGCCAGGGTCCCGTGACCCAGGGACAACTTCCCCAGGAAAACGCACAGGGCGCCTAAGGCTGGTGCAACGTCACACCGGCCTCTGCCGCCGCAGGCTTGCCCCGCATCCGTACCCCTCCTTCCCCTTGACATGAATGAGCCAGGGGCCCCGAATCAGCTGCTCCTTTAACTCCATCCTGTCTGAGTGAAGAATAGACGCCCTCAGGCGACCTACATGACGAGGTGGGTCCAAATCCAAAGCTAAACACCGGGAGTTGAGCTAACAAAGAACAGAAAGGGAAACTTCTCCCAGCAGCAGATTAAAACTCCACAATCAACTTGATGTACCCTGCATCTGTGGAATACCTGAATACACAAGGAATCATTCCAAATTGAGGAGGTGGACGTTGGGAGCAACGATATATATATTTCTTCCCCTTTTTCCCTTTTTGTGAGTGTCTATATGTATGCTTCTGGGCATGATTTTGTCTGTATAGCTTTGCTTTTACCATTTGTCCTAGGGTTCTGTCTGCCCGTTTTGGTTTTTTTAATTTTCTTACTTAAAAAAATTATTTTTTCTTAATAATTGTTTTTTAATGACTTTATTTTATTTTATTTTATCTTCTTCTTTCTTTCATTCTTTTTTTCCTCCCTTTTATTCTGAGCCGTGTGGAGGACAGGCTCCTGGTGCTCCAGCCAGGCAGCAGGGCTGTGCCACTGAGTTGGGAAAGCCAAGTTAAGGACACTGGTCCACAAGAGTCCTCCCAGCTCCACGTAATATCAAACGGCAAAAATCTGCCAGAGATCCCCATCTCAACACCAAGACCCAGCTCCACTCAACGACCAACAAGCTACAATGCTGGACACCCTATGCCAAACAACTAGCAAGACAGGAACACAACCCCATCCAATAGCACAGAGGCTGCCTAAAATCATAATAAGGCCACAGACAACCCAAAACAGACCACTAGAGGTGGACCTGCCCACCAGAAAGACAAGATCCAGCCTCATCAGCAGAACACAGGCACTAGTCCCCTCCACCAGGAAGCCTACACAACCCACTGAGCCAACTTTAGCCACTGGGGACAGACACCAGAAACAACTGGAACTACGAACCTGTAGCCTGCAAAAAGGAGACCCCAAACACAGTAAGTTAAGCAAAATGAGAAGACAGAGAAACACATAGCAGATGAAGGAGCAAGGCAAAAACCCACCAGACCTAACAAATGAAGAAAAAATAGGCAGTTTACCTGAAAAAGAATACAGAATAATGATAGTAATGAGAATCCAAAATCTTAGAAACAGAATGCAGAAAATACAATAAATATTTAACAAGGACCTAGAATAACTAAAGAGCAAACAAACAATGAGGAACAACACAATAAATTAAATTAAAAATTCTCTACAAGGGATCAATAGCAGAATAACTGAGGAAGAAGAATGGATAAGTGACCTGGAAGATAAAAGAGTGGAAATAACTACTGCAGAGCAGAATAAAGAAAAAAGAATGAAAAGAATTGAGGACAGTCTCAGAGACCTCTGGGACAATATTAAACACACCAACATTCGAATTATAGGGGTCCCAGAAGAGGAAGAGAAAAAGAAAGGGACTGAGAAAATATTTGAAGAGAGTATAGATGGAAACTTCCCTAATATGGGAAAGGAAACAGTTGATCAAGACCAGGAAGCACAGAGAGTCCCACACAGGATAAATCCAAGGAGAAACACGCCAAGACACATATTAATCAAACTATCAAAAATTAAATACAAAGAACAAATATTAAAAGCAGCAAGGGAAAAACAACAAATAACACATAAGAGAATCCACATAAGGTTAACAGCTGATCTTTCAGGAGAAACTCTGAAAGCCAGAAGGGAGTGGCAGGACATATTTAAAGTGATGAAGGGGAAAAACCTACAACCAAGATTACTCTACCCAGCAAGGATCTCGTTCAGATTTGATGGAGAAATTAAAACCTTTACAGACAAGCCAAAGCTAAGAGAAGTCAGCACCGCCAAACCAGCTTTACAACAAATGCTAAACAAACTTCTCTAGGCAGGACAAAGAAGAGAAGGAAAAGACCTACAAGAATAAACCAAAAACAATTGAGAAAATGGTAATAGGAACATACATATCAATAATTACCTTAAATGTAAATGGATTAAATGCTCCAACCAAAAGACATAGACTGGCTGAACGGATACAAAAACCAGACCCATATATATGCTGTCTACAAGTGACCCACTTCAGACCTAGGGACACATACAGACTCAAAGTGAGGGGAAGGAAAACGATATTCCATGCAAATGGAAATCAAAAGAAACCTGGAGTAGCAATTCTCATATCAGACAAAATAGACTTTAAAACAAAGACTATTACAAGAGACAAAGAAGGACACTACATAATGATCAAGGGATCAATCCAAGAAGAACATATAACAATTATAAATATTTATGCAGCCACCATCGGAGCACCTCAATACATAAGGCAAATACTAACAGCCATAAAAGGGGAAATCGAAGGGAACACAATCATAGTAGGGGACTTGAACACCCCACTTTCACCAATGGACAGATCATCCAAAATGAAAATAAATAAGGAAACACAAGCTTTAAATGATACATTAAACAAGATGGACTTAAATGATATTTATAGGACATTCCATCCCAAAACAACAGAATACACATTCTTCTCAAGTGCTCATGGAACAATCTCCAGGATAGATCATATCTTGGGTCACAAATCAAGCCTTGGTAAATTTAAGGAAGTTGATATCCATATCAAGTATCTTTTCCGACCACATGCTATGAGATTAGATATCAATTACAGACAAAAATCTGTAAGAAATACAAACACATAGAAGCTAAACAACCCACTACTTAATAACCAAGAGATCACTGAAAAAATCAAAGAGGAAATCAAAAAATACCTGTAAACAAATGACAATGAAAACATGATGACCAAAAACCTATGGGATCCAGCAAAAGCAGTTCTAAGAGGGAAGTTTATAGCAATACAATCCTACATTAAGAAACAAGAAACATCTCAAATAAACAACCTAACCTTACACCTAAAGCAATTAGAGAAAGAAGAACAAAAATACCCCAAAGCTGGCTGAAGGAAAGAAATCATAAAGAAATAAATGAAATAAATGAAAAGGAAATGAAGGAAATGATAGCAAAGATCAATAAAACTAAAAGCTGGTTCTCTGAGAAGATAAACAAAATTGATAAACCATTAGCCAGAATTATCTAGAAAAAAAGGGAGAAGACGCAAATCAATAGAATTAGAAATGAAAAAGGAGAAGTAACAACTGACACTGCAGAAATACAAAGGATCATGAGAGATTACTACAAGCAAGTATATGCCAATAAAATGGACAACCTGGAAGAAATTGACAAATTCTTAGAAAAGCACAGCCTTCTGAGACTTAACGAGGAAGAAATAGAAAATATAAACAGACCAAACACAAGAACTGAACTTGAAACTGTGATTAAAAATCTTCCAACAAACAAAAGCCCAGGGCCAGATGGCTTCACAGGAAAATTCTATCAAACATTTAGAGAAGAGCTAACACCTATCCTTCTCAAAGTCTTCCAAAATATAGCAGAGGGATGAACTATCCCAAACTAATTCTACGAGGCCACCATCACCCTGATACCAAAACCAGACAAAGATGTCACAAAGAAAGAAAACTAAAGGCAAGTATCACTGATGAACATAGATGCAAAAATCCTCAACAAAATATTAGCAAACAGAATCCAACAGCCCATTAAAAGGATCATACACTATGATCAAGTGGGATTTATCCCAGGAATGCAAGGATTCTTCAATATACACAAATCAATCAACATGATACAGCATATTAACAAATTGAAGGAGAAAAACCATATGATAATCTCAATAGATGCAGAGAAAGCTTTTGACAAAATTCAACACCCATTTATGATAAAAACCCTGCAGAAAGTAGGCATAGAGGGAACTTTCCTCAACATAATAAAGGCCATATATGACAAACCCACAGCCAACAGCGTCCTCAGTGGTGAAAAACTGAAACCATTTCCACTAAGATCAGGAACAAGACAAGGTTGCCCACTCTCACCACTATTATTCAACATAGTTTTTGAAGTTTTAGCCACAGCAATCAGAGAAGAAAAAGAAATAAAAGGAATACAAATGGAAAAGAAGAAGTAAAGTGGTCACTGCTTGCACATAACATGATACTATACATAGAGAATCCTAAAGATGCCACCAGAAAACTACTAGAGCTAATCAATGAATCTGGTAAAGTAGCAGGATACAAAATTAATGCACAGAAATCTCTTGCATTCCTATAGACTAATGATGAAAAATCTGAAAGTGAAATTAAGAAAACACTCCCATTTACCATTGCAACAAAAAGAATAAAATATCTAGGAATAAACGTACCTAAGGAGACAAAAGACCTGTATGCAGAAAATTATAAGACACTGATGAAAGAAATTAAAGATGATACAAATAGATGGAGAGATATACCATGTTCTTGGATTGGAAGAATCAACATTGTGAAAATGACTCTACTACCCAAAGCAATCTACAGATTCAATGCAATCCCTATCAAACTACCACTGGCATTTTTCACAGAACTAGGACAAAAAAGTTCACAACGTGCATGGAAACACAAAAGACCTGAATAGTCAAAGGAATCTTGAGAACAAAAAACAGAGCTGGAGCAATCAGGCTCCCTGACTTCAGACTATACTACAAAGCTACAGTAACGAAGATAGTATGGTACTGGCAGAAAAACAGAAATATAGATCAATGGAACAGGATAGAAAACCCAGAGATAAACCCACACACATATGGTCACCTTATCTTTGATAAAGGAGGCAAGAATATACAATGGAGAAAAGACAGCGTCTTCAATAAGTGGTGTTGGGGAAAATGCACAGCTACATGTAAAAGAATGAAATAAGAACAATCCCTAACACCATACACAAAAATAAACTCAAAATCGATTAAAGACCTAAATGTAAGGCCAGATACCATCAAACTCTAGAGGAAAATATAGGCAGAACACTCTATGACATAAATCACAGCAATATCCTTTTTGAACCACTTCCTAGAGAAATGGAAATAAAAACAAAAATAAACAAATGGGACCTAATGAAACTTAAAAGCTTTTTTTACAGCAAAGGAAACCATAAACAAGACGAAAAGACAACCCACAGAATGGGAGAAAATATTTGCAAATGAAGCAACTGACAAAGGATTAATCTCCAAAATTTACAAGCAGCTCATGCAGCTCAATATCAAAAAAAAAACAACCCAGTCCAAAAATGGGCAGAAGACCTAAACAGACATTTCTCTAAAGCAGATATACAGATTGCCAACAAACACATGAAAGATTGCTCAACATCATTAACCATTAGAGAAACGCAAATCAAAACTCCAATGCGATATCATCTCACCCCGGTCAGAATGGCCATCATCAAAATACCTACAAACAATAAATGCTGGAGAGTGTGTGGAGAAAAGGGAACCCTCTTGCATTGTTGGTGGGAATGTTAATTGATACAGCCACTATGGAGAACAGTGTGGAGGTTTCTTAAAAAACTAAGAATAGAACTACCATAAGACCCAGCAATCCCACTACTGGGCATATACCCTGAGAAAACCATAATTCAAAAAGAGTCATGTACCAAAATATTCACTGCAGCTCTGTTTACAATAGCCAGGACATGGAAGCATCCTAAGTGTCCATCAACAGATGAATGGATAAAGAAGATGTGGCACATATATACAATGGAATATTACTCAGCCATAAAAAGGAACAAAACTGAGTTATTTGTAGTGAGGTGGATGGACCTAGAGACTGTCATTCAGAGTGAAGTAAGTCATAAAGAGAAAAACAAATACCATATGCTAACACATATATATTGAATGTAAAAAAAAAAAAAGGAAAAAAATGGTCATGAAGGACCTAGGGGCAAGATGGAAATAAAGATGCAGACCTACTAGAGAACGGACTTGAGGATACGGGGGAGGGGGGACGGAAGGTAAGCTGGGATGAAGTGAGAGAATGGCATGGACATATATACACTACCAAACATAAAATAGATAGCTAGTGGGAAGCAGCCACATAGCACAAGGAGATCAGCTCGGTGCTTTGTGACCACCTACAGGGGTGGGATAGGGAGGGTGGGAGGGAGGGAGACACAAGAGGGAAGGGATATGGGAACTGATGTATATGTATAACTGGTTCACTTTGTTATAAAGCAGAAACTAACACACCATTTTAAAACAATTATACTCCAATAAAGATGTTAAAAACAAAAAACAAACCACCATTAGAAAAATAAATAAATAAATAAATAAATAAAATAAAGCAAGACTGTTACAAGGAACAATGGGCATTATATAATGATAGAGTAATCAATCCAAGAAGAATTTATAATACTTATAAATATATATGCACCCAACATAGTAACACCTAAATACATAAAGCAAATATTAACAGACATAAAGGGAGAAATTCACAGTAATACAACAATAGTGAGATTTTAACATCCCACTTACATCATTGGACAGGTCATCCAGAAAGGATATAATAAGGAAATAGTGGCCTAAAATGACACATTAGACAAAATGGACTTAAAAGATATGTATAGAACATTATACCCTAAAGCAGAATACACATTCTTTTCAAATGCACATGAAACTTTCTCCAGGCTAGATCACATGTTAGGACACTAGTGTCAATAAATTTAAGAAGACTGAAATCATACTAAGCATCTTTCCTGACCACAAGGCCATGACACTAGAAATGAACTATAAGAAAAAAAAAAAACAACGCATGAGAAACACAAACACATGGAGGCAAAACAGTATGCTACTAAACAACCAAGGGTCAATATAGAAATCAAAAAGAAAATTAAAACTTACTTGGAAACAAATTAAAGTGGAAACACAATGTTCCAAAATCTATGTGATGCAGCAAAAGTAGTCCTAGAGGAAAGTTTACAGAGATACAGACTTACCTCAGGAAACAAACAAAATCGCAAATAAATGATTTAACATTACATCTATAGGAACTAGAAAGAAGAACAAACAAAATGCAAAATAAGTAGAAAGAAGGAAATAATAAAGATCAGAGTGGAAATAAATGAGTAGAAACTGAAAACACAGTGGAAAAGATCAATGCAACTAAGACCTAGTTCTTTGAAAAGATAAACAATAATAGGGTTTTAACCAGACTCTTCAAGGGAAAAAGAGAGGGCACAATTTTAAAAAATCAGAAATGAAAAAGGAGAAATTACAATTGACCCCACATAAATAAAAGATCATAAGAGATTACTACAAACAATTATACACCAACAAATTGGACAAACTAGAAGTGGATAAATTCCTAGAAATGTATAGTCTCCCAAGACTGAGTCAGGAAGAAATACAAATATGAACAGACCAATTACCAGTAATGAAACTGAATCAGTAATATTAATTTTTAAAAAACTGCAACAAACAAAAGTCCAGGACCAGAACGTTTACAGGTGAATTCTACAAATATTTAAAGGTTAACATCTATCCTCCTCAAATTATTCCAAAAAACTGAAGAGGAAGGAATGCTTCCAAACTCATTCTATGAGGCCAGCATCACCCTGATTCAAAAACCAGACAAAAACGCCACAAAAGAAAGAAAATTCAGTCTAATATCCCTGATGAAGATAGATGCAAAAATCATCAACAGCGTATTAACAAACAAAATTTAACAATACATTAAAAGATCATACACCATGATCAAGTGAGATTTATGCCAGGGCTGCAAGTTTTGTTCAATATCCACAAATCAATCAATGTGATGCACCACATTAACAAAATGAAGAATAAAATTCATATGATCATCTTACTACATGCAGAGAAGACTTTTGTCAAAATGCAACACCCATTTACGATAAAATCCCTCAACAAAGTAAGTATAGAGGAAAGATACCTCAACATAATAAAGGCTACAAATGTTGAACCCACAGCCAACATCATACTCAATGGTGAAAAGCTGAATGCATTTCCTGTAAGATAAGGACTAAGATAAGAATGCGCACTGTTGGCACTTTTTCTCATTATAGCATTTGAAGTCCTAGCCATAGCAATCAAACAAGCATAATAATTTTTAAAAATACAAATTGGAAAGGAAGAAGTAAAACCATCATTGTTTGCAGATGACATAATACTACATATAGAAAACACTAAAGATTCCATTAAAAAACTATTAGAAGTAATAAATAAATTCAGTAAAGTTTCAGGATACAAAATTAAATATAGAAATCTGTTGTGTTTTGATATACTAATAACAACTTTCAGAAAGAGAAATTAAGAAAACAATCCTCTTCACAATTGCAAAAAAAATACGTTGAAATAAATCTAACCAGGTATATGACAGACCTTTACTCTGAAAACTATAAAATATTGATGAAAGAAATTGAAGATGACACAAACAAATGGAAAGATATACTGTGCTCATCACTTGGAAGAATTAATGTCATTAAAATGTGCATACCACCCAAGGAAATCCACAGGTTCAATGTAATCCTTATCAAACAACAAATGGCATTTTCACAAAAATAGAAGAAATAATCCTAAAATTTATATAGAACCACAAAAGATCCCAAATAGTCAAAGCAATCTTGAGAAAGAACAAAGCTGGAGGCATCATGCTCCCTGATTTCAAACTACATAATAATCAAAACATTATATTACTGGCACTAAAACAGACATATATATCAATGGAACAGAATTAAGAGGCTAGAAATAAACCTATACTTATATAGTCTATTAATCTATGACAAAGTAGGCAAGAATAGACAATGGGGAAAAGACAGTCTCTATAATGGTGTTAGGAAAACTGGGTAGCTACATGCAAAAAAAAAAAAAAGATTCTGGACCACTTTCTCACACCATGTACAAAAATAAACTCAAAATGGATTAAAACCTTAAATGTAAGACTTGAAACTATAAAAATTCTATAAGAAAACATAAACAGTATGTTCTTTGACATCTGTCTTAGCATTAATTGTTTTGGATCTACGTCCTTAGGAAAGGGAAACAAAAGCAAAAATAAACAAATGGGACTCTATCAGATTAAAAAGCTTTGGCACAGCATAGGAAGCCATCAGCAAATTTTGAATAGGCCATTTACTGAATGGGAGAAGGTATGCAAATGACATATCTGATGAAAGGTTAATATTCAAAATATATAAAGAACCCATATAACTCATTATTAAAGAAATAAAGATCCAGTTGAAAAATAGGCAGAGGACCTGAATGGACATTTTTCCAAAGAAGACACACAATGCCCAACAGACACATGAAAAGATGCTCAATATCACTAGTCATTATGGAAGTGCAAATGAAAAACATGATAAGATATGACCTCACACCTGTCAGAATGGCTATCATCCAAAAGACAAGAAATATCAAGTGTTGGTGAGGATGTGGAGAAAAAAGGAACTTTGTGCACTATTGATTGGATTGTAAATTGGTGCAGCTAGTATGGAAAACAGTATAGAGGTTCCTCAAATAATTAAAAATAGAACTACCATATGATCTGGCAATTTCACTTTTGGGTATTTACCCAAAGAAAACAAAAACCACTAATTTCAAAAGATACATGCATCACTGTTCACTGCAGCATTATTTACAATAGTCAAGATATGGAAGAAATCTAAGTGTCCATCAATAGAAGAATGGATAAAGAGGATGTGATATATATGTATAATGGAATATTGCTCAGCCATGAAAAAGAATGAACTCTTGCCATTTGTGACAACATGGATGGATCTAAAGGGTATTATGTTTAGTGAAATAAGTCACACAGAGAAAGACAAATACCTATGATCTCACTTATATATGGAATCTAAAACAACCAAAACAAATAAGTAAAAAAAAAATGAAAACAGACTCATAGATACAGAAAACAAATTTGTTGTTGCTAGAATGGAGCGGGGATGGGGGATGGGGGGTGGGCAAAATAGGTGAAGGGACTTAAGAGGCACAGACTTCCAGTTATAAAATAAATAAGCTGCAAAGGATGTAATATACAGCATAAGGAATATGTTCAATAATACTCTAATAACTTTTAATGAGGACAGATGGTTACTAGACTTATCATGGTGATCATTTCATAATGTGTTTAAATGTTGAATCACTAAGTTGTACACCTGAAACTAACATAATATTATACATCAACTATATTTCAGTTTAAAAAATTACCTTAAGTGTTGTTTGGGGAATTGACTCTAGGAGCTAAGTGTAGGAATAGAAAAGAGATCTGGGAATCATAATAATCGAAATTAGAAAAATGGTAGATTTGATTTGTGTGTTAGCAGTGGTGAGTAGTGGTCAGATTCAAAACATTTTAAAGATAAAGACTACAAGAATTTTTAATGAATTGGATGTCAGGTATAAGGAAAATAGATAAAGCAAAGCAACTCTTGGGTTCTGAGCTGTAGCAACTGTGCCATTTATTCAAATGAAATTTGGGGGAGAAGCCACTTTGAAGGTAGAGTAAATCAAGAGTTAAAGTTTGGCATGCTCAGCTTGAAATGACTATTAGACATCTAAGTGGAAATCCAAGTAGCCTCTCAGAATCAAAGGACAGTCTTCTGCAAATTAATGTTATTGTATAGCAGTGAAAACTCACTTCATTCATCAAACTGTTTTTATTATGTCCTCCCTCCACTATTGACCATATCTCCTCAGAAGTTTACACTAAGAATTAGTTTCCTGAAGCAGGACACACTGTAATCTTCCACCATATTGCTCTTTGCTATTCATTATGTAGTCCTCAGTCCTTATACCCTAAGAAAAGTCCCATTTTGTTCATATTACCTCTTTGAAAAAGAAGCTTTCAAAGGAATTATATAGTCAGTATTATTCTTTTCAGATTAATAAAACTTACAACCACTTCCACCAAAGCCGCAAGGTCTGAAATGAAGTTTTGTTATAAGAAGGAAAACCTGACTTCCTCAAGGAAATCCACTGGAATTCCAGAAACAAAGACAAAAACAACAAGCTTCTCCTCATTGTTATGTACAAGGTTTTCACCATTATTAATTGCCCCTTATTCCCATGATAACTCTGAAATGGTATAAAAATTTTATTCATCTTGACAAAACTGAACAATTCAAGAGTGGATTTCTGCCTTATGTTTTCCACTCTACTGGGTACTTGATAAATTGAAAATATGAGCTTAGTATTTAAGGGGTATAAGAGTAGATTCTGGGGACTTCCCTGGTGGTGCAGTGGTTAAGAATCTGCCGGCCAGTGCAGGGGACACAGGTTCGAGCCCTGGTCCAGGAAGATCACACATGCTGCAGAGTAACTAAGCCCATGCGTCACAACTACTGAGCCTGCACTCTAGAGCCCACAAGCCACAACTACTGAGCCCATGTACTACAACTACTGAAGCCTGCGTGCCTAGAGCCCATGCTCCACAAAAGAAGCCACCGCAATGAGAAGCCTGCGCACTGCAACGAAGTGTAGCCCCTGCTCACTGCAACTAGAGAAAGCCTGCACGCAGCAGTGAAGACTCAATGCAGTCAAAAATAAATAAATAAAATAAATAAATTTATTGGGCTTCCCTGGTGGCGCAGTGGTTGAGAGTCCGCCTGCCGATGCAGGGGACATGGGTTCGTTCCCTGGTCCGGGAAGATCCCACATGCCGCGGAGCGGCTGGGCCCGTGAGCCATGGCTGCTGAGCCTGCGCATCCAGAGCCTGTGCTCCACAACGGGAGAGGCCACAACAGTGAGAGGCCCACGTACTGAAAAAAATAAATAAATAAATAAATTTATTAAAAACAGTAGATTCTGGAGACTAATAAGAGGGAAGAATTTGTTATTGCTTAATGCTGATGACAGACTTGATAGTCAAATATTAATAACAACAATGAAAATGATTACATTCTACGTAGTAGTATTTTGTGCATTTATATTCCACTTACATCTATCATCACGTTCTATATTTCTAGAAGAGAAGGTCTCATTTGTTAGATATTCTCACCTAAAATTCTCTTAAATTTTATTTAGGATAAAAACGTTTTAAAAAAATAAGAGCTACTTTATATCACTTGATCCATTTAAATTGAGAAAAAAGAGAATGTTCACCCCAAAGTAATACAACTTTATAAACCTAAGGCTGAATTCAGAATAGAGATGATAATTCCAGGCTATGTCTAAGTAAGTTGTTAAGGAGTTAAAAATACTTGTTACAAGATGAATTAGTTCCACATGATTTGGTGATGTGATATGGACATCCAGATGGCTTGTGAAAATATTTTCTTTATGTGACCAGCATTATGCATCATAAAGTTGGTTTGTTATCTGAAGTGTCAGCCCTCCTAACTGAGACATTATTTTCCCTGATTGTATTTTCCTCCACATCTGTACCCAATAATCACCATCATTCTTAGTCTCACAGTTTCCAATTCAATACATGCTTGAGTAGAGAGTATGGGTGGCTTCAGTCTTTTTATAATGACTTCAGTCTTTTTTTGTGTGTGTATTTGTGGTGGGTGGGTTGGGAGATTAATTATTAAATTTCTCTGCCTATTGGTATCAAAAGGAGTTTTTGTCTGTATTAGTCTGATTAAAGACACCTCTTATTCTACAGCTGAACTAAGGATACTCCGTTTCCTTTAAATGAGTAGTACTTTACTTTAATTCCTAGGTGTCTAACACTTTCCTAGATGCAGCTTCTCTTCTATCTGTCTGAACTTGCTAGGTCTCAGGGGAACCCTGCTGAAAACCTACTTACCAAAATAGAAATTAGGACATTCTAATCATCCTCGGGAGCAAAATGCAAAAGAGGCAATAGTTGGAGTTCGAAAGGCTTATAAGCCTGCTTTGTTATTTTAGTTTTAACAGATTAATTTGGTGTTTTCTTTTTAATGGATATAATTATTGATAAAAAATATAATTATGTCTTCATATATGATAGCTTATTACATTAATAGAAACTTAATGTTCTATATATTGCATTTACTATGTGACTATTCTATTAATTTGAGATGTTATATAGTATACCATAAGATGTGTATCTTGAGATGTTGTATGATGCATCATAAGATGTTGTATGGTCTATCATATATTACATATGGTACATCATTGGAGTGAGAATGCTGAATTCTCATAATTTTTCTGTGTGATATGGGTCAAGCCAGATTATGTGAATCTCATTTCTCTTATCTCTAAAGTAAGAATGACATTTGACCTACCTACTTCATGTAGCTGTTGTAAGGATCATATATAGTACTGTAAGAAACACTTCATAATTATATACATAAAAAAGTAGCTGTGTCTCTAGCACAATGCCAGGTTTGGCTGAGACATAAGAAGCTTATTATCTAATGCATAAAATAAATATGTTGTCTATTGGAATCTTGGCTGGGGGATGGAGTCAGAGCTGGTGGTTAGAGCTACAACTATAGGACTGCTATCAGTCAGGTTTCAGAGCCGCTAATCTGGATGAAAAGAAGTCACTAGGGCTTCCCTGGTGGCGCAGTGGTTGAGAGTCCGCCTGCTGATGCAGGGGACACAGGTTCGTGCTCCGGTCCGGGAAGATCCCACATGCTGCGGAGTGGCTGGGCCCGTGAGCCATGGCCACTGAGCCTGCACGTCCAGAGCCTGTGCTCCACAACGGGAGGGGCCACAGCAGTGAGAGGCCCGCGTACCGCAAAAAAAAAAAAAAAAAAAGAAGTCACTCGATTTTGAGCGGAAAAATGACATGGTCAGATTTGCATTAAAAAAAATCACTCAAGCAGTTGTGTTGAACATGTCAGGAAGAGGGTCCAACCTAGGGGATAGAATATTCAGGGTAGGACAAAAAGAGATAGCAGCAAAGAAGCCGGCAAGCAGGGCTGGAGGGAGTGAGGGAGATTGGTGAGAGAAGGGACAACAGTAGGAGGTGAGGTTAGTGGTGCAATAGCATGCAAGACAAGGAAGGCCAGGTGACCAAGAAAAATAATGTGACTTTTCCCTGGACAGAGATAGGGAGCACTGGAAATTTTAAGTAAGACAGTGACAGGGTCCACTGCTTGGAAATTGATGTTGACCTAAGTGCAGGCAGTTTCATCAATGAGGGACACTTCAGCAAAGGGTTCTTGGCTTGAGGGGAATGTTTCCTTAGTACAGGGGCCCTTGGGCAGAGAGCTGAAAGGGTTGGCTCCTGACATCTCTGTCAGAGCTCCAGTTTCTAGAGCATGTTGATCAATTCAGATTAATAAAGACAGGGAAAGAGGAAACAGGAAAGTCTGATTTACAGGAAAACACTAAAGAAAGAATAAAGGCAAATACCTTAGTGTACGTAAGAGAAAGGAAGATTTCAAAGCCAAAAAATCAGCCATCTTTTCACTTGGGGAAAGTGTCCTATAATTTTTTTAATGTAGTGAAACAAACAAACAAAATCTATGCTTTATGTGCTTGTAGTTGGTTTCAGTAACTACACCTTGGATTTCTTATAAAAGTCCCAGTTTTAAGTATTTGGCATGGTAGCCACGTGCCCAGTGTTTCTGTGACCTATGTTTTTTGAGGAAATTCAGTTACTATCATTTTAATTCCAACTCTAGTTTCATTTGACCTTGTGTAAATAATTTAAATTCCAAGTTTATTATAGTGAACAGTATTGGATTTGCAATTAGATAGATCTGTATTTGTGTCCCTATTTCTTGTACCTGATATTTGAACATGTTTCTCAAACTTTTGGAACCCTAGTTTCCACTTCTAACATCTATTTATTATGAGGGTCAAAAAAGCTAAGTTAGGTAATATACCAGAACAGTGCCAGACACATAGTAGACCCTCTGTAAAAGCTAAAGCTAGTTGCCTCTTTTCCAATTGCCTTCCCTCATTTTGAAGATGGGAGAAAGAAAGGAGAAGAGCAGAAGTGGCCAACATGTGGTGTCCAAGCTGCCATTTCCCTGCCTGCCTTCATGGCAAACATTCTAACTGATCATTCTAATTGATCACAGACTTCTTTGTTTTGAAACCAGAAGGAGCCTCAAAATCCTTCCCAACACAGAAACTTGAGCTGCTTCTACCAGCTGCATGGATGTGACATTTGAGATGAAACCTATTTGTTATCCCTGGACTGGATAATCTCTAAGGTTGCAGCCGAGACAATCTGACCCCCTAACGGATGGAGCCCAACTTCCAAAGTCATACAACAGATGGAAGAGATATTTTTCAAAACTAAGAGGATAAAAGCAATAAGATATAGAATGGAATAACCTGTTGATGGAGCCTTTTGGGGAACACTGAGAGAGGAGTTGGAATTGGTCTTTGTAGTAGACAGATTTCTGATCCCACAAAATTATCTATGTCTTAATCCCTGGAACCTGTGAATATATTACTGTACATGGCAAAATAAATGTTTCAGGTGTGATAAAGCATCTTAAAATGGGGAGATTATCCTAGATTTATCTGGGTGGGCCCAATATATTAACAAGGGTCTTTATAAAAGAAAGAGGGAGGCAGGAGAGTGAAGATCAGGGGAGATATGAGGATGGAAGCGGGGGTCAGAGTTGCCACAAGCCAAGAAATGCAGGCAGCTTCTAGAAGTTAGAAAAGGCAAGGAACTGATCAAACCCAGATCCTCTAGAAGGGATGCAGCCCTGCTGACACTATGATTTCAGCCTTGTAAGAACCATTTTTCGAACTTCTGACTTCCAGAACTATAAACTAATAAATTTGTGTTGTAAGCCATTGAATTTATGGTAATTTGTTACCATAATGAATAGGAAATTAATATAGGCCTTGAAAGAAGGGGTTGGATAGAAAATAAAGAGGGACAATTTGGTTGAGTGGTAGATGATAAGCAGATGCTTAAATATGAGAATAAGACATGTATATGGTGGGGAAGTATAGATCCTGATCAATTTAAAGAGGTGGGACAGGCAGCTGACAAGAAGGAACACAGCTCAGGAGTGAAGCCCTTGGACTGATCTGACAGGCTGAGTTTGAATCCTACCTACTGAGTAACTTTGGTCCAGCTACTTAACTTCTCTAACGTTGTAATGTTATCTATAAGAGTAAGAGTAACACTACTGCCTATTTTGTAGGGTTAAATGAGGTAGTAGATGTAGCGTGTCCAGTACTAATTGTTTCATAATGGAAGCTGTCATTTTTATGACTGGAAGGTAAAGCTGAATTGCCAGTTTACTAGATGATAGAAAACTCTGAATAGAAGAATGAGATTAAGAAACTTTACCTCTTAGACACTGGGTGAACGTCAAAAGATCTTGAAGAGGAAAATAAGTTAAAAACACAAAAAGACTCTGTGGTAAATTAATATGGCAAAGACAAAAGACAGGCAAACCATCCACTTACAGGAAAGTTTGAGGGATAGAGATTGATTTGCACATTAATATATAAAAATTGAGGCACATATTGCTCAAGCATCCTGGATGAAGTCATTTAATGGCTTTTTACAGGGGCAGAATTTTGTAGTGGAAACATCACTAGCCTGTGAGTTAGGAGGTTCTTACTCTGGTAGTGTAAGCCACTTGTTACTACTATGAGAAAGCCCTAAAATGTATAGAATATATGTGGTTTGGGGTTCTCATTGATGAACTTAAACAGCCTTCTTGGCTCAGCATTTGCTGAGGCCATGCTATTTCCAAGTCATACTTCTCTTGGGCTTATCTTCTCTATGAGCCTGAGGTCAAATGATTTATCTTCAGAAAACTACAAGGATGAGAGTCCTCCTGAAAAGCAAATTATTTCTAATTGCTATGAATCTCAGTGACTATTTAAGCCTGCACTTAGCAAATAATTAAACCTTTTACAAGGATGTGAAGACTAGTTACAGGACATTGAAAAAGGTATAAATCAACATGTAAATATTGTATTTTGTGTGCGATTAGATCATTCCTACCTATCCTAAGCATCTTCTGTGTCACATTTCTTGGTCAGGGTCTTGTGCCTAAAACAAGCCAGAGAAAGGGAACAACTTCAACCAGGATTTCACTATAATGTATTCAAACCATAAATGTGTGTCCTACTGATGAAAATGGCACAATTATTAGTGCAAAAGAATTACCCTCATCAGGGAGAAAATCTCCAATAAAAATTGCCCAAATAGCATGTGAAATCAGAAAAAGATAAAAAGCTTTGAATAGATTTAGGTCAAAACATTTTCCAGTAATAAGTGGAAACAGAATACTTCCTGC
The DNA here is from genome assembly GCF_949752795.1 of Hyperoodon ampullatus. Lineage (NCBI taxonomy): Eukaryota > Metazoa > Chordata > Mammalia > Artiodactyla > Ziphiidae > Hyperoodon > Hyperoodon ampullatus. The sequence goes on from NC_136920.1 coordinate 76,243,808, forward strand.
CTTTAGCCAGTAACCCAGGGCCTAATCGACACTTTGGTACAGTGTGAGAAACTGGCAATAATTTGAAGAAAAGTGCTGTCATCAATAGCCGAGAGTCAACAGTCAGCACATCTGTGACACGAAAGGAAGCTATGTAAACCCCTCATTTTTAAAAGAGTAAATAAATAATACAGCAAGGAACAGGGAAGACTGTAGAGTCTCACAGGTGTTATTTGCATTGTCCAAGCATTACTGAATCCTCCAGCGTTTTGAGACCCCCTTGCTTTAATATCTAAATGAAAGAACTCCAGACACTAATCTCATAAAATGTGAGATGTCCAATGCCCTGCCAGATGTTTGAGAATTCCTGGAGTCGGGGAGGGTGCAATTTATTTACTGCCTCAAGGATTGTTCCTGCTTCCAGCTCAGTTCTTGATCTCTCTCAGACTGACCCTGCTACCCTGCCAGGACTCGGAGCTGCTCCAGCTCTCTCTGGTCTGCTTTCCTCCAAATCTTAAGCCTATTGCTCCTCTCCCAGACTGCATTTTCTGAGCAATAGTTATATAAGTTGTCTATGCAGAGTTAATGGAAGATTGAAGGAAAACAAAGCAGAATTACAAAACCAATCAGAAAACAGCTTAATGCTGAACACCAGACCTCTGTGAGGTTAAAGTTTGCCTGTCATCTATCTCTGTAGGCCACAGATTCTCACCCTATTGCTGAGATCTGACTTATCCTATCTCAGGAAAACTGTCTCCAAATCTTTTCCTTTGTGAATGCCCAGAAACATCACTTCTGTTTTCTTTGTTCATAAGAGGAGAACTTAAAATTCCTAGTACTTCACTATACAGAGGCATTTAACTCCTCTAAACAAAATTTCAGGAGCCGCCATTATGTCATGAACGTGGCTACCTCATGACTTCTCTCAAACTAAAGCATCCTCTAACCTGAGGCTCCATCCTTAGCACAAGACAACTGGCAGCACAGGGCAAGTTATTTAGATCATGGCTTTAGGATTAGGTGTTTAAGCATAAGTTACCTACGTCTGTATATGTGTGTGTGTGTGTGTAGGGGGTGGGAGTGGGGAAGATAAAGAAACTCCATTCTCTCTTTGTCAGAACAGACCCCACATATGCCACATTTTGTTTTGTTTTTGTTGCTGTTGCTTTCATTCTCCTCCTCCTCTCCTTCCTCTTTCCCTTCCTTTCCTTCACCCTTCTCTGGTCTTCCTTTCCTTCCTCTTCTTCTTCTTCCTCCTCTTCCTTCTATTCCTCTTTTATACCTCCTCTTCTTCTTATATTAATTTTAAGAACATTACTTCTAAAATAGATTTATGCTTTATTTTACTAAAGAATGTCCAGAGTCTCTAACCTCTCTTCAAGGCTGTCTGTAATAAGGGCTAGCCTGCCTTACTTCCCAATTAATTCCTTTGCACAGGCTGGGTTTTAGCAAAACTGAATCATTTACAGATCTCTGATATCTCCCACAGTGGAGGATCTGCTCATTCTCTTTACACCTGTATTAGTCAAGTTTCTCCAGAGAAACAGGATGAATAGGAGATAGATCTTTTATATCTCTCTGTCTATCTATCTCTAGATAGATTTACAGATCTATAGATTTATATCTATATCTATAGAGAGACAGGGGAGGGAGGGAGGGAGAGAGACAGACAGATAGAGAGAGAGAGAGACTCATGAGAAATTGGCTCATGCAATTATGGAGGCTGAGAAGTCCCATGATTTGCTATGTGCAAGCTGGACACCCAGTATACCTAGTGGTGTAATTCAGTCTGAGCCCTTCTGAAGGCCTGAGAACCATGGGAGTCTGTGATGTAAATCTCAGCTGGAAGGCAGGAGAAGATGAAATGAGATATCCCAGCCTAATCAGTAAGGCAGGAAAAAAGGGTCAATTTTTTTTTCCTCCCCTTTTGTCCTATTCAGACCTTCAAAGAATTGAATGATGCCCTATTTTATTGGGGAGGGCAATCTACTTTGCTGAGTCTACCAATCCAAATGCTAATCTCAACCAGAAAAACCTTCACAGACATACTCAGAAACAATGTTTAATCTGGGCACTATGGCTGCTCGGGTTGACACATAAAATTAACCATCACAATACCAATTCCATATTTCCAAACCTAGGCTACTCTTGAAGGTTCAGTTCAGTACTACATTTTTCATTACTCAAGTGTAGATAATATTCCTACCTTGATCACCTTTCATGCACTCATATGGCTCTGTTTCATAAATACAGATGGTAGACCCCTTCAATCTGCTTTCCAATTCTGCTACTGTGAGTCAGATTATGGAGTCAGAAAGACCTGTATTTAAATTCCAACCTTGCTTCTTCCTTGTATTTGTTTGTGCATTTTTACTTTGGTTAGACTATTTTACCTCTCTATGCCTCATTTAGCTCATCTGTAATTGAGGTTTAAGGAGTTGTGGGGAGGATAAAATAAAAGAACATACATGCATTCCTTAGCACAGTGCCCAGCACATAGAAAGAGCTCCATAAACACTTCCTATGTAACACTTTCTTCCAACATTTGAATAAGACTCTATGGTTCAAAAGCATTTTTTTCAAGTTTATTAACTCAAAATATCCTTGTGAAATAGGTAGAACAAATTTTTATGCGTGCTTCACAAATAAAGAAACAGAGTCTTAGAGAAAATGACCTTTTTACCTGTCCAAATTTACCTGGAGTCTAGCAAAAATTAAAAGCCAAGTTAACCGCCAGCCTCATTTGTTTTTGAACCTGCATTAACTTACAGATAAATTCCATTCACCTGACCAGGACCTTTGTTCTTTAAGGAGTCCCTCTCACAGAAATGTTCTACATATATATAATAGAAAGTATGGCTGCATCGGCTTCATTGCCACTGTTCAAGAGACTAAAATAGCCATGGAAGGAAGAAAGAAAGGTTTCATCTCTGGTTGTAAATTCCCCAGGGGGAAAGATAATTGAAGAACTGTTTATGATAGAAAACTATAATTAGGAGTAATGGGATGAAATTAAGGAAAGGGAAATAACAAGTTTATAATAAGGTTCCAGTATGAGGTATTCAAATTTAATTGTGTTTTTTAAGTAATGTCAGACTCCCAGATGCTGTAGCAATGAAGATTGTATACAAATGGGTACATAAATAAATGACTTTATAATCCACACAATCAAACTGGTGTGCCTTTTAAGCCAAGATGCCATTTTGCAACTGCACATTTAGAATCAGCATGACAATATGCAAAAAAAAAAAAAAAAATCTCCTATTGGGCTGAGAATGCAATTGTTTCCTACTTCTCATAATTTAGTAACAGGAATGGAAATATTCCTCCTATTACATACACACACACACACACACACACAGTGCCTTTAGCTATTAGATTTGCATAAGTTGTGATCCAATTTTTAGTTGAAGCATCACACACTAGGAGGTTAATTTATCTAATAGAATGCTATAATCAACCATTTCAAATGCATTGTTCAGATCCTCAGAGACCTGAGGAGTGAAGGAAAAAATGATATTCATACTAATTTTTATGTCTCCTGCACTGCTACAGAGACAGAGTTAATAAAGTCATTCAAAACCAGTGCTGCAGGAAATGTGGGAACTTGGAGAGGATGCCCTGATTTTCTGTTATTGGCTTCTCTGTGGAATCAAATTATTTGGAGTTCTTTGTTTTAAAGTCATTATTTTTCATTAGACAAGCTGCTGCTGTTATCCAAAAGTTAATTGCGGGAATATGTCTGGCTGACACAACAAACACAGCCATAGTTCCAGAGTTATTAATGCCAGTAACAATTTGGGATACAATAAATGACTATTCACTGTGGCATTTACCACTCACACAATAGTAGGAGACTCTGCTGGTGATCTGTCTTCTGAAAAGAGAATATACACACATACATGCATACACATGCACATTGAAACCATAATAGTCTCTTGCTGATGTCTACCAAATACATCATGGCAATTAAATGGAATGTTATAAGTGCAGAGTGTCAAAGTCTGATTCATGATATAGGAAGAGAAATTATGATATAAGCAAGTCTGGGAATTTGGAGGGCTTAAAGCAGCAGTGACAATTGTAATGTACTCCTCCAGATGCTAAGGACATATGCAAATAATTCACTAAAATGTTCGCAAAATTCTTTCAGTCTTTATATTTCCAGTGAGAATTGTGACACTGGTCATTAGTTCCAATGCTAACGTGGGTCAACTCCAGGCTAGCCCTGGTCCCATGCATCCTAATAGAATTTTACCTTTCTTAGAGATTCACAGGGTGCACTGGCATAGTAAAGTCTCCAAGGAGCTCTGTAATACATGGGCACAACATTTTTCCAAATTATTCATGTTTTGAACTCTTTCTGGTTGATTTACTAATTAACATTCTGTATAATAGCATTTAATGAATATTAATTTGGAAACTAGGTCTTAATCCCCCTCCCTCCCTCATATACACAAACACATGTGGAGAATTTTCATGATTCAATAGAAATAATGCTGCTTCCCACATCCTTCCAACTGATGAGACTCAGATGCTCAAAAGGTTGGAGAACTATAGCCACCTAACCCTTCTGCTGTGCATCCTTTCACTGAAGCACCAGTCTGGAGAGTTTGCTGGACTCACTTGGGTCTTTTGGGTTTCTCTTCTCATTCTGTTCTAGAAAACTTCTATTAACAAATGAATTTCCAAACTTTATCAATGTTGGGGTTTTATCTCTCCTTACTATAAAAGACCTCATGTATCATTATAACCAGGGCAACTAATGTGACAAATATAAACTTCTTGAGAGCAGCAGTGATTCATTTTATCACCAGAGCCTAGCCCAGTGCCTGTCACAAGGTCAAGACTTACTAATTGTGATTAAATTAAATGAAAACCACCAGGGCTTTTCAAAACTCTGTTATGTGGGTTAGAATTGTGACCAGAGATTTTCTGACCAATGCATTCAAGGCTTATCACTATTCCCCCAATTCCTAATTGCTTCATGCTCATCATCAATAAGCATTTATTCAGCAACCACATGAACAGATGGGTGCTTCACAGGGCAAGTTTAATTGACTTATTCCCTGCCCTTTCAGAGCAGACAGTCTCAATTTCTTTTCCTGATACAAGTGTATAACAATTCAGTTAGTAGAATGTGACAAATTGCTATCATAACTCTTATATACCTTTTCCTATTTGGTAGTTCGTCTTTTCTCCTACCCTATCAATTTCCCAGGTAGATCAGCGCTTATTCAATACAGAATAAAAACATTCATAAACCAGATTGTTTAAAGCATGATTAGCTGTTTTCATTTTCTGGTTAACTAGAGATTGCATTCCTATCTGCTGGCCTGCTTTCTTGGAGACTGGATGGTTCCCTGAGTCATCATCCTATGCATCAGTTCTGTGCTGTGTGAGATGGAGAGTCTTAGACTCTTAGGATGTCAGGAATGACAGCATCTTAGAAATTATCTAGTAGTACTTGTAATGTCAATGGTAACAGTTTCACTTCCTTACCTATATATAAGCTTGTTAAGTTAGGAAGAGTTTTCTCTTCATTTTACCATTCTCATCATTTCAACCAGCCTATGAGATTGGTAGAAAATAGATACAAAGAGAAGCAGTGATTTGCTCAAGACCACATAACACCAGAACGTGGTACAGATCTTTTGCCTTTGAGTCTAGCATTATTTTTTTATTGTCTGAAGAAGAAGGAGGAAAAGGGCAGAAAGGAGGAAGGAGACGAGAAACAGGAGAGGGTGGAGGAGTTAACAGAGAAAAAGATAAAAGGAGAGAAGTACTTGACTCAAAGTATGCACTTAACAAGTATTTTTGAATGAATAATAATAATTCTTACATGCATTCTCAGTGAATTAGGAAGCAGCTGAGAATTTAGAGGAAGACATGTTATAGACGTAAAGAAAGAGGAGTTATGAAACTGTTCTCTAGGACAGAAGAAAAGAGAATTGATTCAGCAATCAGTTTTCTAGTAAGTACTAAGAGTTCACATGGGGTAAAATGATTATGAATTTAAATGAGGCAAATTAGAAAGGTTGTTCATTTTTTTCTCCAGCCATGTTTAGTTGTTTGGCCCAGATGCTGAATTGGCATAAGTTCTATTTCACTAGGGCTGGCATCTTGCACTGCCAATATGACTGAGAGTGAGGGCCAAGGGACTTCACAGTGTCTCTGCAAGAGTGATTCTAATGACAGACCATGGGCTCTAATCAGGGTAAGCAGAGAACTGAGGAATTACGCCTTGAGCGCTACACTTGATTTTAACTGCAGGTTGGAACACAAAACTGAAAATCTTGACTGATAATGGTATGGTAAGGGCAAACACAGCTAGAACCTCCACATTTCACTCTGTTACACAGGAATTCTCCATGTTTCTTTCAGCTGAATTCCTGTCTGTAATTTCTTGATCCTTAATTCAGTGACATTATCTGAGGTGAGGTATGCATTTTTGATAAAGTCTTTCAGAAATGCATTTTACAAGACTACTTTTAATTTTAAAGTTGTTAGACTAGAAATAAGTTTAACAGAGCTTGCAATGTTTTCAAGTGCTTTTCTTTTCTCTAAAGAGACATTTGTTTGACTATTACACCAAGCACCATCCTTCAGGTGTTCTTCCTCTGGCATTGAAAATAGGAGTAAAATGTAACAATTAAACAAACATATTATCTTCAAACAGATATGGATCACTGTTTTCTTTCTAATATGGGCCAAATCTTGCTATTGACACCATGTCCATTTTTTCCCCAGTGTAACTAGTTGATTACTAGTTTTCCCTTCATTGTGTGTATGAGACATGTTTGCCCCCTCATGGATGAATCTGGAACTGTCACCATGAACTTTTTCTTGTTTTTATAGGGAAAAATAGACTGGAAGTATAGATATTGTGGTCAATGGGAATTATTTTTGAAGGAAATGTTGAGGCTGACCAAAAGAGGTTGAAATCACTGGATGTTTAACCTTCAATTAGTTTCAGAACTTGGGATTATGTTAAGAACCACACTTTAAGTGAATCTGGAAGAAGATGATAGACAAAAAAGTTTAAATTTTGACATCCTTTTAAAATATGAGAACACAGAATTGTGAAGAAAGCTAGTCTCACTCTTATTTAAATATTAAAATGCTTAATGTTTGTAACTTAACTCAGAAGGATGAAATGGCTTTTCTTAAATTAGTTTAAGATTATATAAATATAAATGAAGGAAAACCTGCCATTGATTAATCTTCACTTGCTACATATAGAATTATACAAGTTATGAGAAAGTCCATTCTTAGGACTGTGTGAACAACAATGAATCTGACTTTCCCTTAAGTGTTTTCCCTAACATTCTAGAAAAAATAACTTCAATGTGCTGATTTAGACATTTATGACTTATTTGCTTGTCACTGTTTTCGTTTCTAGGAATAAGACCCAGTTTCTTTCCTCAAAAGAGTTGCAAGTTGATATAGAGCCAAAAATTGCAATAAAGTGTAATCAATTCCACTGCAGAAGTTTGTACTTGATATAAATTAATAGAAGTGCAAGCAATGTATTTTAAGTTCATTCTAGAGGAGTAGTTCAGAATAGCTTCATAGAGGAGAAGACTTGAGCTATCTTGGGAGATGTTTAAACAGATGAGGCGTGGAGCCAGAGTTGGGAAGGCAAAGGCAGTGTAGCCTTAGAATGCAAATGTTCACAGACATGATCTTGTGGCTTATTCACCATTCTTACCGACCTAAGAAGGACACCTGCTGGTAGCTTCATCATCATCATCATCACCATCATGTTAATAAAGAATGGATATTTTTGTCAGGTAGTCAAACAAGCTCTTTACATGTAGCACCTAGATGTTTTCTACGATCCACCTTATGAGTTCAATCATTGTAATTATTCTCATTTTTCACATACAAAAATGAAGACTTAGAGAGATTAAGTAATTTGTTCAAATCTTGGTGTGTGCCCTTTCAACTCCATGCTCTGTACCTCTGTGCTTAACAGGCTAGGATGATTTGCCCATATTAAGGACTCAGATATTGGTTGATAAGTATAATAATCTCATAAAAGGTAAAGTGAAGTAATCTGCTTTGATGTTTATGATGCAGTTTGGTGAATGCACTTAAGTGCCAATAGATGAATAATAAAAGTTAGAAACACACAAAACATAGAGAATAAAAATTCATATATGTATGTCTGTTGGGAACAAAAAATCCTCCTGAATGTCTAACTTCTTAGTAAATATCAGAATATCACATACACATCATTAGGCAGCATCAATGGAGTATCCTCTGTACCCTGCAAGAGGGCACTGTTACAGATGCACAGAAAGAAAATTCATATTTCCTGCACATTATAAATAAGGACATACTATGATCACTCTTTAAGAATGAAGTAATTTGAATTTTTAACTTTTCCTTATCAATTGGTGTATATGAATCATGTTAGGTGAAGAATTATTGGTTGATTGGACATTTTATGTTTTAATTCTTTTCAGAAAACAGTAAACAAATCCCTTTAGGATCAAAATATCGCATTCAGCGAATGAGTTATTATACTGAAGAAAGTGATGAATTCAGTAAAGTGTCTGGAATCTAAAATATTGTTATAGAAGAAGTAATTGAAGGAACTGGGAATAGATGACATGAAGCAAGACCAGGAGAGAAGTAGGTGGTCGCTCTAAACTATTTTAGGAGTTGTCCTATGAAAAAGGGTTTAGACTGTCCCACACTGAAGATTTTAGACCAAGTAGACAGGTTTAGGTTGATAAAAGGATGAATATTTTGACAAGTAGAACCTTTCAACTATAAAATGGACCGACTGCATTTTAAACTCAAGAACTTCCTGTTACTGAAGTGCTTTAACAGAGGTTGAAGTTAAGCAGTTAGAAAAGGAAGAGCCTTTACAGTGAGAAAATTCTATGATTCTATGGTTTTCAACTCATAAATTTGTGTAGTTCATCCATTTTATTCATTGTATACACTTAAGTATATTGTTCCTTGAAATGGCCATTCAAAGTTGTTTCCTGTGCCACACACTATGAATGCTAGGGTTGGTCCTGTGTAAATCTTACCCCCATTGAATTAGTATTAACCCTAAACAAGCAGCTTTCTTCCATAAGGAAACAAGAAAAGAGGTTCAGAAATGTCCAAACTAAGTTTCTATAAAACGGTGTTATCAAATCTTATTTATCAAAAAACTTCAAACAGGGGCTTCCCTGGTGGCGCAGTGGTTGAAAGTCCACCTGCCGATGCAGGGGACACGGGTTCGTGCCCTGGTCCGGGAAGATCCCACATGCCGCGGAGCGGCTAGGCCCGTGAGCCATGGCCGCTGAGCCTGCACGTCCGGAGCTTGTGCTCCACAACGGAAGAGGCCACAACAGTGAGAGGCCCGTGTACCGCAAAAAAAAAAAAAAAAGGGAAGATGCAGACCTGTATGCTTCAGGATTTTCTCACCAAAACCCCACACAATTTCTTTACTATTCCAGCCAAGTATGGCCTAGCCCTACCCTCATCCCTGTTTTTCTTGGTTTAGTAATAAAGAGATGGAAATAAAGAAGAGATATTAGGTAGAAAGATATAAAATAGTGGGGAAAATAATATAAGTGAAGTCATGTACCACCACCATTTACTAGAAGTGAACTTTCAGCACCAACATTAATATTTTTCCCTGTTATATCTGTAAATGATAATAACTAATACATGCATAACAATTTTCAATTTAATCAAATCCATTTTTATAACTAACTACTTTGCAACAAGTAACACGCTAAGTCAACATCAATAGATGAAAAAAGGTAGTCCCTGGCCCCAAGGAATGTTGCCCAGGAGAACACAGATATATGTAAAAAATACAATCACAATACAGTGTAGCGAGTGCAACAACCAGGAATGCAGAAGTGCAAGGGTAGCAAAAAAGAGCATGTGATCACAACACTAAAAAGAAGACTGCACAAAAGACATAATATGTAAACTGAGGTTTGAAAAATGAAGTGGGTTGCCCAGGTACCCCATAGGGAGAAAGGAATTCTTGGAGGAGGGAAAAGCATAAATGAAGACAGTTAATTGTTCATATAATCCAGAAGTGAAGTAGGCAATGGCAGGAGAAATGATTGGACACAGGCGTCATGAATACTTGCAGGTCTGCATTTTAGCAAGTCCATTCTAAAGGAAACTTTGAGGATCAACTCGGGGGTGGCGGGCCGCGGTGGGGACAGAACTAGTCATTCCTGCAAGAAACACTGGAACCAGTTTCTACCAACCCACCAAAATAACGACTTCAACGGCAACATGGTATCACAGAAAGGGCTTGTTTTTTTGTTTGTTTGTTTTTAGTTCATTAGGCCTCACTTAAAATTCTGATTCCACAATGCACTTGCTTTGGGATCTTGAACAACACTCATAACCTCTGCAAGTCTCAGTGTAGTAAGTTTATGTGATTACCTTCATCTGTAATATCTCTGCGATGCAATTTTAATGGAAACTCAAGTTCAGGTCAAAGACAAGTTTCTCTGTGACTTCTCCTCCGAATTGATTCAAAAGCCGTCTCTCCCGTCCTCATTTGGCTTCTTATGGAATCTCATAAAAACTTCTATGACCTCTTTTGGGTTTTTTTTGTTGTTGTTGTCTGTTTGTTTTTTAAGTATAGTTGATTTACAATGTTGTGTTACTTTCAGGTGTACAGCACAGTGATTCCTTTTTCACATTCTTTTCCCTTATAAGTTATTACAAAATATTGAGTAGAGTTCCCTGTGCCATAGAGGAGATCCTTGTTGTATCTATTCTATGCCTTATTTGAATGACCACAGCACTTGTTGCCTGTATCAGTTTTATGTCTCTGGTTGCTTTGTGACTGAAAATGAAAATTTTCTATTTGTTCATGTCCTGGCCCTTCCTTAAAAATGTGTTCATTTATGTATTTCATATTTATTGACTACATCTTAGACACCGTGTTAACTGCTGGTTCTAGATGTTAGTAAAGTATAGACCTTCCTGCTCAAAAGGTCACACTATTTGTGGGAAAACAAAAAAATGAACAACCTATGTCTCAAAGAGCTTTGTACTTCCCAAAGAGAACACACTTAGTAGGTACAATAAATACATGTATCACACATAAATGTATAAATAGTTAATGGGATTAAAAACTAGAGATAACTGCTTTTCGATTCTGAGGAAATGATGATTATATTTCACCAGGAGCTCAACACCACTCTGAGAATGAGGGCTTAACCCCCGTCCTGACTCACTGCATCGCTTTTCTGTATAAAAACACACAAGTCTGTACATACGCTCTAGAAAAAGGCTTATCTGGCATGAATTTCAGATAGCAAGAAGAAAACTTCAAGAGGTTCAGAGAAGCATCCGGAAGCTCACATGATTATCTGGCACTAATACAACTTGCTTGACAGGAAAATAGAGCTGTAAATCTCACAAAATTAGATGATCTTTGAAGAATTTCAAAACCTCCTGCTATTAATTGGAAATCCTAGAAGAACTGCTTCTTTTAAAGCATACTGATAATATGCTTTACAGCTTAATATTCAGAAGCCTATGTTTTGGCTAAGTGAGCTTCAGGAAAGAAGGAAACTTGAGGTTCAGTTCCATCTACTCTGGAACCTCTAGTCAAGACACCTACTTCTGTGCTCAGCCATCTTATCATCTGTAAAATGGAGGCAACTCTAAGAAAACATAGTTACACAGATGTTGCACAGTTTCATGTGTCATTGTCTTCATTTGTTTCAGAAAACCAATAACATCTAAGCTACTACTGCAAAGAGTGCAGTGTTACTTGGGGTCATCTAGTGCAGCTCTGTCAAAGGAAAGAAAAGGAAAGGGGCCTAGAATAACTATAATTTTCCCAAGAGGACACTATTATTTTATGGTAAATCTGAGTCAAGAACCCTGATCTCTTTGATGCTATTCCATTGTTCTTTCATTGGGTTGTGAACAACCCAGAGAAAGAAAGAGAAATAAAACTCCTATGTGCTGTGTCACTGGTACAGTACGTGACAAGATTGGAATTGGAGAACTATATATTAACAGGTATTTGGGAAATTCTTCAAACTAATTAAGATATATACCAGGTACATAAAAAACAGTATGTTTTCTCAAGATGATTCTGTAGAATGAACAGAACTGGTAACTGAAGGTGTCTGTGTGCTGCAGTTCCAAACAGGATGGGTGAATGCTTGTTTTCTGGCACCTTGAAGACTCCACCCCAACATACACATTAAAATACAATTAACATTTCAACTGGGTCATATTTAATTCTGCATGTTCTTGTAAGTCAGCAAAATATTTCATATGTCATTTAAGTTGTCACTCAGTTTTTTTGTTTGTTTTGTTTTTTGTGGTACGCGGGCCTCTCAGTGTTGTGGCCTCTCCCGCTGCGGAGCACAGGCTCCGGACACGCAGGCTTAGCAGCCATGGCTCACTGGCCTAGCCGCTCCGTGGCATGTGGGATCTTCCCGGACCGGGGCATGAACCCGTGTCCCCTGCATCGGCAGGCAGACTCTCAACCACTGCGCCACCAGGGAAGCCCCATATCTGATTTTTGTATTAGGACTCGTCTAATTTTTTATATACATTGGAAAATAACTCATGTCTTTCTAAGGTGTATATCTTTGATTATATTTTCTATTTTCATAAAGCTTCTTGTATTCTCTACTCAAAACAGGTATAAATAATGGCTGCATATAACTAATCAATAATCAGCCATTTTGTCCAGATTTTCAAATGTGTTGGTATAAAGCTACCATAGTATTTTTATAATTAAAAAAAATTCTCTGTTTTATAGCTAGTCCCATCTCTATCATATTTGCCAAATATTGCTTATTTTATTGATCTTTGTAAAGAACAAGCTTTTGGTTTTATTTGTCAAGTTTACTGCTTTTCTTCTCTATTTTTGACTTTCCTCTTGATTAATTTTGTCCTTCCACTCTTTGGGATTTACCTTGTTCTTTTTCTATGTCTACTGTCCATTTCCTGTAGCTTCAAGAGCCATTTTCAACAACGCAACGAGCTCTGCCGGCTGTGTCATGGCCACTTCATCATACGCCATTAAAACTTAATCTCATACACTGGGTGAAGACTCAGCAGTCTTATTTTGCTTTCAAAATTGTTCTATGGCCTTGGATCCTTCTTCTTCTCCTAAATTAGCACTATCATCAGGGAAAATTCTAGTGGGCCTAGAATTCTAGGCTTGCCTTTCCTGCAGTTTCATAATCAAAGAAAAAACATTTCCACCCTTTTTTTGATGTTGATCGAAAATTTAGCAGCACTTCTTTGCACTGTATTCAAATCCCAAAATATAAGCAAGCCTTCATGCACACAGGCTCACTGAAATGTCATAATTTTAAACTATGTATGACCTTGAACAATGACCTTTCCAGATACTCCACACTCTTCCTAGGTGTTCAGACTTTTTCATTCCTACAACATCTTTTACACATGGTCGATTTGTGTCATAAGTTCCTCTTCACTCCCACTTCTGAGTATATATCCAAAGGAAACATCATCATGATTTGAAGAGATATCTGTACTCCCATGTTCATTGTAGCATTATGCACAAGAGCCAAGGTATGGAAACAACCTAAGTGTCCATAGTAGATTCATGGATAAAGGAAATATGGTATAGATATACAATAGAATATTATTCAACCTTAAAAAAGAAGAAAATCCTATCATTTAAGTCAACATGGATAAAACTGGAGGACACTATGCTAAGTGAAATAAGACAAAGACAAATAGTGCATGATGTCACTTATATGTGGACTCTAAAAAAATAATAAAATAAATCAACTCTTCCCTCCCTGGACATTTTCCTCAGCAGAATCTAGCAGCCTCTACTATGAGTCTTATCTTTTTTTTTATTGTTTGTACCAGATCACAACCCCAGGGAACCTATGTATTTACCGATGTGTATCTACATTATAGTTTACCATTGTTCTTTTTCTTTGTAATTCATTCCTTCCACTTCTGGCATCAGAACCTCATTTTTACTTTGGAGAAGTCCTCGTGATTCAGGTAGGCTGTGTGTCTCCTCCCTAGGCTGTGTGACTTGGGGCTGGCTAGACACAGTGTTTCACATATACTCTATATGTCTTAAGTACTTACTTCTCTGTTTTCCATCATTTTCCCTCCAAATTTCTGTGTAGTTATTTTTTAACTGACATTTGTATTCCTTTCTTTTGTTTGACTAAGGTACTCTTCAACCAATCTTCTGAGTGCTTAATTTCAATTTTTAATTCTAGAAGTTTCTTTTGGTTGCATTTCAGATAATTTTTGCTTAAATTGTACATGTTGTCCTCTTTTTAATACATTAATCATAATTTTAAATAATAGTTTCATTGAGATATAATTTACTTTCCATATTATTTAAAGTGTACAATTTAATGTGTTATGCATCTACCACCACAATCAATTTTAGAACTTTCATCCACCCCCAAAAAGAAAAAGAATGTATTATAGGTCACTCACTCCCCCATTTCTCCAAACCCTAGGCAGCCACTAATATACTTTGTCTCTACAGATTTGTCTAGGCTGGACATTGCATACAAATGGAATCATACAATTATTTAGCATGTTTTCAAGGTTCATCCATGTTGTAGCATGCATCAGTACTTGATGTCTTTTTATGGCTGAATAATATTCCATGGTGTGGATATTACTATGTTTCATTTATCCATTCATAGTAAATGGCCATTTGGTTATTTCCACTTTGGGGCTCTTATGAATAATAATGCTGCTGTGGTTGGATTTATGTGCAAGTTTTGTATGCAGATCCAGATTTGTTTTTTAAATTAACAGACTATTTAGGAGAAGTTTCTGGTTTACAGAAAAATTAAGCAGAAAGGACAGAGTTCTCATACCTCCTTACCTCTCTAGCCAGTTTCCCCTATTATTAACATCTTACATTAGCATAAGACATTTGTTATAGTTAATGAACCAATATTGATACATTATTACTAATTAATGTCCATGGTTTACTTTAGACTTCACTCTTTGTTTTGTACATTATATGATTTTTGACAAATGTGCAATAACCTGTATCCACCATTACAAAACCATACACAGGAATTTCTTTGCCTTTACAATTCCATGCTTCACCCATCCTTTTCTCCCTCCCCACAACCTCTGGCAACCACTGATCTTTTGAGTGTCTCCACACTTTGGCCTTTTCCTAAATTTCATATAGCTGCAATCATATAATATGCATATAGCCTTTGCAGATTGGCTTTTTTTCACTTAGCAATATGCATTTAAGCTTCTTCCATGTCTTTTCATGGCTTCATAGCCTTTTGTCTTTATTGCTCAATGCTATTCCTTTGTACCGATATACCATAGTTTGTTTATCCATTCACCTATTGAAAAACATCTTGGTTGATTTTAAGTTTTGGCAATTATGAAAGAAACTGTTATAAACATCCATGTGCAGGTTTTTATGCAGACATAACTTTTCAGTTCCTATGGGTAAATACCAAAGAGCATGATTACTAGATCACTGTATGGTAAAAGTATGTTTCATTTTGTAAGAAACTGCGAAGTATCCTGCTAACAGCAAATGAGAATTTCAGTTGTTCTGCATAGTCAACAACTTTGGTATTTCATTATTTGAACTTTAGCCATTTGAATAGGTGTGTAGTGGTATCCCGTTATTGTTCTAATTTAAAATTCCCTGATGACATGGAATGTGTAGCATCTTTTCATATGCTTATTTGCCATGTGTCTGTTTTGTTTTGTTTTCTAACCAAAGCCTACTAACTCTTGTCCTCCTGTGTCTATTTATATTGTCTTTTTTTTCTTTCTTTCTTTCTTTCTTTTGAGCTTTTGATCATTTAGTCTTTTTCCTGGTATGTCCAATTATTTTTATATTGAAATTGGGCTTAACTTATTTTAGGAAATTGTAAAGATACCTCCATATTCTGGATGTTGTTATCGTTCTCTTGAAAAGATTTCCTTTTGCCCATGGCAGACAGTTACCATAGGGACTGGAAACCTTAGTCCATTCTCAGTTTGAGCTCATTCAAAGCTGTTTTTCAGTCTGTGTGAAGGGTGCTCTATTTCTGTCTTGTCCTTCCTCTACGGGTGTTGCCCTTTGGGATTACCATGTGAAAGTCTGGATTCTCCGTATTCCCAACTACCCTTGTATTTGTTAGGCTTTAAATGTAATGGTTCCCCCAGCCCTCTGAGACTAAGGATACGTGTAGCTTGTCATTCCATTAGTTGTTGCTTTTAGCTTGAGCACTTGCCGTTTGGCTTCTGTGGTTACAGTCTTTTGAACTCCTTGGTTTTTCAGCTCCTAGGCTGTATGAGTTGAATCAGCAAATGCCCCAAGGAGAAAAGCTGCACCAAATGTCAAGCTTGCGTCTGTGTTTACCTTCTCTCCAGAACTTGGCCCACATGTCTTGGTGTCTCTCTAACATTCAGATGCTGGCGAACAGATGTTTTCTTACTTTATCCAGGTTTTCTAAAATTTCTTTAGACTTCACCTGATCTTATGTTATTATCTCAATTATCTCAATTATTATGATCTTATGTATCATCTCAATTATCCCTAGGAAGAAAATGTACAATTTTATGGTTTTTTAATTTTCTATATTACCTCAGTTTCTGTAGAGACCTTTTACCTGATTATTCAGTCTAGTTCCTGTGTTACCAGTGAGATGGAGATAGGTGGAGTCTAAGAATATTGGGGGGAAAATCACTGATGAATGATATGGCTCGTTCTTTTTGTTTATCCTCTCCTTATTTACCCTGGGAGCCTACATTTGCCCTTCTTGATTTGACCCAGTTGCCAAAATAAGCAACCCACTCTGGCAAAGACCTGACTTTACTCTCATAAATGTCTGCATGTTAGGATAAGCTAGATGATGAACACCATGCCAAAGTTCTTTCTGTGACCAGTCAGAATGGCCATCATCAAAAAATCTATAAACAATAATGCTGGAGAGGGTGTGGAGAAAAGGGAACCCTCTTGCACTGTTGGTGGGAATGTACATTGATACAGCCACTACGGAGTACAATATGGAGGTTCCCTAAAAAACTAAAAATAGAACTACCGTATGACCCAGCAATCCCACTACTGGGCATATACCCTAATAAAACCATAATTCAAAAAGAGACATGTACCACCATGTTCATTGTGGCAGTATTTACAATTGCCAGGACATGGAAACAACCTCAGTGTCCATTGACAGATGAATGATAAAGAAGATGTGGCACATATATACAGTAGAATATTACTCAGCCATAAAAAGAAATGAAATTGAGTTATTTGCAGTGAGGTGGATGGACCTAGAGACTGTCATACAGAATGAAGTAAGTCAGAAAGAGAAAAACAAATACCGTATGCTAACACAGATATATGGAATCTGAAAAAAAAATTCTTCTGAAGAACCTAGGGGCAGGACAGGAATAAAGATGCAGACGTAGAGAATGGACTTGAGGACACGGGGAGGGGGAAGGGTAAGCTGGGATGAAGTGACAGAGTGGCTTGGACATATATACACTCCCAAATGTAAAACACAAATTAGTGGGAAGCAGCCACATAGCACAGGGAGATCAGCTCGGTGCTTTGTGACCACCTAGAGGGGTGGGGTAGGGAGGGTGCGAGGGAGACACAAGAGGGAGGAGATATGGGGATATATGTATATGTATAGCTGATTCACTTTGTTATAAAGCAGAAACTAACATAGCATTGTAAAGCAATTATACTCCAATAAAGATGTTAAAAAAACAAAAAGTTAGAGAGTAAAAAAATTCAAAAGAATTAGCCACACTCCTCCAACAGATTCTCTAACATTTAGCAGAACAGAATTCACACTGAATCTGGTTTATGAGTAAAAGACAAGTCAACTTTAAAGTGGATCAGAGATGACAACATTTCTTTTCCATGTGCCTGCTTTGGAGCCATATTTATGCTGACCACTCAAAACCTTCCTCTTGAGTATTCTGTGATATATTAGAACCAGGAATAAGGGGTGTTAGTGCTGCAAGGGTCAGCCAGTGGTCTGCGATTTAATTCACATATCCTTTCTGCACCAGACTCTTTAAGATCATTGAGTTAACCTAAGAATTTTGAAGCTGTAGAATTCAAGACAGTACATTACAATAGGCCAATATTACTATTCTCCTGCTCTGACATTCTCCACTGATGGACAGATGAAGGAGAAGGAAGGGCAGTCACCAGTAAGTGAGAGTAAATGAAACTGGAATATTATAATTCAGTATCATTTGAGTGACTGAATTGGCTGGCAGAGTGTTCTCTAGTTAAGGGTGAGGGAAGATTAATTCTGCACATGACACCACTACTGTATTTATACAAGTCTACTGGGACAGTTGTTTGCCTTGAATTGTTTTCTTCATTCATTTCAGTCAGAGAGTTGTGTTGACTGATTTTCCTTTTTGATGTATGAAATAACTGTTTGACTGAATTTACCATTTAATTTACACTAATGCACTGTAAAAATGATACATTAGTCAAATTGGATTGGCAGGTATGAAAATGTTTACCCCAGAACTAGACAGAAATATAATATTGCCTTCTACAGAAATTAAGTCATATGCCCTGGATTTTGGGGAAATGTTCCAATTTTAACTATTTTGCCACGTTTCAAAAATGTAGGGTCACTGATCCCATAGTAAAAATAAGAAGATCTGTGAGGTCCAGAAAAACATAGTTTTGTGTGACTCTGACAATCACATAACACAAGAGAAAAAACTATTATGATAAATTTTACTGAGTTTCATACTTATCAAGAGGTGTTTCTATGTTAAACTTTTGAGTCTTATTCTAAAAGTTCTTTAGGAACAAACACTTCAAATATATTCATAGAAAACCCTCTTTATTTATAATTCCATTCTTCCAATATTTATAGTTACTATGACATACCATTTCTCCACGACCCATCCCATGATTCTCTGCTCCTATCAAACATTTGGAAATTGGTGGCATGAGCAGGAAAGTGAAGCAGTTTTTGAGATTATTGAATAATGCTGATTTTATAAAGACTGCTTTCTTCCATAGTTGACAAACTTATGATGGAACCGACGGTTGGATACTACTCTTAGAGATGAAAAAGGTCTTAAGGAATCTTCCGTATTCCATTCACCAATCTGTGTTCTTGTTGAAAGCAAAATTAATTCCTTTCAAAATTAACATATTAGCTTAATAACAATTTTTAATCTTAAAATAATCTATCTGTGAGAATGGGAATTTTGGGTAGGAAAAAGTGACAGAAAATGGGACAAAAATAATTCATAGAAAGAAAAAACAGAATTGTTAAAATGGTGGGTATGAACTTCTGTTTCCAACTATATCAGTTTACCTTAGGCCAGATAAATCATAAGCAACATTGGACCGTGAGCGTTAGAAAGCTACTGAGGTAGCCATGACCTAGAAAAGTAAAATAGAGAAAGAAACTCACTGAAGTGAGAACAATATTCTGCACATGCTTTTCTAGCCCAGTCACTTAGAAACTACTGATGAAGAGCAAAAGTCTGAGAAACCAAATGTGGCTCCCAAGAGATAGAAAAGCCAGTAGATCTTAGGACAATGTCATAGGACTAAGGAAACCAGAGTTGGAATTGAGAAATAACAAGGCAGCTAGAATTTTAAGGACCAAAATCACAAAGAGAGTAAAGATTCAGAGAACGGAGCTGGATTCAGCAACAGTGTTCCCTTGCAGTATTTTCCATGCATAATAGGTAGACAAGGCAAGATGTTAAGAAGTCAAACAAAAGCTAACTGAAGTCAAAGCAAAGACTTAGTTGGCTCATAATGCTGAAGAGACAAAATTGGGGTTCAGAACCTATGAAAGATTTGTGGCCCAATGGAAAGCTAATGATATGAATTAGGACTTTGAAAGTCTCTACATATGTGTGTGTGTGTATGTGTGTCTGTGTTTGTGTGTGTGTGTCTCTGTGTTCGGAAGGTTGATGCAACATCTACACTGAACCTTATAAAGAAGGAAAATGAGTATGAAGTTGGTCCAGTGACTGAGGTGATCTTCCCCTCTGCTCCCTACCTAAGAATAGGAAATTCTCTCCTCAAGAAAATACAGTTGACCCTTGAACAAGGTAGGGGTTAGAGACACTGACTCCCTGTACAGTCAAAAATCCACATATAACTTTATGGTCGGCCCTTCTTATCTGTGGTTCCCAATGTGAGGATTCAGCCAACCACAGATCATGTAGTACTGTATTACTTATTGAAAAAAAATCCATGTATAAGTGGACCTGTGCAGTTCAAATCCAGGTTGTTCAAAGGGCAACTGTAATGTCATTCAGATTCTCTACAACTTGTCATATCCCAAGTCTGGTATTCACTGAAGAACCACCAAGACTACCAAGAAAAGGAGAATTAGAATAAAAAACAAAACAGAATCAGAATCATAGATGACCTAAACATTAAAGTTCATACATATTTTGGTAAATATTATCAAGTTCAAGAAAATAGATGACAAGGTGGAGAACTTAACTTGACAACTAGAAACTATAAACTGATTGAAGCTGAACTGATGGAATTAAAAATTATATGAAATTTAAAACTCGGTAGTGGATTGGACACAGGTAAAGAGAGGTAAGTGAACTGAAGATAGAATAGTAACAATATTAAGACTAAAGCATGGGAAACGAAAAGAATAAAAAGTACACAAAAGCGCATTTGAGACATATGGGCCACAGTAAACATTTTTATCATATGTGTAAACTGGAGTCCAAAGAAAAAAGGAGAGAGAGCTTGGGATGAAAACAATATTTCAGAAATATTAACAGCTGAGAGTTCTCTAAAACTAAAAAGAATATATGGAGCCATAAATTCAGTAAGCACTAAAAAATGCAACAAGAACAAATACAAAGAAAACCACACCTAAGATCACCACAGTACAATTCATGAATAGTAAAGAAAATCATGACATCTTAAAAGAAGGCTAGGGGCCTCCCTGGTGGCGCAGTGGTTGAGAGTCTGCCTGCCGATGCAGGGGATGCGGGTTCGTGCCCCGGTCTGGGAGGATCCCATGTGCCGCGGAGCGGCTGGGCCCGTGAGCCATGGCTGCTGAGCCTGTGCGTCCGGAGCCTGTGCTCCGCAACGGGAGAGGCCACAACAGTGAGAGGCCCGCGTACCACAAAAAAAAAAATAAAATAAAATAAAATAAATAAATAAATAAAAATAAAAAAAGAAGGCTGAGGAAAAAGAGAGAGATTACTTTCAAAGGAATAATAGGATTAAGATTACAGCTTTCTTCTCAATGAAACTGACTGGATACTAGAAAATAATGGAATAACATTTTTAAGTGCTAAAGAAAAGAACTGCCCATTGGGAATTCTAGAGGCAGAGAAAATGTTGTTCGGAAGGAAAGATGAAATAAGGAAATTTGCAGACAAACAATATTTAGAAAATATGTTCTCATCAGAACTGACTGAATTAAATTATAAAGGGATACCCGCAGGCAGAAGGAAGATTATCACAGACGAAAATAAGGACTTTATAAAGAATTATGTATAACAGAAAGGATAAATAAGTGGATAAACCTAAATAAAATCTAACTGCATAAAAGAGTAATAAAAGTATATCAAAAATTAGAATGCATTCAAACAAATGGAAGAGGAAAAAGTAGTAAAAGAAATTTAAGATCTCAGCATTGCTTGAGAAGCAGTAAAAGAGCTAATAAGTCATGGTACATGTGTAACTGCTACTTATGTAAAAATAACAAGTTAATACAAGGGAAAATGGAATTTGAAGAAATCTAAAAGGAAGAAAGAAGAGCAGAAGGAACATAACAAGGTGAGACAAATAGTAAACGAGGAGTAAATGGTCTATAAGAAAATACATTAACTGTAAATACTCAAATTAAAGGACAAGGATTATTGAAACAAAAAACCTAATTCTATGCCACCTACAAGAGACAAGAGTCAGATTGAAAATTAAAGGATTCAAAAATGATGTCGTAACAACAATAAGTAAAATTGAAGATTTTTTAATGTTAACATAGATTTGAAAGCAAAAAGTATCACTGGTGATAAGGCAGGATAATAAAACCCACTGTTACTTTACAAGCAATATATTATAAATCTACACTTCAATGCAATAGATGAAAGGAAATTCCAAAAAACTAAGTAGAAATAGAAAAATCTAAATTACCTAGATCAGTAACATAGAACCACAGCAACAAATCAGCAGATTAGAGAAGATCTGAATAACATCATTAATAACTTTGGCCTAAGTTTACATAAAACACTGCACCAACAATGATGGAATATATACATTACGCAGAAATTTTTAGGTGCACATGGCACATTTATAAAATTGACTATATTCCGGTTATAAAACAAGACTCCGAATAAGCAAGAAATTTAAAAATATATATCCAATATTTTACCAAATAGTTGGATATTAAAAACATACTTCTGATCATTATGTAGGTCAAAGATAAAGTCGCAATGGGAATTAGAATTTTATTAATTGAATGATAATGAAAATATGCCATAACAAAACCTGTGGGTTGCAAATAAAGCTGTGGTCACAGAGAAGTTTATGTATTCAAATTAGATTCTCTAAATGTAAAAGGGACAGGAATAAAGCAACTAGAAGATAACCTATCACCCTGAGGTAGGCAGCTCCTGGACTGTACCTGGTGGGGAAGGCAGGGCAGAACTTCAGGAGGCCAGCTGAGAGCATGGTGAACGCCACGTCAGGAGCAGTCTCCAAGAAACAGCACTTAATGTACAAAGGGATGACTAAAATATATTTAAGAGCTAGCACCTGACTCCTCTTAAGGATGACTTAACGTTGCTGGGGAAAAAATAAGAAGTGCTCGATGTAGAAGGTGAATAGCTTTATAATTCCCAGGAGAATCTTGGTACCAGGACCACACAAGGAAGAACTTGGAGTCCCCGTGGCTAATCCAGCGGAGAGAAAAGGAGAAACAGAGATGCGAGAGAAAATAAAGGGAACTCTTGGTGCAATTTGGTGCTGCTGCAGGCCCCAGTCCAGGTATGTGCTCTCTAGCTCCCCATCTTAAATAAAAGCCACCAGGTTCCTCAGTCCTTCAGATACTTAGAATTTCTCTTTACAACCTGAAAATGGGGTCAGGTTTCCTGTCTGCATCGCTACAGTCCAAAATAGAGGCAGGATGTTTGAAATAGTTCTCCATCTGGCAGAGGAGGCCTTGAAGCTGTGAGCCACTCACTGCAAACCAGCAGGACATGAAGGATTCTTGAGCAGATCTGAAGCTACTGGGAGGCCTTTCAGGAGTTAAATCCCATAGTAAATACTGTACCTTCAATTCTCCCTCTCTTTCCAGTCTTCCTCCACTCCCATGGGGGCCCAAAGGGGCTAAATGAGCACTCTTTGACTTGTACTTGGTGGTCCCAGAACTTGACTTGGGCTTGGAGACTTCCATGAAAAGTCTGCCTTCCACCTACTGGCTTGGGTTTCTTGGTCTCTCTGCTCCAGGCTAATCCCTTCAACCTGATTTTTCCATTTCTGCCAATAATCCCCCTCTCCAGACCTTCCTAATGCTCTTCTGGGGTGGGAGGAGACTTACTGAGGGCAATGTTTATTTCTAGAGGGAGAGGTGACCACATGACTTCACAGTGGTCTTCCCCTTGATTCCTCAGTTTCTGTCTAGATTAGTCGTGGGTGTCTGTGCACCCCAGCCTCACCCCCAGGAGGCTGTAGAACACTGTCCTTATCTCAGCCCTGAGCTGCTCTCTATCCTCCTTCCCTCTCTCTCCTTACCCTTCTTTACCCACAGACTCGCAGGCTTTCTGGACCTCTGAGGAAGATAAGCACATCACAGAACCTCTGCTACAGAACAAAATGAAACAAAGCTATTGAAACAACAGAAAAAGAATACATGAGGATTGTTTCTCCTGAGCGTTCAATTACCTAGGGGGCCTTTAGCAAACTTTGATTGATAAATCTAACCTTTCTTTCCTTGGCAATAGTTGATCACACTGTGAGGAAAACAAGTTAGAGAATGGAAAAATAATATTTGGATTTCAAGGAAATAATAAAGATGCAGGGACTATCTTTGACTTTTGCAAGGTGAGAAGAGAGTTTACATTTTGATTATTGATGGCAGGAATCCCTTTTAAAACAGGGCCAGTCTGCATGATGCATTTAAAAATCAGCCTTTTCAAATATAGCCATAGCCCCCACAAGATCTCTTGATTTCTCTGGGGTCAGATAAACCATCACATTTCACAGTGGTGCCCTGTATATGAAAGTGATAAACATAATCTGGAAGCATGGCAGTGGCTAAAAATATGGAGCTGGCAGCCACACGTTGAAAGGATTTTTTGCTTTTAATTCATTGCATAAAATGCTAATGTCCAAATTCAGGCAGGTAGATCTTACCAACCATCAAGAGCTTCAACCCTGCTAACAGCTAAGTATGCACTTTTAAACCCTACTTTGACTGCTCCAGAAACTTACTGGGTTTCTTTAATGCCTCTGTTACTATTTCCTTTGTGTCATTTTGTTTTTCTTTAAAAACATAGCTGTGTGACCTTGGGGAAGTTAGATTATTTCCTTGAGACTTGGTTGCCTTCTCTGTGAATATCTGGGTATAATTTTAGTATTGCTCAATAGAATTTTGGGTGATAATGAAAATATTCTATATCTGTACGATGCAAAGCAGTATTCAATAGCTACATGGAGCTAATAAACATCTTTGAAATATGGCAAATGCAACTGAGGAACTGAATTTTTAATCTTATTTTTAAATTTGTTTACATATAAATAATGCCACATAGCTAGCATCTGTTGACAGTACAGATCTACATAATATTTTAAGGACACTCTCCACTCAAAAACTCTACCATTCATTAACTCAATCTAAATATTTTTGCCCTCTGACAAACAGAAAATAATTTATGCTTCCCTTGAAATTATCTGTCAAGACCTTTATCAGTTTGGGGACATTATATTCTTAAAATTGACTTTGCTTTATGAAACTTTAATAATGTTGGAGTTCCCTGCCCTTGGTATCACCTTTGTGATGATGGGAAATATTGTGGATGATCAAGGACCATTTCAAGAGATCATGGAGAGACACCTCCTTCTGGATTTAATTTCATT
This sequence comes from Hyperoodon ampullatus, assembly GCF_949752795.1. Lineage (NCBI taxonomy): Eukaryota > Metazoa > Chordata > Mammalia > Artiodactyla > Ziphiidae > Hyperoodon > Hyperoodon ampullatus. The sequence goes on from NC_136920.1 coordinate 76,268,844, forward strand.
ATGACGATGTCAAAATGCTTAATTACTTAAAGTAAAACCCATACCGTTTTTATGCTGTTATATTCTACATGTAGCTGGAAAAATGTTAAAAATATTTTTAAAGAACTGCACATCTATTTTTGAAGCTGATTTGGCTGTTCAAGGCTTGCTAGCACTTTATCCATCTCAGTACTATTTCACTTAGTAAACAAATGCAGTTGCCATATTTGCTGCATATGTGTCTGTGTTCCCTTCTAGGTTATATGTTTTTGAAGTTAGAAACTATATTTATATCACAGCCCCTATCTATAGCACAATATCCATTGCTAATTCAGATTGTGTTTTAAGATATGAGACGAAATTTAAGACTTTTATTATAGTCATAAACATCTAGCAAACCAACCAGAAAATAAAAGCTAATTTTCAATTGGTTGGCCAAGAACAAAAAAGAGAGGAATACCTAGTGCAAAACCATATCTCTAATAACTACTGTTGGATTTAGAGCATGCAGATGCTAAACTTCTTTTAAAATATCTTCTTATCAAAGATTTGAGGTTGGACCTGAAAAAATTATATCAAAAGTGAAAATAATCATGTGGTCTGACCAGCCTGGATCACACAAAGTAAGTGTATACTATATATAAAGTAGATAAACTACAAGGTCCTACTGTATAGCACAGGCAACTATATTCAATGCCTTGTAATAACCTATAATGGAAAAGGATCTGAAAAAGAAATATATGTATCTGAATCACTTGGCTGTACACCTGAAACACAACCTTGTCAATCAACTATACTTCAAGTAAAAAAAACAAAACAAAACAAAACAAAGTAAGTGGAAAGGGAAGTATAGTTTTATAAATTCACCTCTGATATGCAATGGACCAACTTAAAAACAACAGAAACTACAACTTTCTAGGAGACAGGACATAGAATATAGCATGCAAAGAGTTTTGTTCCGTATTCCCAGCCTACTGCCTAGAATAAACAGTGTATGTGGAATTGAGCTCTTTCAGGAGGTAGAGAGGGGGAGAGATGATGGACGTTTGGAAATAAAAGGATGTTTTCCTCTTTCTCTGTAATAGGAGAAGGAAGAATCAGACTGGACCCCAAAGTCTTCTGTGTACCTTGAGGTTTTGTATCAAATGGCTCAGGGTATCCTAGCAGGGGCCCATTTGAAGGAAAGCTTCTAAGCTCTCCTTTTCTTCTTCTTTTTTTTTTTTTTTGTTTTTTTTTTTTTTTGCGGTACGCGGGCCTCTCACTGTTGTGGCCTCTCCCGTTGCGGAGCACAGGCTCCGGACGCACAGGCTCAGCGGCCATGGCTCACGGGCTTAGCCACTCCGCGGCATGTGGGATCTTCCCAGACCTGGGGCACGAACCCGTGTCCCCTGCATCGGCAGGCAGACTCTCAACCACTGCGCCACCAGGGAAGCCCTATCCTGTGGTTTTTAAGTATCCCTGCACACTCTGCCTGTCTCTAGAGTATTAAGTCTAGTTGCGCTGTTTTTACCTCTTTGTTTATTGAGATTATTATTTACTTGCATTAAAATGTACCAATTTTAAAGGTACAGTTTGATTAATTTTGGTAATTATACCAGGTGTAACCACCGCCACGATCCAGATATAGAAAAGTTACTTACCCTTTAAAAGTTTTCCATCCCAATTTGCCCCAATTCAGTTTTGAGACACTTTATAGAGTTTTACTGCTTTCTCTAACATCGACTCTCCGGGTGATTTAGGAAAGTCACTTTACCTTTGTGGATGTGTTTTGCTTTTATAACATGAAAAATGCCAGAACAGATGTGTTACCAAGGGCCCTTGCAATACTTTCAGAAAATGAGGGGGTAGGGTAAGGGCGGGAATCTCAGAGGCCTTGCGTCCTCATTCTTCACATAGCACACGCATGGGGCAGATCCTAGTGGGAAAAGCCTGTGGTCGCATCAGAGAGAATTAGGTTTCCATCTCCTCTCTTGCTAGTGTGTATGTAACCTTTTGTAAGCATCAGCTTTCTCATCTCCAATATCAGGCTTATTAACAAGGCCTATTTGTTTACTGTTGTGAGGATGAGTTGAGATGCACCGGCAGCCTTAAATGTTAGTTGGTATTTGTATTATGGCATAATAGAAAGGCACTGCATTCAACCATCTCAGTTACTACACGTTTATGCAGGCTGATTCTCACAGCCTAAACAGACGCACAAAGTACACCCACCCATTTACCCACCTGGGGAAGCCCGAAGCCTCCCTGCCTGCCTTCCTTACGGGGCTCAGAGAAAAGCTGCGCATGCGTGCGCGTGCTTCCAAAGAACCTCGCTAGGGGGCGGAATGGGAAACAGGAAGTTCTAACGCCTGTCGTACAAGCGCGACGTAAAGCGGGTCTGCTTTATGGCACCCTGCTTCCGCCGTAAAGCGCCGTTGGCAATCCCGCGTGAGTGGGTTGACGAGACGACTTCCAGGTGAAAAACGCGATTCTTGGAGGTGGGCTGACTTGACGTCTTCCCCATGGGCAAACGCGGGAGCCGGAGCCGGAGCCGGAGCCAGCTGCTCAACTCCCTAACTAAAAAGCAGAAGAAGCATCTAAGGGATTTCGGCGAGGAGCATCCCTTCTATGACAGGTATGGAGAGGCAAGGCTGGGACCGGCGCTGCCGGCGTCCTTTCCCGGTGGGAGCCCGCGTGTCCCCGCGTTTGGTCCGCCGGTGCCCCGGGGGTAGTGACAGGGCAGCTCCCGCCGCGTGCCACGCTGCCCCGGCGCCGGCCTAGCTCGCCCGGGGATCCTGGCGGCTTCCCGCCTGAGATGGGGTTCTTCGCCGGTCTTCCTACCCTTCGTTGAGCCTGTAGTTTTATGCTAGACGGCACGCCTCCTGTGTGGCGACTGGGCAGAGATTTTATAAGCTTGTTTTCGTTTTATATGTTTTTAAAGAATTGCTTGGGGGCTTCCCTGGTGGCGCAGTGGTTAAGAATCCGCCTGCCAACGGAGGGCACAGGGCTTCGAGCCCTGGTCCGGGAAGATCCCACATGCCGCGGTGCAAGTGAGCCCGTGCGCCACAACTATTGAGCCTGCACTCTAGAGCCCGCGAGCCACAACTACTGAGCCAGGGTGGTGCAACTACTGATGCCCGCGAGCCTAGAGCCCCTGCTCCGCAACAAGAGAAGCCACCTCTCGCCGCAACTAGAGAAAGCCCGGGCGCAGCAACGAAGACCCATAGCAGGCAAAAATAAATAAATTAAATAAGTTAAAAGAAATAAAAAAAGAATTGCTTGGGACCCTCGACATCACCTATCTATTCAATGACCATGAGGAAACTAATGTTTGGGTAGTTGTGGGTTCCGCTATAAGTGTCCAGACTCTCAGTTATGATCTTAGTGCTCATCCCACCCCTTTGGGCTGCTTTATCAACAGTTAGAGGGATAGTCTACTTAAGAAGTCTGCTAGAAAAGGTGAACCCCGAGGGCTTTTATTTGCCAAAATTTCCCATCTTTTGGATGAGAGCCTGTTACTGTGTGACTGTAGTATTTGTCATGTGGTCTTGTTAGACTTTTTCATTCGTCTCTTATTATCTATTTGGCATATCCTTCCAAAACCTGTCCAAATGCATATGGAGTTTTTACTTGACAATAGATATAATGTATTTATAACGGTATAGTCTGCCATGTTCATTTAAAGTTGTATCATTAGACTTTTCCTAATTGCTACATACTAGTAGTTAAAGTTTAACATTGCCTGTTTCTTCTCAGGGTTTCCAGAAAGGAAGCAAAACCACAGACTTGTCAACTGGTAATGCTTTATACCTTCTTTATGATAGTAGATTCTGGACTGTTACTTTTAAGATTATATATGGTAATAAAGTTTGGCTACATTTCCACTCTCTTTGATTTTAGATGTAAGCTATATTTTAGTAATATTGCTTAGTTTTAAGTGCAGGTGTCTGTTAAAATGCCATTGTGATAACTAATATAGTATAGAGTATGAAACTGTCCTGAGAGATTAGCCTGTTAGAACCTGTTAAGGAGGCTTACCAGAGGGCTCTTGGTGAATCCTAAGAGGGAATGTCATGTTTGCTTAACATAAAATAGAGTGCAAAATCACCAAAGGTCTTATTTCATTACCACAGACTCAGAAATAAAGTACACTTTTTTGTTGTAAGTTTTCCTGTTGCTCCTTTAAAGGTGCCAAATGTCTGACACATAGGTTAGATGGCCTTATAACCTAAAGCTCCATGTGTTTAGTTTGCTGTCTTCCCATGTGGAACATTAGCAGTTCAAAGAAGAGGAAGCGCTTCTAGAATCATAGCTAGATTCGCTGTTTTAAACAAATTTGGTGCTAGGTTTGGTTGGATAGATAGGATTGCATATTTGCAGAAAAGCTAGTTTTTATTTAGAAAGGTCTGAACTTGGTTCCACTGTGGGCCTGATGATAGTCGTGGGGTAGCAACAAGAACAATATAATTTTTGTTTTTAAAATCCCCATTTTCCTTTTAGTCAGAGAGTTTATAGATACTTCAAGTTCTGAAAGTGAAGCATAGAGTGAACCAGAACAAGTTTCTGGTTACAACAGACTACTTGCCACATTAAAGGATGTTTCTAAGGAAGATGAGGAGGAGGAAGAGGAAGAAGACAGTGTTATAGATGAAACAGAAATTAATCTTGAAGATGGCGATAGTGACATCATTGTGGAGGAAGAGATGGCAGTAGAGTCTACTGACATGCAGAAGAATAAGTGTCTTTGATGTGGGTTTATCATCTTTGCAGGGACCACAGACAGATTGCCCCAGGGGCAGGGTGCCTTGTACCATAGAGCTGGGTGAAAGCACATGGATTCCAAGCAGAGATTCTTAACATTGTTGGGCTCTGTGATATCTTCAAGAATCTGATGAAAACACAGGACCCTCTGGCCATAAAAATGCAGAAATGACAGTTTTGCTTATGATTTCCAGGATTTCATCAATCCTACTTCAGATTCCCCTGATTGAGAGGAAAGGGAACATAATTCTGTTTTTGTAATGGTCTCAATTTATGAAAGAGATTATTGTTCCTGCCTTAGAGGAACCAAGTTTAATGGAAGATAGACATAAAATATACAAAACTTTTCAAGCATCAAATCTGAATGGAACCGATAACTATAAGGTGTTAAAGAGATGCAAAGTGGTCACATGCTGCCAGGGTGAATGAGGGGAGGCTTCAGAGAAGAGCTGGGATTGAAAGCGTAAAGGAACTCTGTCTCACTCAGACATCTAGGGGACTATTTTTTTTAATTATTATTAATTTATTTATTTTTGGCTGCATCGTGTCTTTGTTGCAGTGCGCTGGCTTCTCACTGTGGTGGCTTCTCTTGTTGTGGAGCATGGGCTCTAGGCACGTGGGCTTCAGTAGTTGTGGCACACGGGCTCAGTAGTTGTGGCTCACGGGCTCTAGAGCACAGGCTCTGTAGTTGTGGCGCACGGGCTTAGTTGCTCGGTGGCATGTGGGATCTCCCCAGACTAGGGCTTGAAACCACGTCCCCTGCATTAGCAGGCGAATTCTTAACCACTGTGCCACCAGGGAAGTCCCCATAGGTGACTTTTTAATTTAACTTTAAAATCAACTTTATTGAAGTATGAATTACATTCAACAAGGTGTACCCATTTTAAGCATGTAATTTGATAAGTTTTGACAAATGTGTTTATCTATATTGTCATCGCCAAAGTCAAGATACAGAACACTTCCAATACCTGCAAAAAGTTCCATCTTGTCCTTTTACAGTCAGTTTCCCAGGCCTGGCATCAGGCAACCACTGACATGCTTTCTTTCACTATGTATTAGTGTTTCCTCTTCTAGAAATTCATATGAATGGAAGCATACAATAAGTACCGTTTTGCACGTGGCTTCTTTGGCTCCTCCTGTTGTTGTGATTCATCCGTGTAGTTCATATTAGTAATTCATTTCTTTTTATTACTGGAATAGTAGTCCATTGTCTGAATATATCTGGGTAACTTTTTATATTCTATTATCTTAATGCCTATTTGCCTTACTGTATTTTTTTCTATACTTTAAGGTGTCACACACCATTCTTAGTATTTTCATTCATCACTTGTACTCGGATAAAAAACTCGTTGCCTCAGACTTAGGGATTGTTTTAATTTTGTTGGTTTTCCAGTTTTCTTTCATGTTTTAGGTTTTTAAAAATGAAAAGTTTGGCTTTTTAAATTATAAAAGTAATATATATTTACTGTAAAAATTTAAGAGGGTAATATAGTTAACGTATATCTCCTCCACCCTGGGATGAACACCTTTAACATTTTATAGAACCTTCCAGACTACTTTTTTATGGATATATGAGTGAATATATATTTGTGTGTATGTGCATAATGGCCTCATACATTTCTGTAAGTTACTTTTTTCTTTAATAATATAACGTGTGTAACTGTGGGTTACTGCCGCTAGAACCCTGGTGTCCAAACTCCCAGGCCAAATCTCCTTCTACTACATTACACTACCATGGGGAGGTTTAAAAAAGAAAGGGAAAGTATGAAGGATGATATTTTCCATAAATTAAATCAACTTTAAAAGGCGCATTTGGAGAGTCAGAGAGTAGTGATATTGTTAGAAAGAAGAAAGGTTTAAAAGCTGGTTAAATCTCATTAAAAAAAAATCCATATGTACCACATTGTAAAAAAGAGAAGGAAGACGGCATTCATGATTACTGGGCTGGCAGGGTAGGGGACAGTTGCATGCTGGGGGTGGCTCTCGTACTGGCTCTTCCACTCTTCACACTTGTTCTCGGCCAGAGCCAGGGACCGCTGAGGGAGATCAGAGGAGAGGGTGGTGCCTTGGGGGGTTCCAGGGAGTTGTGCAGCTGGCTCCCTTGCCACCCAGACTGCCCCAGGGTTCCCAGCCCCAAGGATTATGGAGCATCCCCACACCTGTTTGCTCTGCAGTTGCTGTTCTGCACGCATTTTCTCCTCCAGCACTTTCTGCAGTGTCTCCTTGGCCTTCTGCTCATAGCTGTTTTTCTGGTCTTCCATCTGTAATAGCAACTTATTCATTCCCCAAGAAGTGTATTTCTGTAAATTTGAGGCAATTCAACACATACACATTGACCTACTGTGTGCTAAAGCCTGAGCAGGGATACAGAAATGAAAAGAAATTGGTCCTTGTCCACAGGGCAGAGATGTCAGTAATCTGGTGGACTTTCTTCCAGGCCGGAGGCAGGCAGGGAGAGTCCCTCAGGTGATGTGAGAGGTGAGTGGGGATAAAAAAGTGCCCTGGGCATGCTGGGCATTCTCCCCTAGGCCTTCCACAGGCATTTGAAATCCGACATTTCCAAAGGGAAATCATCTTTCTAAACCTGCTCCTATCTCAGTGGCCAGCATCACCACCCACCCAGTCTCCCAAACCCTAAACCAGGGAATCATCCTTGATTTCTCTCTCACCTTCTTCAAGGAATCAGTTCATCATCAAGCTTTGTCAAGTCAACGTCTTTAACAGCTCATTCATTACCTGTATCCTCTATCCCTACTGCCACCTCCTTAGTTCAGACCCTAGTAACACTATTATATGGATTATATAGAGACTATGTATTATCTTCATGCCTTGCCTCCCTTCAAAGCCTTTTCAGTCTTGCAGCTAGAGGGTTCTTTCTAAAACTTAAATCTGATCACATCGCAACCTGCTTAAATCTCTCAGTGGTTCTCAGTTTCTAAGAATCAGGTCCAAACTCCTTGGCATGGTTCCTACTTAGAAGCCCAGACTTTCATCTCATGCTGCCTCCACGCAAGCTGAACTGCTTGTAGGTCCCCTAAGCACTGCTTTTCAGCCTCTGCCTTTGCCCATAAAGCTTCTTCTGCTTAGAGTATCGTGACCCACGCTTCTCACCTGGTTAACTTCTACCCATGTTCAAGATTCAGCCCTAGAATCATAAATTCTGATAAACTTGGCCAACCATACCTACCCCCTGACTCTTTATGGATTAGGCAGTTTTACTGGTGTTCACATAGTATCTGTCTTTCTGATCTATTGACTCATCTGTCTCCTTTAAGGGATTGTAAACTCCTTTGGGGCAGGGAGCATTTTTAAAAAAATAAAATTATTTTTGTAGGCTTGGGGATCTGAACAATATTCAGTAAAGTCAAGTTTTAAAAATGAATACATTTATATTTTTAGAATTTCTCCTGGCTTCAAGGTCAAAAAGAAAAAGACACAAGAGCAGCTTTGCAAATTCACTGGGGGTCTTGCCTTTCCAGTGCTTTTCATTTTTATGCCCTGTGATTTTTGGGAAAGCAGGAGCCTTTTACTGTCGATTCTGGGTTACCCAACTGGGTAAGAGATAGTCTAGATAATGCAAATTTAGAGTTCAATATCAAATCATTTCCATTTAGCTTTGGAGTCATCTGAAAATTTGGATTTAAATGTTGAGTGGGTCTTATGTTCCTGGAATTGTCATTAGAAACCAGATACAGGAGTTACTGGTTGAGATCATACATGGTTATGTCCAGGTTATTGGACTTAACCATGCTGGTCACTGACCAGCTTTATCCCCCATTGAAAACGAGTAGACTGGAATTCTGGATTATATGTCAGTCTCTTATGAGTTTGGTTGGCATTACTGAAAAAATAAAAGTTGTGGATCCACAAACCCATAGACTATATAGGCTATGTTCCGCTGCAGAATTCTAACTACATGGCCACCTTATCTTCCTAACATCAAGTGGGAGCAGTCTGGCCGGTCCATCTCGTTCTCTTGATCTTGAGTCCTCTGCAAAAGACATCCCCCTTTTCTGCACCAGCACATACGTCACAGCCCTGAAGAAAGTGTAGACATCTGAGATACGTTAACAGTGGGGGAGGGCTGATATCCCGTGAACAGACACATAAATGCCTGTTAGACCTGGAAATTGAAAACCAGAGAGGCGGGGCCACACTGGTCTTGGCCCAGGCCACCAGCCACTGGTGTTCCCAGCACAATGTTCCCAATGTGGGAGTTTGAGGAAGCAGGGAAAGGCAGGTGGTGTGAGTTTATTAGGACTTGAGGCCCTCAGCCTCGCACTGAGGCCAGCTGAACCCCCAGAGCGTGCTTCCTGCCCTCCTATGGGCTGCTACTCCTAAAGGTACTTGGTTTCAACAGTTATTTGTGCATCAGATTAAAGACTGAAGGGAGAGGGAACAGCAAGCCTAAATTCTTCATATCATACGCCACCTCCCTTTCTCTTCTTATTATATAAGCAATTCATGTAAAAAACAAATAAGGCAAACAAAACAAAACAAAATTACCTGAAATCTTGCTATCCAAAAGTTGCCATTAGTATTTTGGTGTATACTTGTTCCAGATTTTTCTTTATTTTCAACCCTTCATTAAGGCCATTGTAGTGTTGACAGATGATGCTGGCACAAGCACTTGAGATGAGGCTCCTCTTTTTAAAATACTGTATTTGCATTTGGCTTAATTTCTCTCAGGCCCTGCCTTGCCTGGTCCCCAGCGTGGTGTTTTCTGCTGCAGTCTCTGTAAATTGGAGTTGGGGTGATGGGGCGGTCAGGCAGGGCTGTGTGTATCTGTGTCTGTATGAGGGAGGGCAGGCACACTTTCCAGTGTTTCTGGGCAACAAGCAGGCACTCACTGCAGTTTCCTATCCCTCAGGCCTGGGCTGTGGAGACGGGAAGTACCAGGAAGGGGTGGACGACCCCGACCCAGCTAAATGGAAGGCCCAGCTCCGCTGTGCGCTCAACAAGAGCAGGGAATTCAACCTGATGTACGACGGCACCAAGGAGGTTCCCATGAACCCAGTGAAGACATATCAAGTGTGTGACATCCCCCAGCCCCAGGGCTCTATCATTAACCCAGGTGAGGCCCCAGCTGCTGGGGAGAAGGTGGACAGTGTGCCAGGTTCCGGGCTGGACCCTTAAAGCGATAGTCGACTTGAAAGTCGCCTCGCTTACAAAGTTGAAGACTGGTAAATAAAGCAAGAAATGCTGTCCCTAGAAAGAACCCAGAGAACAAAAGATATAAACTCAGCACAGTCTTCCTGCCCACCCAGTGGAACAGTAAAGCATTAGAAAGAAGAGGGGGTATTGAGTTCTATAAAAAATAACTTCTCTTGGGACTCAACACTGAGAAGAGGGGCCAGGTAGTTTAGAAGAAGGAGGGCTTAAAACTTAGAAGGTCTGAGTTATAAACCTCGGTCTTTCCATTTCACTACTCGTGGGACGTTGAATCAAGTCATTCAACGTTTTGAGCCTCAGCTTCTTCCACTATAAAATCTGGGTTCTCATCTTTCCTGCGTATTTCAAAGGCTGTTCTAAGAATCCATTGACATGACATTATGAAGGCTATTAAGTTCTCTTTATAAATGATGGGTAAGTGATCATTTAATTTGTATGGTATTTTTCCTAGGAGAATACCACCTGATCCCTATATTTACTCAATGTTTAGCAAGTTCCGACTAAGAGCCAGATAATTTAGACTTGACCTCCAGTGAATCTAGTGAGGCTCTGCCATGAGGGAAGGGTCTGTCTTCACAGTAAGCTTATAAAGGAGAGAAGCTGTGCTCCTTGGGTCCTTAGAAGGGATGCGGATGTGTAGAAAGGGGTTTAGAGTAGGAATTAAAAGATTTCTAGGAGAAGGGAGTAGGGTCTGCAGCTCCTGGATAGGGGAGGGGATGAGAGCTTGCACTGGGGCTCCGTAGGAGGAGCTGGGAGTGGGGTGAACACCCTTGGTTCCCACTCTTTGGCATTGAGGGTGCACACTGAACCCAAGGAACCTCTGTGCTGGCAGTGCCTAGCTTGAACAGTGGGTCAGCTGCAGGGATGACAGTGCAACGTGAACGCCTCACTTTTGACCTTTGTGTGTGTGTGTGTGTGTTTCTCGGGTAGGATCCACTGGATCTGCTCCTTGGGATGAGAAAGATAATGATGTGGATGAAGAGGATGAGGAAGATGAGCTGGACCAGTCACAGCACCACGTTCCCATCCAGGACACCTTCCCCTTCCTGAACATCAATGGTGAGTGGGGTGGGGGGTGGGACAGAGGCATGGAGAGGATGTAAGGGGCTTTGATTTTGCAACCGTTGACACCATATCCACCATTGCACTGGGAGCAGCGACCAGGCCCTGGGGCCAGGCTGCCAGTCTGTTAGCAAGTAGGAGTCATAGGCAAAGGAACTCCGTAGGCATAGTTATCCCAGTGGGGTGGCTTCTAGGCAGAGAGAGCATCTTCTGAATCTTACGTGATAATTCAGAGAAATTAAAAAATTAAATTCATTCTCAGTCCCGCATACAAATACACAAGCTGTTACAAATTTTGCTGATTTCCTTCAGGCCAAGTGCAGGGATCATTTTCGTGAATTGTAGGCAAACTCTTCTGCTATTTCCCTCGGTACAAATTTTCTGTCACTGCCTTAACAGCCTCTGCTAAGGCTGTATCATGGGAAACTTGTGGCTCTACAGCTCTTAATACTAGGCTCTGATAAAATTTCTCTACTAGAGACTTTTATCTTTTTTAAATTTATTTATCTATTTATTTATTTTTTGTGGTACGCGGGCCTCTCACTGTTGTGGCCTCTCCCATTGCGGAGCACAGGCTCCGGACGCGCAGGCTCGGCGGCCATGGCTCACGGGCCCAGCCGCTCCGCGGCATGTGGGATCTTCCCGGACCGGGGCACGAACCCGTGTCCCCTGCATCGGCAGGCGGACTCTCAACCACTGCGCCACCAGGGAAGCCCTATCTTTTTTTTAAATTGACTTTTTGAATTCAGCTTCCCAGGAAAGATGAGTTTAGAGGTTGGAGGGTCACTGTGAGACAGAGCAGGTACTGCGTCTCCCATTGCATATTCTGAGGACGCTCAGACACAAGGTGAAGTGCTCTTCCACAGCATCTTCACTTGAACTGTTCACTGACATGCTCCTAGTCATACGACTTGCATTCAGTTGAGTAGCTTTTCACTACAGATTTCTAAGTTCCATCTGGCTGCTAGGGTCAAATGAGATACTTTTGCCACCTAGAAAATTTAGTGTATCCAGATGATTCCTGTAGGATTTTGGAGTACCCTTCCCTAGGTGATGCCCCTTCTTTTGAGAATCAGGAAATGACTCTTATCTGTCTACTTGCCCTCCTTCACTTACCCTGTCATTTATAACCTTGCAACCAAGTGATGAGTAAAGACAACGATCATAGAGCTCTCTGAGGTTAATATTGCCACAGCTACATTCCCACTTGGTGCAATTTTAAGATTTGGACATTTGGAAATGTGAGATCCTTTCCCAAATCTTTGGCTCACTCATTCTGTTATTCTTACCCCTTAAAAGGATACAACCCATTTCCAGGATCATGATTTCCCTTTTTTTTTTTTTCATGGTTTTTTAAAGCTAATATTGTGTGTCCTTACATTATGGGCCACCTTGGATCCTTTATGGAAACATGTGAACATATATTAAAAATAAAAAAGTAAAATGTGGCCCTACAGCCACACCGGGATTTCATTGCCCTGAGAGAGGAGTTGGGGCACATCAGTGACTTCCACGAAGGCTATACTTTCAAACAGGCTCCGGGCCAGCCAGTTTCCGGCTTAAGCAAGGAGAGTGTTCCAGCGGTAACCAACAAGGAGAACCTGGCGACGCCGGTCTCGACTCCATTCCTGGAGCCGACCCTGGGGAGCGACGGCTCTGCGGTCACTTTCGGGAAAACCCAAGAGGATCCTAAACCATTTTGCGTGGGCAGTGCCCCACCGAGTGTGGACGTCACCCCCACCTACACCAAAGACGGAGCTGACGAGGCAGGATCAACCGATGGCAAAGTTCTGAAACCGAAGCCATCTAAGCTGGCAAAGAGAATCGCAAACTCCGCTGGTTACGTGGGTGACCGGTTCAAGTGTGTCGCTACCGGACTGTACGCAGACTCCAGTCAGCTTGGCCGGGAGCAGCGGGCATTGCAGGTGAGCGCCCCCAACCCGAATTTCAGGAGCCTGACCAGTTGTCAGGTTTTTTTAATGTGTGAAGAGGAGGGGGCCGGGGGTATGATAGGGCAGGACACTGGGCTGATTTGGTTAATGAAGCTTAGGATAATTTAAATGTTTGAAATGTGTCCAGTAAGGGGACATAAGTGGATAGTTTAAGTTATTCTGTAGATTTTAAGCGAACTCCACTCGAATGCTGATAACGGAAGTTTTAATTATTGCGAAGGATGTCTAAAAGACTGCATGACATTTACCTATCAATCGCTTTGATTTCTCTGCCGTTACTGTACGTTAACAAATATACCTAAAAGCGCTGCTTAGAATGCTTTACGTGATACTTGGTGGAGGTGTGTAGCGGCCGCCTGTCTGTGAGATTCGTGCAATTTTTTTTTCCACCCAAAAAACAAACAAACAAAACAAAAAAACAAACCTTGCTTAAAGGGATAGAGTATGTATTTAACTTGCTAGTGAATGATAGATGTTGTATAGGAATTTCCTTAAGATATTTTACTTTTAATTAAAAGACAAAGCCAAATTGTTTTGCAATGTTAAGAAAAAAATTGGTTTATGCTTCTAAAAATGGATGAAGTTATCTAAATGATCCATTGAGTGCCCATTTTAATTACATAGATGGAAGGATTACAAGAGGACAGTATTTTATGTCTACCCGCTGCTTACTGTGAGGTCAGTTCTTCAAATTTTTATTACTAGAATCTCACATAAACCTTTTGAGTTAAATTTCATTTCCAAATATACAAAGGGAAGTTTGTGGGCCATGGTCGTCTTTATTCATTGTGCATTTGTTTTCTTTTCTGTTGTGTTTTTGTTTCGCTTTCTTTGCGTTGTGTTTTTTTTTTTTTTTTTTTTTTGCGGTACGCGGGCCTCTCACTGTTGTGGCCCTTCCCGTTGCGGAGCACAGGCTCCAGACGCGCAGGCTCAGCGGCCATGGCCCACGGGCCCAGCCGCTCTGCAGCATGTGGGATCCTCCCAGACCGGGACACGAACCCGCGTCCCCTGCATCGGCAGGCGGACCCTCAACCACTGTGCCACCAGGGAAGCCCCGGCGTTGTGTTTTTGTTTTGTTTTATTTACCTTCGAAAGAGAATGTCTGTCTGTATGCCACAGTGTATGTATGGCTATACATACACACCACATATATCTCTACATACATATGGCTTTACGAATAAAGAGTGTGTGACTAGTTACCCGTAGACACTCTTACGTTTTTATCGTTCAATTTTAAAATATCTCAGTTGTGTCATAAATTGTGGTTGGTTTTGGGCAAACTTTTCTTTGAAGATACTTTCCTTTAAGGTAAGGGCAGTGAAATAGCTTTGGTGGTAAGGTGTGTCTTTTTTCCATCTCCGTTCTCTTTGTAGCGTGCAGTGATGCGCTTCTCAGAGTTGGAGATGAAAGAGCGAGAAGGTGGCCACCCCACGACCAAAGACTCCGAGGTGCGCAAATTCAGCCCCGCTGACTGGGAAAGGCTGAAAGGAAGTCAGGACAAAAAGCCAAAGTCGGTCGCCCTGGAGGAGGCCATTGCCGACCAGAAGGACAGTGAGAGATGTAAGTGAACCCAGGCGGCTCGCGTGTGGTACCACGTCGGTGGGAACGGGGCGGTTCCTCTCCCAGTGCCGAGGGAGGTGAGAGGAAACAATACGCTTCCGACAGCCCGGCATCTGGGTGCTGGCTGTTTGGAGAACGGGCTGCTCTGGCCACCCTTCCCAGCTGTGGATTGCAAGGCTTGTTGTCCTTTTGAGCGTTGCGGCATCCAGGAGTGAAGCACCTAAGAAATGTTGTTTCCTGGCACGCATCTCCTTTTTCCGGAGAAATGCTAGTCCTGCAGTTAGTAATAGTCTGATACAGTAGAGCAGAGGAATGGCAGTGCAAGACCTCCAGCGTAGCAGGTATGTGTTCTGTTTTGTAGCAGGTATGGATACGGGTTTTTGGTAGCAGTGGAATGACACTTGCAGCCAGAGCCAGACCCTCCAGAGTGACAGTCTCCTATGGGAGGGAGTGGAGAGTACTCGGATTCTCCCTCCAAAGGCAGAGGTTTCGTTAAAATGAGATGAGGACTGATGAAGGCACCAGAGATACGAGCATAATTATTTTCTGTGGCAGGCTTGTTTGCAGTCATTAGGAGTCGACAGCACGCTCCAAGGGCGTGGGATAAACGAGGGTGTTCTTCCTACCAGACGGGGTGTATTATGTTTTGGAGGCAAAATTGGAGAGAAAGCTAGTGTTTGCCTCGAGTCACACTCTGCGGTCCCATCAGCTGCTCCCCCACTGGGGTTGACTTCGGGCTTTGCCCTCGAGACTTCCTGGGCTAATAAGATGTGTTGGCAGCAAGTGGAGGTCTTTCTCCCGCTTTCTTCAGTGTGCGTGCTTGTGGCCTGCAGCCTGCTCCGGACCCCAGAAAGCTCACCGGTGATGGTGAGTGAGGGCACCATGGTGAACGTCGAGGACAGGGTGGGCGTGAAATCCTCCTGAGACAGGACAGTCGGGGGTGGTGGGCACATTTGGGAGGCCCAGGCCCTTGGACCCAGTCGTAGGGTCGGCGTTCGCCCGCATGCTTAGGTCGTGGGTGCCTGATGCAGTTCGGGAAAATTGTGGTCAGCAGCAGCGTGTGCTTCTCTCTGCTGCTTGGAGCACTGCCCTCCCCCAGCTCATCTTTGGGGTCAGACAAAGGCCTGTGGCCAGGGTTCTGGGTAAGCCACACCGGGACCGGTGTGTCCTACGTGGCTCCCGTAGAAGGGGATTTCTGGGGCTAGTCAGTGGCGGCCTTCCCCGAGGGATGGGGCTCTTGATGTGCCTGGAGTAGACGATTCCGAGCTCCTCCCCCTCGGGATTGGAGTGAAAAACGGAGGGTCCAGGCCAGCCTGGAGTGAAGCAGCAAGAAGGCCTCCCTCCTTGCCTGTGCTCACAGCTGACACGCAGCCCTTACCCTCCTGAGTGGCCTCATAACTCAGCTCCTGGGGAAGTTTCTCAGAGAGATGTGATAAAAGTGAGCAAGGCCAAGTTCACGGGGCTGCACTTTTCTGAGGAGGGGATCTGCCTGTTCTGGGTGGACGGTGAGGGAGGCTGGAGGAAGGGAGCAGGCAGTTAACCGGCCTTGAGTCTTCTCGCCCTTTTCTCCAGCAACGTGGCCAAACCCAGGGTGGCCGCTGCCCTTCACATGCCCGTGAGCCATGACCGCTGGCCTCTCACTGTTGTGGCCTCTCCCGTTGCAGAGCACAGGCTCCGGACGCGCAGGTTCAGCGGCCATGGCTCACGGGCCCAGCCGCGTCGCGGCACGTGGGATCTTCCCGGACTGGGGCACGAACCCACGTCCCCTGCATCGGCAGGCGGACTCTCAACCACTGCGCCACCAGGGAAGCCCTATCCTGTGGTTTTTAAGTATCCCTGCACACTCGGCCTGTCTCTAGAGTATTAAGTCCAGTTGTGCTGTTTTTACCTCTTTGTTCATTGAGATTATTATTTACTTGCATTAAAATGTACCGATTTCAAAGGTACAGTTTGATTAATTTTGGTAATTGTATACCAGGCGTAACCACCACCACGATCCAGATATAGAAAAGTGACTTACCCTTTAAAAGTTTTCCATCCCAATTTGCCCCAATTCAGTTTTGAGACACTTTATAGAGTTTTACTGCTTTCTCTAACATCGACTCTCCGGGTGATTTAGGAAAGTCACTTTACCTTTGTGGATGTGTTTTGCTTTTATAACATGAAAAATGCCAGAACAGATGTGTTACCAAGGGCCCTTGCAATACTTTCAGAAAATGAGGGGGTAGGGTAAGGGCGGGAATCTCAGCCTTGCGTCCTCATTCTTCACATAGCACACGCATGGGGCAGATCCTAGTGGGAAAAGCCTGTGGTCGCATCAGAGAGAATTAGGTTTCCATCTCCTCTCTTGCTAGTGTGTATGTAACCTTTTGTAAGCATCAGCTTTCTCATCTCCAATATCAGGCTTATTAACAAGGCCTATTTGTTTACTGTTGTGAGGATGAGTTGAGATGCACCGGCAGCCTTAAATGTTAGTTGGTATTTGTATTATGGCATAATAGAAAGGCACTGCATCCAACCATCTCAGTTACTACACGTTTATGCAGGCTGATTCTCACAGCCTAAACAGACGCACAAAGTACACCCACCCATTTACCCACCTGGGGAAGCCCGAAGCCTCCCTGCCTGCCTTCCTTACGGGGCTCAGAGAAAAGCTGCGCATGCGTGCGCGTGCTTCCAAAGAACCTCGCTAGGGGGCGGAATGGGAAACAGGAAGTTCTAACGCCTGTCGTACAAGCGCGACGTAAAGCGGGTCTGCTTTATGGCACCCTGCTTCCGCCGTAAAGCGCCGTTGGCAATCCCGCGTGAGTGGGTTGACGAGACGACTTCCAGGTGAAAAACGCGATTCTTGGAGGTGGGCTGACTTGACGTCTTCCCCATGGGCAAACGCGGGAGCCGGAGCCGGAGCCGGAGCCAGCTGCTCAACTCCCTAACTAAAAAGCAGAAGAAGCATCTAAGCGATTTCGGCGAGGAGCATCCCTTCTATGACAGGTATGGAGAGGCAAGGCTGGGACCGGCGCTGCCGGCGTCCTTTCCCGGTGGGAGCCCGCGTGTCCCCGCGTTTGGTCCGCCGGTGCCCCGGGGGTAGTGACAGGGCAGCTCCCGCCGCGTGCCACGCTGCCCCGGCGCCGGCCTAGCTCGCCCGGGGATCCTGGCGGCTTCCCGCCTGAGATGGGGTTCTTCGCCGGTCTTCTACCCTTCGTTGAGCCTGTAGTTTTATGCTAGACGGCACGCCTCCTGTGTGGCGACTGGGCAGAGATTTTATAAGCTTGTTTTCGTTTTATATGTTTTTAAAGAATTGCTTGGGGGCTTCCCTGGTGGCGCAGTGGTTAAGAATCCGCCTGCCAACGGAGGGCACAGGGCTTCGAGCCCTGGTCCGGGAAGATCCCACATGCCGCGGTGCAAGTGAGCCCGTGCGCCACAACTATTGAGCCTGCACTCTAGAGCCCGCGAGCCACAACTACTGAGCCAGGGTGGTGCAACTACTGATGCCCGCGAGCCTAGAGCCCCTGCTCCGCAACAAGAGAAGCCACCTCTCGCCGCAACTAGAGAAAGCCCGGGCGCAGCAACGAAGACCCATAGCAGGCAAAAATAAATAAATTAAATAAGTTAAAAGAAATAAAAAAAGAATTGCTTGGGACCCTCGACATCACCTATCTATTCAATGACCATGAGGAAACTAATGTTTGGGTAGTTGTGGGTTCCTCTATAAGTGTCCAGACTCTCAGTTATGATCTTAGTGCTCATCCCACCCCTTTGGGCTGCTTTATCAACAGTTAGAGGGATAGTCTACTTAAGAAGTCTGCTAGAAAAGGTGAACCCCGAGGGCTTTTATTTGCCAAAATTTCCCATCTTTTGGATGAGAGCCTGTTACTGTGTGACTGTAGTATTTGTCATGTGGTCTTGTTAGACTTTTTCATTCGTCTCTTATTATCTATTTGGCATATCCTTCCAAAACCTGTCCAAATGCATATGGAGTTTTTACTTGACAATAGATATAATGTATTTATAACGGTATAGTCTGCCATGTTCATTTAAAGTTGTATCATTAGACTTTTCCTAATTGCTACATACTAGTAGTTAAAGTTTAACATTGCCTGTTTCTTCTCAGGGTTTCCAGAAAGGAAGCAAAACCACAGACTTGTCAACCGGTAATGCTTTATACCTCCTTTATGATAGTAGATTCTGGACTGTTACTTTTAAGGTTATATATGGTAATAAAGTTTGGCTACATTTCCACTCTCTTTGATTTTAGATGTAAGCTATATTTTAGTAATATTGCTTAGTTTTAAGTGCAGATGTCTGTCAAAATGCCATTGTGATAACTAATATAGTATAGAGTATGAAACTGTCCTGAGAGATTAGCCTGTTAGAACCTGTTAAGGAGGCTTACCAGAGGGCTCTTGGTGAATCCTAAGAGGGAATGTCATGTTTGCTTAACATAAAATAGAGTGCAAAATCATCAAAGGTCTTATTTCATTACCACAGACTCAGAAATAAAGTACACTTTTTTGTTGTAAGTTTTCCTGTTGCTCCTTTAAAGGTGCCAAATGTCTGACACATAGGTTAGATGGCCTTATAACCTAAAGCTCCATGTGTTTAGTTTGCTGTCTTCCCATGTGGAACATTAGCAGTTCAAAGAAGAGGAAGCGCTTCTAGAATCATAGCTAGATTAGCTGTTTTAAACAAATTTGGTGCTAGGTCTGGTTGAATAGATAGGGTTGCATATTTGCAGAAAAGCTAGTTTTTATTTAGAAAAGTCTGAACTTGGTTCCACTGTGGGCCTGATGATAGTCGTGGGGTAGCAACAAGAACAGCATAATTTTTGTTTTTAAAATCCCCATTTTCCTTTTAGTCAGAGAGTTTATAGATACTTCAAGTTCTGAAAGTGAAGCATAGAGTGAACCAGAACAAGTTTCTGGTTACAACAGACTACTTGCCACATTAAAGGATGTCTCCAAGGAAGATGAGGAGGAGGAAGAGGAATAAGACAGTGTTATAGATGAGACAGAAATGAATCTTGAAGATGGCGATAGTGACATCATTGTGGAGGAAGAGATGGCAGTAGAGTCTACTGACATGCAGAAGAGTAAGTGTCTTTGATGTGGGTTTATCATCTTTGCAGGGACCACAGACAGATTGCCCCAGGGGCAGGGTGCCTCATACCACAGAGCTGGGTAAAAGCACATGGATTCCAAGCAGAGATTCTTAACATTGTTGGGCTCTGTGATATCTTCAAGAATCTGATGAAAACACAGGACCCTCTGGCCATAAAAATGCAGAAATGACAGTTTTGCTTATGATTTCCAGGATTTCATCAATCCTACTTCAAATTCCCCTGATTGGGAGGAAAGTGAACATAATTCTGTTTTTGTAATGGTCTCAATTTATGAAAGAGATTATTGTTCCTGCCTTAGAGGAACCAAGTTTAATGGAAGATAGACATAAAATATACAAAACTTTTCAAGCATCAAATCTGAATGGAACCGATAACTATAAGGTGTTAAAGAGATGCAGAGTGGTCACATGCTGCCAGGGTGAATGAGGGGAGGCTTCAGAGAAGAGCTGGGATTGAAAGCGTAAAGGAACTCTGTCTCACTCAGACATCTAGGGGACTATTTTTTTAAAAATTATTATTAATTTATTTATTTTTGGCTGCATCGTGTCTTTGTTGCAGTGCGCCGGCTTCTCACTGTGGTGGCTTCTCTTGTTATGGAGCATGGGCTCTAGGCACGTGGGCTTCGGTAGTTGTGGCACACGGGCTCAGTAGTTGTGGCTCACGGGCTCTAGAGCACAGGCTCTGTAGTTGTGGCGCACGGGCTTAGTTGCTCGGCGGCATGTGGGATCTCCCCAGACTAGGGCTTGAAACCACGTCCCCTGCATTAGCAGGCGAATTCTTAACCACTGTGACACCAGGGAAGTCCCCATAGGTGACTTTTTAATTTAACTTTAAAATCAACTTTATTGAAGTATGAATTACATTCAACAAGGTGTACCCATTTTAAGCATGTAATTTGATAAGTTTTGACAAATGTGTGTATCTATATTGTCATCGCCAAAGTCAAGATACAGAACACTTCCAATACCTGCAAAAAGTTCCTTCTTGTCCTTTTACAGTCAGTTTCCCAGGCCTGGCATCAGGCAACCACTGACATGCTTTCTTTCACTATGTATTAGTGTTTTCTATTCTAGAAATTCATATGAATGGAAGCATACAATAAGTACCGTTTTGCACGTGGCTTCTTTGGCTCCTCATGTTATTGTGACTCATCCGTGTAGCTCATATTAGTAATTCATTTCTTTTTATTACTGGAATAGTAGTCCATTGTCTGAATATATCTGGGTAACTTTTTATATTCTATTATCTTAATGCCTACTTGCCTTACTGTATTTTTTTCTATACTTTAAGGTGTCACACACCATTCTTAGTATTTTCATTCATCACTTGTACTCGGATAAAAAACTCGTTGCCTCAGACTTAGGGATTGTTTTAATTTTGTTGGTTTTCCAGTTTTCTTTCATGTTTTAGGTTTTTAAAAACGAAAAGTTTGGCTTTTTAAATTATAAAAGTAATATATATTTACTGTAAAAATTTAAGAGGGTAATATAGTTAACGTATATCTCCTCCACCCTGGGATGAACACCTTTAACATTTTATAGAACCTTCCAGACTACTTTTTTATGGATATATGAGTGAATATATATTTGTGTGTATGTGCATAATGGCCTCATACATTTCTGTAAGTTACTTTTTTCTTTAATAATATAACGTGTGTAACTGTGGGTTACTGCAGCTAGAACCCTGGTGTCCAAACTCCCAGGCCAAATCTCCTTCTACTACATTACACTACCATGGGGAGGTTTAAAAAAGAAAGGGAAAGTATGAAGGGTGATTTTTCCATAAATTAAATCAACTTTAAAAGGCGCATTTGGAGAGTCAGAGAGTACTGATATTGTTAGAAAGAAGAAAGGTTTAAAAGCTGGTTAAATCTCATTTAAAAAAAATCCATATGTACCACATTGTAAAAAAGAGAAGGAAGACGGCATTCATGATTACTGGGCTGGCAGGGTAGGGGACAGTTGCATGCTGGGGGTGGCTCTCGTACTGGCTCTTCCACTCTTCACACTTGTGCTCGGCCAGGGCCAGGGACCGCTGAGGGAGATCAGAGGAGAGGGTGGTGCCTTGGGGGGTTCCAGGGAGTTGTGCAGCTGGCTCCCTTGCCACCCAGACTGCCCCAGGGTTCCCAGCCCCAAGGATTATGGAGCATCCCCACACCTGTTTGCTCTGCAGTTGCTGTTCTGCACGCATTTTCTCCTCCAGCACTTTCTGCAGTGTCTCCTTGGCCTTCTGCTCATAGCTGTTTTTCTGGTCTTCCATCTGTAATAGCAACTTATTCATTCCCCAAGAAGTGTATTTCTGTAAATTTGAGGCAATTCAACACATACACATTGACCTACTGTGTGCTAAAGCCTGAGCAGGGATACAGAAATGAAAAGAAATTGGTCCTTGTCCACAGGGCAGAGATGTCAGTAATCTGGTGGACTTTCTTCCAGGCCGGAGGCAGGCAGGGAGAGTCCCTCAGGTGATGTGAGAGGTGAGTGGGGATAAAAAAGTGCCCTGGGCATGCTGGGCATTCTCCCCTAGGCCTTCCACAGGCATTTGAAATCCGACATTTCCAAAGGGAAATCATCTTTCTAAACCTGCTCCTATCTCAGTGGCCAGCATCACCACCCACCCAGTCTCCCAAACCCTAAACCAGGGAATCATCCTTGATTTCTCTCTCACCTTCTTCAAGGAATCAGCTCATCATCAAGCTTTGTCAAGTCAACGTCTTTAACAGCTCATTCATTACCTGTATCCTCTATCCCTACTGCCACCTCCTTAGTTCAGACCCTAGTAACACTATTATATGGATTATATAGAGACTATGTATTATCTTCATGCCTTGCCTCCCTTCAAAGCCTTTTCAGTCTTGCAGCTAGAGGGTTCTTTCTAAAACTTAAATCTGATCACATCACAACCTGCTTAAATCTCTCAGTGGTTCTGAGTGTTCTAAGAATCAGGTCCAAACTCCTTGGCATGGTTCCTACTTACAAGCCCAGACTTTCATCTCATGCTGCCTCCACGCAAGCTGAACTGCTTGTAGGTCCCCTAAGCACTGTGCTTTTCAGCCTCTGCCTTTGCCCGTAAAGCTTCTCCTGCTTAGAGTATCGTGACCCACGCTTCTCACCTGGTTAACTTCTACCCATGTTCAAGATTCAGCCCTAGAATCATAAATTCTGATAAACTTGGCCAACCATACCTACCCCCCGACTCTTTATGGATTAGGCAGTTTTACTGGTGTTCACATAGTATCTGTATTTCTGATCTATTGACTCATCTGTCTCCTTTAAGGGATTGTAAACTCCTTTGAGGCAGGGAGCATTTTTAAAAAAATAAAATTATTTTTGTAGGCTTGGGGATCTGAACAATATTCAGTAAAGTCAAGTTTTAAAAATGAATACATCTGTATTTTTAGAATTTCTCCTGGCTTCAAGGTCAAAAAGAAAAAGACACGAGCAGCTTTGCAAATTCACTGGGGGTCTTGCCTTTCCAGTGCTTTTCATTTTTATGCCCTGTGATTTTTGGGAAAGCAGGAGCCTTTTACTGTCGATTCTGGGTTACCCAACTGGGTAAGAGATAATCTAGATAATGCAAATTTAGAGTTCACTATCAAATCATTTCCACTTAGCTTTGGAGTCATCTGAAAATTTGGATTTAAATGTTGAGTGGGTCTTATGTTCTTGGAATTGTCATTAGAAACCAGATACAGGAGTTACTGGTTGAGATCATACATGGTTATGTCCAGGTTATTGGACTTAACCATGCTGGTCACTGACCAGCTTTATCCCCCATTGAAAACGAGTAGACTGGCATTCTGGATTCTATGTCAGTCTCTTATGAGCTTGGTTGGCATTACTGAAAAAATAAAAGTTGTGGATCCGCAAACCCATAGACTATATAAGCTATGTTCCGCTGCAGAATTCTAACTACATGGCCACCTTATCTTCCTAACATCAAGTGGGAGCAGTCTGGCCGGTCCATCTCATTCTCTTGATCTTGAGTCTTCTGCAAAAGACAGCCCCCTTTTCTGCACCAGCACATACGTCACAGCCCTGAAGAAAGTGTAGACATCTGAGATACGTTAACAGTGGGGGAGGGCTGATATCCCGTGAACAGACACATAAATGCCTGTTAGACCTGGAAATTGAAAACCAGAGAGGCGGGGCCACACTGGTCTTGGCCCAGGCCACCAGCCACTGGTGTTCCCAGCACAATGTTCCCAATGTGGGAGTTTGAGGAAGCAGGGAAAGGCAGGTGGTGTGAGTTTATTAGGACTTGAGGCCCTCAGCCTCGCACTGAGGCCAGCTGAACCCCCAGAGCGTGCTTCCTGCCCTCCTATGGGCTGCTACTCCTAAAGGTACTTGGTTTCAACAGTTATTTGTGCATCAGATTAAAGACTGAAGGGAGAGGGAACAGCAAGCCTAAATTCTTCATATCATACGCCACCTCCCTTTCTCTTCTTATTATATAAGCAATTCATGTAAAAAACAAATAAGGCAAACAAAACAAAACAAAATTACCTGAAATCTTGCTATCCAAAAGTTACCATGAGTATTTTGGTGTATACTTGTTCCAGATTTTTCTTTATTTTCAACCCTTCACTAAGGCCATTGTAGTCTTGACAAATGATGCTGGCACAAGCACTTGAGATGAGGCTCCTCTTTTTAAAATACTGTATTTGCATTTGGCTTAATTTGTCTCAGGCCCTGCCTTGCCTGGTCCCCAGCGTGGTGTTTTCTGCTGCAGTCTCTGTAAATTGGAGTTGGGGTGATGGGGCGGTCAGGCAGGGCTGTGTGTATCTGTGTCTGTATGAGGGACGGCGGGCACACTTTCCAGTGTTTCTGGGCAACAAGCAGGCACTCACTGCAGTTTCCTATCCCTCAGGCCTGGGCTGTGGAGACAGGGGAAGTACCAGGAGGGGGTGGACGACCCCGACGCAGCTAAATGGAAGGCCCAGCTCTGCTGTGCGCTCAACAAGAGCAGGGAAT
The DNA here is from genome assembly GCF_949752795.1 of Hyperoodon ampullatus. Lineage (NCBI taxonomy): Eukaryota > Metazoa > Chordata > Mammalia > Artiodactyla > Ziphiidae > Hyperoodon > Hyperoodon ampullatus. The sequence goes on from NC_136920.1 coordinate 76,293,401, forward strand.
TCAACCTGATGTACGACGGCACCAAGGAGGTTCCCATGAACCCAGTGAAGACATATCAAGTGTGTGACATCCCCCAGCCCCAGGGCTCTATCATTAACCCAGGTGAGGCCCCAGCTGCTGGGGAGAAGGTGGACAGTGTGCCAGGTTCCGGGCTGGACCCTTAAAGCGATAGTCGACTTGAAAGTCGCCTCGCTTACAAAGTTGAAGACTGGTAAATAAAGCAAGAAATGCTGTCCCTAGAAAGAACCCAGAGAACAAAAGATATAAACTCAGCACAGTCTTCCTGCCCACCCAGTGGAACAGTAAAGCATTAGAAAGAAGAGGGGGTATTGAGTTCTATAAAAAATAACTTCTCTTGGGACTCAACACTGAGAAGAGGGGCCAGGTAGTTTAGAAGAAGGAGGGCTTAAAACTTAGAAGGTCTGAGTTATAAACCTCGGTCTTTCCATTTCACTACTCGTGGGACGTTGAATCAAGTCATTCAACGTTTTGAGCCTCAGCTTCTTCCACTATAAAATCTGGGTTCTCATCTTTCCTGCGTATTTCAAAGGCTGTTCTAAGAATCCATTGACATGACATTATGAAGGCTATTAAGTTCTCTTTATAAATGATGGGTAAGTGATCATTTAATTTGTATGGTATTTTTCCTAGGAGAATACCACCTGATCCCTATATTTACTCAATGTTTAGCAAGTTCCGACTAAGAGCCAGATAATTTAGACTTGACCTCCAGTGAATCTAGTGAGGCTCTGCCATGAGGGAAGGGTCTGTCTTGACAGTAAGCTTATAAAGGAGAGAAGCTGTGCTCCTGGGGTCCTTAGAAGGGATGCGAATGTGTAGCAAGGGGTTTAGAGTAGGAATTAAAAGATTTCTAGGAGAAGGGAGTAGGGTCTGCAGCTCCTGGATAGGGGAGGGGATGAGAGCTTGCACTGGGGCTCCGTAGGAGGAGCTGGGAGTGGGGTGAACGCCCTTGGTTCCCACTCTTTGGCATTGAGGGTGCACACTGAACCCAAGGAACCTGTGTGCTGGCAGTGCCTAGCTTGAACAGTGGGTCAGCTGCAGGGATGACAGTGCAACGTGAGCGCCTCACTTTTGACCTGTGTGTGTGTGTGTGTGTGTGTGTGTGTGTGTGTGTGTGTGTGTTTCTCGGGTAGGATCCACTGGATCTGCTCTTTGGGATGAGAAAGATAATGATGTGGATGAAGAAGATGAGGAAGATGAGCTGGACCAGTCACAGCACCACGTTCCCATCCAGGACACCTTCCCCTTCCTGAACATCAATGGTGAGTGGGGTGGGGGGTGGGACAGAGGCATGGAGAGGATGTAAGGGGCTTTGGTTTTGCAACCGTTGACACCATATCCACCATTGCACTGGGAGCAGCGACCAGGCCCTGGGGCCAGGCTGCCAGTCTGTTAGCAAGTAGGAGTCATAGGCAAAGGAACTCCGTAGGCATAGTTATCCCAGTGGGGTGGCTTCTAGGCAGAGAGAGCATCTTCTGAATCTTACGTGATAATTCAGAGAAATTAAAAAATTAAATTCATTCTCAGTCCCGCATACAAATACACAAGCTGTTACAAATTTTGCTGATTTCCTTCAGGCCAAGTGCAGGGATCATTTTCGTGAATTGTAGGCAAACTCTTCTGCTATTTCCCTCGGTACAAATTTTCTGTCACTGCCTTAACAGCCTCTGCTAAGGCTGTATCATGGGAAACTTGTGGCTCTACAGCTCTTAATACTAGGCTCTGATAAAATTTCTCTACTAGAGACTTTTATCTTTTTTAAATTTATTTATCTATTTATTTATTTTTTGTGGTACGCGGGCCTCTCACTGTTGTGGCCTCTCCCATTGCGGAGCACAGGCTCCGGACGCGCAGGCTCGGCGGCCATGGCTCACGGGCCCAGCCGCTCCGCGGCATGTGGGATCTTCCCGGACCGGGGCACGAACCCGTGTCCCCTGCATCGGCAGGCGGACTCTCAACCACTGCGCCACCAGGGAAGCCCTATCTTTTTTTTAAATTGACTTTTTGAATTCAGCTTCCCAGGAAAGATGAGTTTAGAGGTTGGAGGGTCACTGTGAGACAGAGCAGGTACTGCGTCTCCCATTGCACATTCTGAGGACGCTCAGACACAAGGTGAAGTGCTCTTCCACAGCATCTTCACTTGAACTGTTCACTGACATGCTCCTAGTCATATGACTTGCATTCAGTTGAGTAGCTTTTCACTACAGATTTCTAAGTTCCATCTGGCTGCTAGGGTCAAATGAGATACTTTTGCCACCTAGAAAATTTAGTGTATCCAGATGATTCCTGTAGGATTTTGGAGTACCCTTCCCTAGGTGATGCCCCTTCTTTTGAGAATCAGGAAATGACTCTTATCTGTCTACTTGCCCTCCTTCACTTACCCTGTCACTTGTAACCTTGCAACCAAGTGATGAGTAAAGACAATGATCATAGAGCTCTCTCAGGTTAATATTGCCACAGCTACATTCCCACCTGGTGCAATTTTAAGATTTGGACATTTGGAAATGTGAGATCCTTTCCCAAATCTTTGGCTCACTCATTCTGTTATTCTCACCCCTTAAAAGGATACAACCCATTTCCAGGATCATGATTTCCCTTTTTTTTTTTTCTCATGGTTTTTTAAAGCTAATATTGTGTGTCCTTACGTTATGGGCCACCTTGGATCCTTTATGGAAACATGTGAACATATATTAAAAATAAAAAAGTAAAATGTGGCCCTACAGCCACACCGGGATTTCATTGCCCTGAGAGAGGAGTTGGGGCACATCAGTGACTTCCACGAAGCCTATACTTTCAAACAGGCTCCGGGCCAGCCAGTTTCCGGCTTAAGCAAGGAGAATGTTCCAGCGGTAACCAACAAGGAGAACCTGGCGACGCCGGTCTCGACTCCATTCCTGGAGCCGACCCTGGGGAGCGACGGCTCTGCGGTCACTTTCGGGAAAACCCAAGAGGATCCCAAACCATTTTGCGTGGGCAGTGCCCCACCGAGTGTGGACGTCACCCCCACCTACACCAAAGACGGAGCTGACGAGGCAGGATCAACCGATGGCAAAGTTCTGAACCCGAAGCCATCTAAGCTGGCAAAGAGAATCGCAAACTCCGCTGGTTACGTGGGTGACCGGTTCAAGTGTGTCGCTACCGGACTGTACGCAGACTCCAGTCAGCTCGGCCGGGAGCAGCGGGCATTGCAGGTGAGCGGCCCCCACCCGAATTTCAGGAGCCTGACCAGTTGTCAGGTTTTTTTAATGTGTGAAGAGGAGGGGGCCGGGGGTATGATAGGGCAGGACGCCGGGCTGATTTGGTTAATGAAGCTTAGGATAATTTAAATGTTTGAAATGTGTCCAGTAAGGGGACGTAAGTGGATACTTTAAGTTATTCTGTAGATTTTAAGCGAACTCCACTCGAATGCTGATAACGGAAGTTTTAATTATTGCGAAGGATGTCTAAAAGACTGCATGACATTTACCTATCAATCGCTTTGATTTCTCTGCCGTTACTGTACGTTAAAAATATACCTAAAAGCGCTGCTTAGAATGCCTTACGTGATACTTGGTGGAGGTGTGTAGCGGCCGCATGTCTGTGAGATCCGTGCAATTTTTTTTTTCCACCCAAAAAACAAACAAACAAAACAAAAAAACCTTGCTTAAAGGGATAGAGTATGTATTTAACTTGCTAGTGAATGATAGATGTTGTATAGGAATTTCCTTAAGATATTTTACTTTTAATTAGAAGACAAATAAAGCCAAATTGTTTTGCAATGTTAAGAAAAAAATTGGTTTATGCATAGAAAAATGGATGAAGGCTTCCCTGGTGGCGCAGTGGTTGAGAGTCCGCCTGCCGATGCAGGGGATACGGGTTCGTGCCCCGGTCTGGGAGGATCCCACATGCCGCAGAGCGGCTGGGCCCATGAGCCATGGCCGCTGGGCCTGCACGTCCGGAGCCTGTGCTCTGCAGCGGGAGTGGCCACAACAGTGAGAGGCCCGCGTACCGCAAAAAAAAAAAAAAAAAAAAGGATGAAGTTATCTAAATGATCCATTGAGTGCCCATTTTAATTACATAGATGGAAGGATTACAAGAGGACAGTATTTTATGTCTACCCGCTGCTTACTGTGAGGTCAGTTCTTCAAATTTTTATTACTAGAATCTTCCATAAACCTTTCGAGTTAAATTTCATTTCCAAATATACAAAGGGAAGTTTGTGGGCCATGGTCGTCTTTATTCATTGTGCATTTGTTTTCTTTTCTGTTGTGTTTTTGTTTCGCTTTCTTCGCGTTGTGTTTTGTTTTATTTACCTTTGAAAGAGAATGTCTGTCTCTATGCCACGGTGTATGTATGGCTATACATACACACCACATATATCTCTACATACATATGGCTTTACGAATAAAGAGTGTGTGACTAGCTACACATAGACACTCTTACGTTTTTATCGTTCAATTTTAAAATATCTCAGTTGTATCATAAATTGTGGTTGGTTTTGGGCAAACTGTTCTTTGAAGATACTTTCCTTTAAGGTAAGGGCAGTGAAATAGCTTTGGTGGTAAGGTGTGTCTTTTTTCCATCTCCGTTCTCTTTGTAGCATGCAGTGATGCGCTTCTCAGAGTTGGAGATGAAAGAGCGAGAAGGTGGCCACCCCACGACCAAAGACTCCGAGGTGCGCAAATTCAGCCCCGCTGACTGGGAAAGGCTGAAAGGAAGTCAGGACAAAAAGCCAAAGTCGGTCGCCCTGGAGGAGGCCATTGCCTACCAGAACGACAGTGAGAGATGTAAGTGAACCCAGGCGGCTCACGTGTGGTACCACGTCGGTGGGAACGGGGCGGTTCCGCTCCCAGTGCCGATGGAGGTGAGAGGAAACAATACGCTTCCGACGGCCCAGCGTCTGGGTGCTGGCTGTTCGGAGAACGGGCTGCTCTGGCCACCCTTCCCAGCTGTGGATTGCAAGGCTGGTTGTCCTTTTGAGCGTTGCGGCATCCAGGAGTGAAGCACCTATGAAATGTTGTTTCCTGGCACGCATCTCCTTTTTCCAGAGAAATGCTAGTCCTGTAGTTAGTAATAGTCTGATACAGTAGAGCAGAGGAATGGCAGTGCAAGACCTCCAGCGTAGCAGGTATGTGTTCTGTTTTGTAGCAGGTACGGATACGGGTTTTTGGTAGCAGTGGAATGACACTTGCAGCCAGAGCCAGACCCTCCAGAGTGACAGTCTCCTCTGGGAGGGAGTGGAGAGTACTCGGATTCTCCCTCCAAAGGCAGAGGTTTCGTTAAAATGAGATGAGGGCTGATGAAGGCACCAGAGAGATGAGCATAATTATTTTCTGTGGCAGGCTTGTTTGCAGTCATTAGGAGTTGACAGCACGCTCCAAAGGCGTGGGATAAACGAGGGCGTTCTTCCTACCAGACGGGGTGTATTATGTTTTGGAGGCCAAATTGGAGAGAAAGCTAGTGTTTGCCTCGAGTCACACTCTGCGGTCCCATCAGCTGCTCCCCCACTGGGGTTGACTTCGGGCTTTGCCCTCGAGACTTCCTGGGCTAATGAGATGTGTTGGCAGCAAGTGGAGGTCTTTCTCCTGCTTTCTTCAGTGTGCGTGCTTGTGGCCTGTGGCCTGCAGCCTGCTCCGGACCCCAGAAACCTCACCGGTGATGGTGAGTGAGGGCACCTAGGTGAACGTCGATGACAGGGTGGGCGTGAAATCCTCCTGAGACGGGACAGTCGGGGGTGGTGGGCACGTTTGGGAGGCCCAGGCCCTTGGACCCAGTCGTAGGGTCGGCGTTCGCCCGCACGCTTGGGTCGTGGGTGCCTGATGCAGTTCGGGAAAATTGTGGTCAGCAGCAGCGTGTGCTTCTCTCTGCTGCTTGGAGCACTGCCCTCCCCCAGCTCATCTTTGGGGTCAGACAAAGGCCTGTGGCCAGGGTTCTGGGTAAGCCACACCGGGACCGGTATGTCCTACATGGCTCCCGTAGAAGGGGATTTCTTTTCTTTTTTTTTTTTTTATTAGTTTCTGCTTTATAACAAAGTGAATCAGTCATACATATACATCTGTTCCCACATCCCTTCCCTCATGCATCTCCCTCCCTCCCACCCTCCCCATCCCACCCCTCCAGGCGGTCACAGAGCACCGAGCTGATCTCCCTGTGCTCTGCGGCTGCTTCCCACTATCTATCTACCTTACGTTTGGTAGTGTATATTTCTGGGGCTAGTCAGTGGCGGCCTTACCCGAGGGATGGGGCTCTTGATGTGCCTGGAGTAGACGATTCCGAGCTCCTCCCCCTCGGGATTGGAATGAAAAACGGAGGGTCCAGGCCACCCTGGAGTGAAGCAGCAAGAAGGCCTCCCTCCTTGCCTGTGCTCACAGCTGACACGCAGCCCTTACCCTCCTGAGTGGCCTCATAACTCAGCTCCTGGGGAAGTTTCTCAGAGAGATGTGATGAAAGTGAGCAAGGCCAAGTTCACGGGGACGCACTTTTCTGAGGAGGGGATCTGCCTGTTGTGGGTGGACGGTGAGGGAGGCTGGAGGAAGGGAGCGGGCAGTTAACCGGCCTCGAGTCTTCTCGCCCTTTTCTCCAGCAACGTGGCCAAACCCAGGGTGGCCGCTGCCCTTCACGTCTCAGTGGCCTCACCCGCCCTTCTTCCCAGAGACGTTTGTGTGCGTCCTTCCCAGTCTTTCCTGCTGAGCGTGGAGACGAGAACTCGGTGTGGCTGATGGGGAGCAGGGCCTGAGCCCCAGATGATTCCGAAAGCCCCCTCCCCCCACCGCCTGCCTCCCATCTCAGACCGACCGACGGGTCTCTTCCTGGAGCACCCGGGACATGGCCCAGTGAGCCATGAATCGCCACCATGGGAGGGCAGGAGAAGGGTTGGGGAAGGTGAGGGGCTCCGTTTGAAAGATTGGGGCAACGGGGGTGGGTTCCCCATCCACCCTCTGTCTTGTAGAGACGTGGGGTTTGTAAATAGCTGGTCAGGGAAGGTCACCTGAAGGGGCCACTGTTCTTACTGCGGCCTCCACATCCAAGGCACAGCAGGTGTTCATTCCATTCAGCTGGATATGAATGGGCCTTCTTGTTCTTGGGCCATGATGTCTTGAGCTGATATGGGCTCAGGTCCTTCTCATGGGTGTCGGTGTGGCCGAGAGCCGAGCTGTGAGCACATGGGAGCTGGGGCGGGGATTTGGGGCGGGCAGGGGTCACAGAGAGGGTCCAGGACGCCTTCAAGATGCCTTCCCCCTTCTGAGGCAGCCCCTACCCATGGAGGGACCAGGAGCTTCTAAGGTGGTGGGTGCTGTTTGCGCGGCCCTGGTTGTCCTGGTGCGGGTGCATCTTGTTGCTAGGGGCTTGTTTAAAAAAGAAATTAACTTGAAAACACAGTGGCTGAGATACTCATTGATTCTTTATGATCACATGGGTGGCTGAGTGAAATTTTTATTTTGGAAGTTCACCAAATGAGTTTGGAGGTTCCTCAGACTTGGAAGTTCATCACTAGGAACCCTCAGTGGCATTTGAAGATGGGGCGGGGCAAGGAGGCATTGGTCCCTTCCTTCTCAAACTTGGAGTAACCATCTCCCTTGCCAACCACTTGGCTGGGACAGGCCTAGGATCTGCTCAGTGGCAGTGCCTGGCCAGGAGCTGGAGGAAGCCTCAGTCGAGGGGCTTCATGAAACTTCTTTGCTCAGGGAACTTCTCTTCCAGCTGAGCACCTGCACGTTTGTAAACTACTTTGGAACAGAGATCCCCTGCACTCCTTATGTAGCGGGTGTAACTTTTAACAAGGTTAGCCCTGACTGGAGGTGCTATTATAGTTAAGCTACAGAGAAGGGGATTTTAATCCTGGGGAGCCTTCCAGCGACTCAGAACCCTCTCACCTTGTTTAGGCCTCACTGGGCATGGCTCAACAGTGGTGAGGGTGCTTTGTTGCCACAGTGACTTGTAAATGTTTCTGTGGTGATGCTTCTGTGAGGTGATGTTATGGTACAACCATAATGAATTTGGGATATATGTGCTGTGAGTCATAGGACCATGCTGCAGGGACCACGTTCACATCTTGCTTAGACTGGGTGACCAAGGGCACATGGCTTCCCACTTTTAGAAGGGCCAAAAGTAGCAATGATGGTAAAGCCTGATGGTTAGGATCCCCGTGTATCTATTTATCTCCCCATCTCCTTTGCCCTCAAGGGTCATCCTCCTGTGGGTCGTGGTTAGAACAGTCTTTGAGAAGCTCCAAGTGACACGCAGCCTCTACCCCATAGCTGGTGGCCATGGGTATCTTGGGCAGTCGGGGTGGGTGTCCTTCAGGGTTATTACTGGCCTGGGTAAGGTCACACTAGCGTAAGGTCTCGGGGGGCCTTAGCTGAGGGGAATTGAGATCTTTGCCCTAAAAGGCTCCGGGGTTGGGGGAAGGGTGGATGGACCTAGTTTGGAAAAAGAAACTTTCAAATTGGACATGGGGGTTCTTAAGGTAGCCCTTCCATTCCTCCATGGATCCCCTCCTACGGAGCTTTTAGGGAAGGCTGATTGGACCAGATTGGACCAGAGAAGTCCAATGGTGTAACCAGCAGGGCTCACCTCTTAAAATTTCCTACATTTCAGGCCTGAGATTCAGGCTGGTCTGAAAGTCTTGGCATCTTTTGGTTAAAGGGATTTTTCCAGCCTTTCTCTGTGCTGAGCCCGGCCTGTGATTATGAAGCCCACCCTGGAGGGAGGCTAGCAGTAACATTCCCACTTTACAAGTGAAGGGGGCCGAGTTGTAAAGCGGCGCCATTCCTGCCCGAGTGTTTAAGAGGGTCACAGAGCAGCCGGAGTGAGAGTTGCAGCACGCCGTCTTCACCGGGCCTGCGGTAGCCTGGGCTGCATCACCTGTAAGCACAGGCCAGGAGTTTGGGGTTTCTCCTGCCATGGCAGGAGACCCTCGCGGTTGGGGTGATTCCACCATTCCGGCAAGAGTAGATGGGGACCTGTCCCACCTTGGGATACCCTTGGAGAAAAGCTAAGTGTGTTCCACCATTGAGAACACAGGTCAGGCTAGCCCAGGCCGGGGTGAGGTTCATCCCCACAACTGACTGCCATTAAATGCTGGGAATGCCCCCCAAGAGAGGCTGATCAGGGGACCAGCAGGCTGGGCAGAAGTGGGAGTGATACTTGAAGTGGTCTAGGGAGAGGAGGAGGAACGCGAGCAGCATGTGAGGGGTGTGTCCATGATTTCATCTAGAAAAACGGGCTGTGGGAGCTTAGCTCAGGTGTTAACGAAATACCAAACTCATACACCCACCCCCACCCCCGGCCGGTGATGGACACAGGGTCATCTTCGGGGAACTCTTTAACAGCACAGTGATCATTATGGAATTATTTGTGTGTTAGAAAGAATGTGACTAGCAAAGCAGTTGAACTGTTTCTTTGGCTAGAGCAAAAGTGAGGAGTGATGTTAGGCTGGGGTGATTGGAGGAAAAGCCCCAAGTGGATGCTAGATTGAGCAGAGGGGGCAGGAGCAACACAGGCGGAGCTGGGGTGTGAGCAGTTCAGCCCTGCCCGCCGCCCCCCACCCCACCCCCATGAAGGGGGTTGGAGTCTTGTCTTTGAAATGTCTTTAGATGCTTGTTGCCTGGGAAGGAAGGCGTGGAGACGTGCCAGGTGGGTGACTGGTGTCACTGAGGGCCTCCTTCCTAGACAGGAAATAGGAGCAGCCCCTCGATGGCAGTGAAATGCTTTTCCCCCCACGGGTGTGGAAAGAGGACAGACGGACTCGTAGCAATCTGGTTGAGTTCTTTGAAATTGCCCTTGACCCTTGTGTGTGCACCAGGAAGCCTTTCCTTTCCCTTTGCCAGGCTCCTCTTGCCTTGGTCTCCCCAGCTTCCCAGCCTCCCACCATTCTTTCCCTACCCTTGTTCTTCACCCTCGCCCCTGCTGACCCAAGTGAACATTGGTGCCATGTCTGTGTAGATGGCAGTTGGGGGCTATTTGGTCTGTTGATGACATCAGCCTTTTTTGTTTACTAGCAGCTGTTTCCATAGTCATTTGTAGCTCCGCCCTGATTGGTTGGATCTTACTGTGAGGTCACTCACCCCCCCTTTAAAAGTAAGCCACCTTGGAGAGTTAAGCAGTTGGGGAGTCATCTCACATGCCTTATAGAGGGATGGTGTAGATGCCTCACCTTGACCCTTGAAGGATGGATTGTGAGTGGGCTACGCGCCTCATTTTCTGCTTTCTTTGCTGGTTGTGTTCAGCTGTCCTTCCTTTGGGACGTCTTTCTGAGGGTTTTGTGCTTCCAGCGTGTGAGGCCCCTGGTCTCCAAAGGGGGGTGGTCTGTTGGTAGCAGATTGCCTTGGGCATGGGGGTCCTGCCTGCTCCTGGTGACCTTTGTTCCCTCCTTTCCGGGTTGTCTCCCCTCCCCTAGGGGAGTGCTATGATGGAAGCAAACCTGACCCCTTCGAAGCCCCAGAAGACAGTGATCTTCCTGAGGACATGGACACGGAGCCCCCCAGAGAGTCCCCCGCCGACCAGGCAGCCCCTGACGCGTCACGCAGCCCCACCCTCCGGCTGAACAGAAAGCGCAAGGTCTCTGGCGATAGGAACCACACTGAGACCACTGTGCTCCCGGAGGACTCTCTGCTGAAAGCCAAGCGGAGACGGGTCTCCAAAGGTGAGCTCGGTTTCGCTTCGGGCCCGCAGGGCACCCTACGGAAGTCCTGGAGCGGAGCAGTGGAAAGTTCCAGTCCCACCCTGGAGCCCTGGGGGGAGCCACTCACACCTCCCCACCCCCCACCCCCCCAAAGCCAGGTGCCGGGGCTGGAGCCCAAAGGTGGCCAAAGGCAAATAGGCCCCCTCCCGAGACTTGGTGACAAGTTCCAGCCAACACAGTGACCACACCCCTCCCCTCCCCCACCCCTGTTAGTGATGTGTAAGACAGTTCGTTCCCCGGCCCGGGGGGCTTCTTCATTAATTTGTAGTTATTTCTCCATTAGCTGACTGGCCTGAGAGGGAAATGACAAACAGTTCCTCTAACCACTTAGAAGAGCCACATTATAGTGAGCTGACCAACCTGAGGTGTGCATTGAATTAACAGGGCTCCATCCCAGAAAGCAGCGCCGCTTGCTGCACCTTAGAGAACGGCGGGAGCAGAGAGCAAACCTGGCCGGCAGGGCAGGAAGGAAGTGACCCAGGCCGTTCAGCCTGCGGTCACCCCCCAGGGCAGTAGCATCTCCGAAGAGAAACCTGGCAGGAAAAGGGCAGAGGCCAAAAGCAACAGAAGCTGGTTGGAGGAGTCCCTTAAATGCAGTGACAATGAACAAGGTCCGCACGGGGCGGGGGGCGCTCCTGGAGGGTGGATCACCCGCCCTCTGTGGGAAACGGCCCTGGAGGGGACCTGAGCGCCATCCAAGTTGACAAGAGTAGCGTGTGGCGAGTGGGGAGTTTTCTTCATGAGGTCCTTTCAGCCTGCACACTTCCTTATGGAATGGACAGTGAGGCGGGAGCTCGACTTCCTGGGCTGCTCCTCATCACCCAGCCCGCGGCTGGGCAGCAAGGGAAGTCTTGGGTGACCCCGGGCGCTTGTCAGTGCCCTCATTCCAGCCTCAGGCTGTCTGTCCCCAGTCGCCCTGTCCCGAGCACCCAGGCCCCCCACGGGTGGGGACGGGAGCGCACGAAGGGCTGGCTTCTGCCCTCTCTTGCGGCCCTTTGAAGCGACTTGCCACTTGGCGTTTCGTGGGTTAGCCTATTTGCCGGTTGAATGTGGGATAATTAAAATATTAGTGCTTTGAAAACATAATTGGTATATCTTTAAAAACTGAAGCTGCTCCAACGATCAGTGCTAACAATGGGCTTTTCTTTCCTCACCGGCTACAACTGTGTAACGCCCGCTTCTTCTCCCCCTGACAGATGTGCTGTGCATGGATGAAGAAATGGATCTGCAGCCTTCGCCCCTGCCGCAGAAATACACCGACAACAGCGAGAAACCATCCGGGAAGCGACCGTGCAAAACCAAGCATTTGATCCCTCAGGAGCCCAGGCGGGGCTTGCCGCTGCCAGGGGACTCCTACGTGGACAATGCGGATGGCAAGGTACCTCTTGCCCCTGGCTCTCCCCCGCCCCCCGGGCCTGTGCAGGCACATCCCGCCTGCCTACTTCTCTGCTTCTGGGGACAAAGCTTTCCTTTTCCTGAACCCCTCCCCCCAAAACGTCCCTGCCCCTTCCTAGGGGACCTGTCTCCTGGGTGGTGGTGAAGTTTCCAGCTAGTAAAAATGCAACCCCTTCCTCGCGCCCCGCCTCCCCGAGACAGAGAGGAGGAAAAGTGCTTTCCTCCACTCAGGTTTGTAACTCAGGGAGGAGGCGAACCAGGCGGGTGGTGGAAGGACAGCCTGAAATGTGTGCGCTGCCTGGTTTCGTGATAGGTGACCGTCCGGAGATTTTGAAAGCGGCCTGAGCCCAGTTCCGACTATGATCTTTCGCCGGCCAAGCAGGACCAGAAGCCCTTGGACCGTTTGCAGCAATTGTTACCAGCTTCCCAGGCCTCGCAGCTGACGTGCTCAAGCTCCCCTCCAGAGACCACCCAGTCCCGCCCGATGCCACCGGAAACGCGGAGACTTGCTGTCAATAAGAACGCGGGCGAGACCCTCCTACAGCAGGCCTCCCGGCTTGGCTACGAGGTGAGCATCCTTGTGGGTGCCCCGGATCAGGATCCGCCGGCTGCTGCTCCTTGGGTGGAGGACACACTGGCTGGGGATGGGGGGCGGGTCTCAGAGCCCAGCCCCCTCCACGTGGCGGGCTGGGCTGGGTGTTCCAGCAGGGTGTTTGCGTTGGCCCCGCTCACACTGCGGGCTCTTTGGTGGCTTGTTCAGTCGTGGTGTGAAAAGAAAGGCAGGCCTCTCTGATGTTCCGTTCCCGTTCAGGCAGGTAGGCTGCTTCGGCCAGTCCGGCTCACTTATCTCTGATATAAAATCTGACCTAACCCAGGGCTTGGCGACCAGGGGAATTTTAATGAGCCCTTTTGGATTCTGACTAGCAAGAAGGAGAGTAGTTATTAGCTCTACTAACTTGTGCTGTTTGGGGCAGAGTGATGCCCCTGTGGGGTAGCGGGTGGGAAGTGTCTGTGCAGAGTAGGGGTGGGAGTGGGGCAGACCTGAGCAGTCTCTTTCTGAGAGGGCACGGGAGCCGAGGGCTGATGGGCGGGGAGCAGGGCTTGAGCCTTGCCCAAAACTCCGTCCACACTGCTGTATCCCAACCCAGCACGGCTGATGACAGTGATAGCCTCTATTGCTAGAGCAACATCGAAAGATAGCTGATATCTGCCTAAGCCCGTGTGGTCTGTAGTAACTGCTTTCACCCTTTTAACATCTTCACTTGGGAGTGACGAGTACTAGCCCACTCTCGGATGAGGAAACTGAGCCTCAGAGGGATTAGCTGATACTCGTACAGGTAGCGATCCAGCAGTGCTCCACAGCCAGACTGCTCCTCAGCAAGACTGGCTCACACTGGAATTGCCCTTTTTACAGTTCAAAACCTCTGTGAGACAGATGACTCTCTCTGCCCTGTGCAGTTCCCCCACCATACTTGTCAGTAGCAATTGTGATGTAATAGCCCACAGGGCAAAGGCATTTTTCTGTGCTGGCATCAGCCCTCTGGGAGTTGAATGGTGACAGTAAAACGCGGTGCAGCAGGCTGAGCGTGGAGGTGTGGCTGAGCACTGGGGTGGCAGGACCCAGGCTGGCCCGGAGCCCTGGCGCCCACACCCTCAGCCAGCTCTGTGCCCCTGTCCCCCGTCTCCCGTCGTGTCCCCCCACCCCGGTCCATAGTGCCGTGAGCCCTTGGAAGTGTGCCTGCCTTGGCCCTAAGGCATGACTGTGGGTGGGAAGTTGGAAGCACTAGGGCTATGCTTAGTTTGGGGGTGTTTTGTTGTTGTTGTTGTGGGTTGAATGTCCTGTTGTTTATATCTGCACGTCTCTTGGAGACCTCTCCATTAGCTAGAGAGCACTTTCTGGGAGTTAGCGCCGTTACTTGCAGGTGAAGTCCAAGGAGCACCCAGTTGGTTTCCCAAGAGCTGAGAGCGGGCGCCTAGGAGGACAGAGCAGATGTTGCACATGGTGTTGAGCTAGACCCCCCGTGGTTGAGAAGATAGTCTCCTTGCTTCCAGCAAACGCTGGAGGTGGGGGGGAGACCCCTAACCCCAACTTTTGGGTTAGGGTTGAGAAAGTAGACTCCCGCTTCCAGCAAATGCTGGAGATGGGGGACGGGGTGCTGCTGCACCCGCCGTGGAGGGCGGGGCTCCGAGCCCCACCTGTGAACTTGGCATCATTTCCAGCAGCCTCCCTTTGGGACCAGAGACGTCAAAAGACCCTCGTTGGTCCTCTAAGACAGTTTCCATTTTGGTTTGGTGGCTCTGAGGCCTGGACCAAGGGGCACTTGATCCATACTTTTTTAGGCTACCTGGCCTTTGATTGCACAGGAAGCCTTGGGAATGTTTAGGGTCGGATTTGTTTTTTGCTTCAAATGTAAATTTCAATATGTAGATTCCACAGATCACCAGTGTTGATGCTGAACATTGTGACAAGTAGATGAACGCTTTCAACTTTGAATCCAACTTTCTGGGATTTCTCTGGGCAGAATGTTAAATGTTGGGATGATGGCCCAGTTGGGAGATGTGGCAGCTTAAACCTTTTAAAATTGAAGGACAGTTTGCTTAACCAGATAAGGGTGTGGTTTGGGAGGGTTTTCCTGAAGTTTTGTCTTCAGCATTCTTGGTTATTTTCTTCTGCTTAGCCAAAGATACCATGTGCAGTATAAAGGCTGTCTGAGCTTTATGTCATGATAATCTGGTTCTGGAAGTTTAGAAACACACTCTGGCTTCAGATCCGCGTTAAATAGGTCACTTGCGTGGCCAAAGACCTCAAACCTTTCCCTCCTGGGAAAAAGGCTTCTATTTCTTAGGCTAAAACGCCAGTGTGCAACCACATGCTTGTGCCTTTAGCGGTGATGGTTAAATTTTCTATGAATTGAATAAGTCATGTTTTTTAAAACGTTAATGAGGCATTTAATTAACTAACAACGTCGGGCTTATGGCCTTTATGGTTACATTTTGCGGGTAATGGCATTCGGCTTATAGCCGCTGAACAGAGAGCTGTCCGACAAAAGCAGTTTGACTTTGCTGGGGAATGGCTGGGCTGCCCTTCAGACACTCCCGTTTATTTCTAGCGGAGAAAAGAAACCAAGGAATGTGTTGCGTCGACAGACTCGCCCCGCCTCTTCACCTTTCAGTTAGAGAAAGTGTTGGTGGCGTCGGTTGCCATCCATTTAGAGGCCATCACCCTCCTAGCTAGGAGGGTGTAGTTAGCCCACTTGACCCCCAACAGAGAAGGCCTGTGGGATGCTAGTCACAGCTGGATTGCATCCCTCTAACTGGGGCCCTCTTGGGCCTTTTGAATCTTCCCAGCTGACCAGGTACCAAAGACCTGAGTTATAGGTCTAGTACTTCATGTTAATTGAACTTGGGGTTTAATATCTCTGGGCCTCAGTTTCCAAGTGTTGAATGAGGATAGTACTACCTTCCTTTCCTGCTATCTCCTGGGTTCCTGTGGGTGACAGAAGACGTCCTCATCTGGGGAAATGAGAAGCACTGTGTAAATAGTGGGATCAACGTGGTTGAGTTAGGACAGCCCGTGGCAAAAAGTCTGACCTGGCCGTGGGGCTACTGCTGCCTTTGCTGCCATCTTCCAGGAGAAGAGAGTTGACTTACCCATCAGCTTGGACGGCCTTTCATTTCTAGGTACCCTTGAATCTGCCCTAGTAGTGATGAAGGTTTCCAGGTGAAGGCCATGATTGTCACAGCAAATAAACCCTGGGTTGAGTAAATTGATGTGTGCACAGCAGTTGGTGGCGTTCAGACCTGATCCCAGAGCCACGTGACAGGGCCTCTCCCTGGCTGGGGCACACAACTCATTAGCTTGCAGCCGTCCACTCAAGTCTGGCTAGTGAGGGCCTGCTAAAAGAGCAGCAGCTTCATGCGGTATCCTGGATACCAGGGCTCGGGGCAGGTGGCCTGGGAGCCCAGAGGATTGTGGGCTTTCTGGCAGGTTGGGATGTAAACGGAGAAACGCATTCGTGGGCGTGCCTTTTCTCTTCCTCCTCTTGTTTTGGAAGGGAGCTGCTGCAGTGACCTGAAGTAACAGGGCACTGATGGCCAGGTTTACCAGCATGCCCCATTGGGTTCACATGGTAAGCAAATGGAACATTCTAGTTCGCTCCCAAGTGAGTGGTCACCTTTGATTGGCGTGTCCTCCAAAGGGCATAAAAGGTTTTTACAGAACCCATCTCGCACTTCTGGGCGGCTAGAATGACCCCCGTTTTAGGTTTAACAGATGAGTTACCTGAGAGATGTCACAAGGAGGCCTGTTCTGACCCCATCCCATCCCCCCTTACCCTGCAGACCATGTGTTGGGCCACGTGCACGTTCTGCCTACTCCCAGCTCTCAGAACCTGACGGCTCTCTGCTGGGCACGACTTACCCAGTATAAACAGTGTAACGTGTTTTCTGGTGGCAAATGCTTTCGATGTGTCTGAAAACTTTATTAAGGTAATAAAACATTGAATAAATTCCTGCTCTGCTTACTGGGCGTGGTTCATATCAATATTTTAACAAGCCAAAGAAATAAGGTTAATAACAGTGATTCTAATGCACAGTGTTGACACAGAACATCTCCCGGGGTGGGGGGGGCGGTGAACGTTTTATTTGATTCTTGAAATGTGGAGGTTGCAGCCGGTGGTGTATCAGGTTCCTGTCATTAACTTGAGTAAATATGAAAATTTTAGACTGATTCTGCCCCGAGAGGGTGGAGTGAGGCAAAATAGACGGTGGGGTTATTGGAGGCATTTTGTGTCATTCCTCAAGGATGGAGGGAGAGAGCTTCTCTTTAACTCTACTTAACGTACAGACAAGAGCATCTGAGGCCCAGGTTCTGATTTGGGGTCTTAACAGGGGGCGCGAGGATGTAGCTGACCTGGGTGTCCCTGCTTCTCTAAGCTGGGGAATGTTCTCCGGCTGACTTAAGCTCTCTTTAAGTGTTGGTCATCCATACTTTTATCTAAACTTGTGTTATCGTCCACTGCCACCGACTGAACAGACCCATCAAGTGAGAATGGTCTGTGCTTGGCAATGTGTCATCTAAGATGTTAGCAGCCGTGACACCTCTGTACTGGTCACGTCGGCCCCTGGGCTGAGGGCTTTCATCGCTATCCGAATGCGTCCTCTCAGCAGCCCTGTGGAAGCTTGGAGAAGTTCAAGGGTAACTTGCCCATGGCCAGGCCACTGGTGCAGCAGAGCCTTAGACAACACTGTCTGCATCTCCAAGCCCTTCTCACACACTCTCGCCCCCCACCAGGATGCCTGCCGCCTGCCCGCGCCATGGTGGGCTTTTGGCCCCAAGGATGTATGCCTTTGAAAGTGGGCACCACCAAGCTATGGGGAGGTCACCCTTACAAGGTTCACTGTATGGTGGTCTGATGGTATCTCCTCTCCTCTCCCCATAGGAAGTGGTCTTGTACTGCCTGGAGAACAAGATTTGTGATGTGAACCACCGCGACAACGCGGGTTACTGTGCCCTGCACGAGGCTTGTGCAAGAGGTTGGCTCAACATCGTACGACACCTCCTTGAATATGGCGCCGATGTCAACTGCAGTGCCCAGGATGGAACCAGGTCAGTGGCGGTCTTGCGCTCTTGGCCTGGCCCTGCTGGGGCATAGGCAGTGGTTCTCAGGGTGTGCGGGGAACCCCAGAAGGAAAGATGGAGAGTGAGTGCCATGTAAGCACACTGATGGCGGAGTCCTCTAGAATGGAATCAGACAGATCTTTCTGGCAAATTTACATAGAACTTTAAAACTCTGTGACGCTCTTATGGACAGAAGTCCCTGAAAATGTTGAGCCTGCATGAATAATCAGGGGTGTTCTCTTTCAAGACCCTGGACTCTTCACCAGCGTCTGTTGAATCTCAATCTTTAACATATATGTGAGTTGAAAGTTGCAGGAGTACAGACAGGTCCAGTGGCAACTGGCTTGATAGGACCTGCCGTGTGCACCCACATCCCCGGGCCTGGCCCCCACTCTGTCCTTGACCTCGGTTTATTGGCCAGAGGCCCAGGTCTGAGTCGGCCCAAGCATCTTCCTGGTTGTACCTGGGATGCCACCACGAGGCAGGGCACTGGGGCTTTCCTGACAGTCATAAAATTAGCAAAACCGTAAGGTATTTGGTGGTTCATGGTTTCCAAATAGCATCCTTTCTGGATGGGACTGCGGACAGTGTTCCTGACCCCAGCGGACACGGGCAGGAGGACTCTGTACCCTCCTGAGAACTCGCCCTGCCCGTCGACTGCTTCTGGGCGAGAGAGTTGATCACTCATCTCCAAGTTGGTTTCAGGAGAGGTTCCGCTTTGCCCCTAGTTTCTTTTACAAACTGCACTTTTTGGGTTTTGTTTGTAATGGTGTAACAATGGCTTGTCGTATCTGCTTCCGTGATGCTGGGGTTCTTCCCCCCACCCCGCCGTACGTTACCTTCTTACAGTCTGTCACTATTTAAGTTCATTGGAAACGTTTTCATCGTGGCCTGAGTTCCTCCTTGGGCCATGCATTAAGAGAGATGTGCATTGAAGAATTAGGCCTGAGATGGTCCCTTCACCTGTCCCGTAAAGGGTTATGTGTTGAAATAACAGAGTAATTTGTCGCAGCGACCGTACACTCACCTCCTCGATGAAATAGCGCGCCTACAAGGCTTGGCCGCACACGCTCGATTTTGCCCCGTGTCCTTAGAAGCAAGCGTCGCGTGCACAGGTGTAATCCCCCGCACCTCTCCTAGGCCTCTCCACGATGCTGTCAAGAATGATCATCTCGAAATTGTCCGCTTGCTCCTCTCCTACGGTGCTGATCCTACCCTGGCTACATACTCAGGTAGAACCATCAAGAAAGTGAACCACAGCGAACTTCTGGAGAAGTTCTTAACAGGTACGGCAGAGGTCAAGACACGGTCTTGTTCAAGCATCTAGACGGTGACTTCACAGCCTTTCACCTGGGTTCCCCCTACCCCCACCCCCCGTTTACTCTAAGTGACCCTTTACTGGGAAAAGCGGCCCAACGTTAGTCTGTCAAAGAAGAGATACATACTTTGAGTTTTGCGAGGTGGGGGGCTGGAAAACTCTTAGCTAGCCAGGCTAGCTTTTGTTTGGCAGGCTGGGGCGGTGAGGCGGGCAGTCCCTCAGGAAGGCGGGTGGACGCGTGGGGAGGTTTCAGATACCTGGAGGCGTGTGTGCAGTGGGACTTGTCAGGAGGTGACAGCAGCCCCAGCGTGAGATGTTCCCGAACTCCAGCAGCATTTGCCTCTTACCAGCAGGCGTTATCTTGTTTCTCTCTCTCTCTCTCTCTCCCCCTCTCTCTCTCCAGACTGTTTAAATAACCTGCAGGCTCCTGACGACGGTAGCCCCGGTTGCTCTTCGGAGTTCTCTGGCAGCTGTGTGTGTGCTGAGCAGCCTTGTTCGTTTCAGCTGGGCTTGTGGAGGTAGGGGTGGTGCTGAGAGCAGGACTTGCTTGGGAAAGAATTTTTCCAGGGTCCTTTTTGGCGAACAGCTGGAATCTTGCTCCAGCTTACTGACCTCTCTCTTGTTTGCCCCCCCGTTTAGAACCAGATGATGAAAGTGGTTACGATGTTTTAGCAAATCCCCCAGGACCGGAGGACCAGGATGGCAGCAACGAGGCCTATGGTGACCTATTGGAATCTGAATTTTCCGAAGACCCCCTTTTGCCGTGTTATAACGTCCAGGTGTCCGTCGCTCAGGGGTGAGCGTGGCCAGCGTGTGGTCGAGAGCCAGCCCAGCTGCTCTGTGGGGTGGCAGGAGTTAGAAATCCCCTTCAGCAGATGAGGGTGGATGGGTTGGGGGGTGAGTGAATTCCTCACCAAGTGTCCACCGACCTCACATAATGCAGTAGAACTTTTCCAGAAAAGTTTGGGGGGTGGGAGGGCTCCCCAGCCAACTGCCCTCATTGGAACACACCCCTAGAGCCCAAAGGACACGGGAGTCAGCGACTGCAATTGCACAGTTTCAGTCACTAAACTCTTGGGGAAGGGATCCTCCCCAAACGGGTACCGTAGGGGCCTTCCAAGGCACATGAGGTCCACAGACGATACTGACGTACCCTCTTCTCGTATAAGATTAGAGAAAGCCGTATGTGGCACCTGGGATCTTATGTGTCTTCAGATTTGCTTAGATTGAGTCTTGTCCCCACAGTCGGGCCACTGTGCCCCATGACCAACCCTTCGGAGTGAACACATCAGGAGACCTTGCTCTGCTGTGTGTTGACCCCGGTGCTTAAGGAGTAGCATCCTCCTTGGACTCTGAGGCTGGGAACGTGTCTGCCTTTGTGGTGACATTGTATTCGGGATAGAGATCATAAAGCGTGGCAGGGTATCAGGAAGGATTGTACCACCTCCCTTCTCGAAAAAGCTTCACTCCGGCAGCATTGAGGGGCGGGTTGGAGGTGTGGGAAAGGAAAGGAAAGCCAGGTGACCTCGAGTGTTTCTCATGCTCTCTCCGTGAGGGCCGGAGGAGAGGTCAAAGAGGTGTTTGCCATCTCCCTTGGGTTGGCATACAGACTGGTTTTCCCCAGTGACTAGAACGGGGTGCACTTACTTGGAGAGGGGTGACCTGAGTTGTGGCCAGAGCCAAGGCAGCACTGGGGTGGCCTGCAATGAGGCTCATTCAGGGGCGCTGCTCCTGCTTTTGTCTAAGTTGGCTGATCCGCCCTAGGTGGTCTCTTAACACATGCACATGAATCCAGAGTTCCCCCGCTAGAAGTAGATCTTCCGGGCTTCCCTGGTGGCACAGTGGTTAAGAATCCGCCTGCCAGTGCAGGGGACACAGGTTCGAGCCCTGGTCCGGGAAGATCCCACATGCCACGGAGCAACTAAGCCCGTGCGCCACAGCTACTGAGCCTGCGCTCTAGAGCCCGCGAGCCACAACTAGAGAAAGCCCGTGCGCAGCAACAGGCCCAGCGCAGCCAAAAATAAATAAATAAATAAAATTTAAAAAAAAAAAAAAGTAGATCTTCTAAGGACAGTGAGAAGTGGGGTGGGGGTGGGGTAATCAAAGTGGAAGTAGCAGGCGCTTTCACCGCCAGGAGACGGGTAGTTCATAGTTGGGAGCGCTTCTCATTTTGCCGGAAACTCAAACCACTGTCCTTTCTCTGGTGCAGGCCTCGTAACTGGCTGTTGCTCTCAGACCTGCTCAAGAAACTGCAAATGTCCTCCTGCATATTCCGCTGCAATTTCCCAAATGTGGAAATTGTCACCATCGTGGAGGCCGAGTTCTACCAGCAAGTGTCAGCAAGTCTCTTATTCTCTTGCCCCAAAGACCTGGAGTCCTTTAATCCGGAAAGTAAGGAGCTTTAGATCTGGTGGAGTTCACGAACGAGCTTCAGACTCTGCTGGGCTCATCCGTGGAGTGGATCCTCCCCAGTGACCTGGACTCAGACGACGACTGGTGAGCTCGCCGGGGCCCGCCGTGTACAGTGTGTCATGGTGTTATAATACGACTATTTCTGTAAAGAAAAGACACTATGAGACATGACTCCAGTCGCAAGGACTTTGAAACATGTTTTTTTCTTTTTAAAATTTTAAGTCAGTTTTTATGAAGTTGTTAATAAAGTTTCTTTACTTTTCAATGTACACATGCTTTGGAATATGTTTGTTTTTACTCGGAACAATTGTTTCTTTTCTTTTTTAAGGAGAAAAAAAAAAAATAAGGAAAAGGAGCTCCACACTTTGACTTAATTTCATACAAAGCTCCGACGACAGAGGCCATAACTGTTGAGAGTGTGGTCAGAACCGTGTGGTTGGTTTGGGGGGTTGAATTCGGGGAAGGCACTTGGCGACGTTGTAACTTTATGTTTTGTTTACAGAGTACCTGCTCAGGCCAGGTCAGTGCTATTGGATGTGATCCAGTAGTGTGTAATATAAATTCAAACCATATCCACACACAACAACTAATTGTATGAAATTTTTATATCCTAATTTAAAAGCTGTGAAATTAGTTTTCACACATCAAACCGGATTGTTTATATGTTTAAACATTTTATGCTCTTATTTAAAGAAGACTTTCAGCTATTTTTTTCTGTACCCTGTAAAATACTGAAAACTAATATAATATGTTGAGGTTGCTTGAAATTGTACATAAAACTAAAATTTTCTGAATTGTGTGTTTATGTTTGAAATCTGTGTTTTAACTTTGTAAGTACATTCTCTGCCTTTGTATTTATATTTTACAAAAATTTTCTTAAAAGGCAATAAACCTGTTGAGGAAAGGAGAAAATGGAAGTACCTTGTTTCCTATGTATTTTCCTAAAACATTACTGTTGTCACAATTTGTTTTAAAGTGGTGTTGATGGTCGGTTCCCTACAGATAACTTTAGGGCAATTTATAGTCTCTATAAACTGAAACAGACTAGAGGATTTCAGGGGAGTGAGACTCTGAAGACAATTTGAAGTTCTGTCCTGAAAACTCAATTCATAGACATATATGTTGATGTTTCTCAGATCCTTCTCAACCTTATCTCCTCTGATGCCGTAGTAGGCTTTTAACATTGCCTTTGACCTTGATGGACTACAGTAGCTTCATCATGGCCAACCCTTTATCTTTAGGAATACTTTTTCCAGAAATAGGACTTCCATTGTGTCACTTCTCCCTCCAGACCTCGTGTTTTTCTGTTACCTTTTAACATGAAGTCCAAACCTGCTTCGCCCAATAGTCAAGGCTTGTAGTTTTGACCACTCAGCTACTCTACTGCTCTTACTTCTTGCAGCAGTATCCCTGTTGGGTACTATCAATTTCCATCCTACATCCTTTTAATTCCTTCTTTCAGTGCAGAGTCTAGAAACCTGAAAACTACTAGGCTCCCTTGCCGCTAGGATTATGAATGGTTGGTTTGGAAGGCAGAGCAAGGTAGAGGCATCTTCCTGTTCTACTTGCTGCTGGTAAGAAGGGTTAGGGAGACATGCTGGCCAGTTTTAGTGACTCGATCAGCCTTCCAACACTGGGTCTTCAGCTTTGTGGGTAATGAGACACAGTAGTGATTGTGGTGATGCCTGGATGACAACCTTAGCAGACTGTTCTTAAATCCAGTGCTTCCAGTGTCATCCCTGACTCACATTCCTCCAGTCCTCCCAAAGATTTTATAAGCACCTGATTCCTTGTATCAAATCCATTTGGGATCAGAATGCCCTTAGTGCTTTTCAGTCTTGCAATAAACCCTGAGAACACCTAGGCAGAGCAGACAGAAGGGGCCATGGAGATGATGTACTTGAGTGGGGTCGTAAAGTATGCAGAGGGAGGGGACCTGCAAGCTCTGTGACCTGGCAGGTGGGAAAAGTGAGCCGTGTTTGGGAATGGGGAAATCCAGCACTGTCAGAGGTGGAAATGAGAGCACCAAATGATGCTTGGGATGTATCCTGAAGACAAAAGGGAACCAACAGTGTTCTTGATTTACTAATTTTTTGATCATAAAAAAAATACACTTTCATTGTTTTAAAAAAAATCCCAGCATTTCAGAAATAGAGGTTCTTGTCATCCCAAGCCAACCCTTCCTCCCATTCCCCACTCCAGAGTTAAAACCAGTGTTCACAGTTTGCTGGATATTGTTTATTAGGAAATCATCTCAAACAACAGGAGAGAAAGACTAAATAGCAAGACCTGCAGAAATGATCGAAACGAAAGAACACCAGTGAGCCTGAACTTCTATAGGTACTAAGGGGCTCCCGAGAGCCCAAATAAAAGCAGTGACAAACTCCAAGATATTTGGCTGTTTGTATTTGCATTTGTGCTGGTGGTACAGGGTGGGCCTGAGACCAACTGAGGTTCTATCCTGGATGAAGATCATTTTATTAATAAAGCCAAAAAAATAAGTGGGAGCCACAGGTTTAAGGGGTGCAGGGGAAGTAAGTAATGGGCTTGGTTTAGGAGACATTTAAGGTTGTGGCCATGGGTAAAGAGGAGGTACCACAGGTGCAGACGCACACGCCCCCCGCCCTCCCCCCACAACGGGAGCAGAGGGAGTGCACCCACTGGGTGTAGAGCTCTGCACAGTGAAGATATGGTATAAATGAGGTCATACTGGCTGCAGCGGGCTCCCAGGTATAGATTCACTCACACTGCTTACCAAGGTGGAGAGTAGAAGTATGGTTCTTCTGAAGGTGCCTCTAAAGGTCAAGGTCATTCCCTTTGTCTGGTCCTACCTCCTGGCTACAATGTGGTTGTGACTGCTGTAGCCACAGCACCCACCCTGGACCATGAAACATGGAAGTCAAGCACTCAATGTATTTGGAGGAGCCTGGGTACCTGAGGACCTAGTGGCACAGAGCCACCATACCAGCCCTGCCCTGCTCTGCCTGCCTTTTTATGTTGGAGAAAAATAAACAGTTCTGTTGAAGCCACTGTTATTTTGAGTTTTTCTACGACTCCCACCAAATCTAATCTTAATATGCTTAGCATCTGTGTGCACTTGGGCATCTTCCTCTTTCAGTCTCATCAAATTGGCCCAATAGTGTTAACAGCAAAGGGGTGAAAACACCCAAATCACCGTCAGCCGGGCCCTGTCTGAAGTAACAGTGGTACATCTGCACAGTGGGTACTATGCAACTGTACAAGGAATTGAGAGCTAGCTCTAAATTGCTTTAGAAATGGTTACCTCTGGGTAAAGAAGAACGAGCTGCCAGGAAAAGGGGTGGAAGCTTCACTTCTCTGAATGTTCGTATAATATCGATTTGACTTTAGAGTTTACATAATTATAAACCAAAAGCAATGTCAAATCAAAAAGCAAAATGAAACTAACCTTAACTATCCAGTCGGAAGCATAACCACACGGAAAGGAACTACTTCAAGTGACTTTAAAACACAATAAAGTGATTGTATAATCCCCTTCCCTAAGGACAAAAAAGTACAGAAACGGTTTAGATTATTTTCACTAATCCTATCCTTGGCGATAGTGTCAGCATTGTTGTGCTGACACTGTCCTGTTTGTGTCGTGAGATGAAGCAAAAAGTGTTTGGCATGGTTGAGACCTGGGGTTTTTAGCATGGCAGAAGGAGCTACAAATACAGGATTGGTGAGGTTGAATAGAAAGTGTGTAGTCCTTGGGAACTCCCTGGCAGTCCAGGGGTTAGGACTCCATGCTTTCACTGCTGAAGGTGCGGGTTCGATCCCTGGTTGCGGAACTGAGATCCCGCCAGCCACGTGGTGCGGCCAAAAAAAAGAAAAAAGAAATGAAAAGAAATTGTGTGGTCCTGAACTTGAATTAGAAGTATCAGTATGCACTCATGATGAATTTAAAAAAAAAAAAAAAAAGCCGTCGGGCCGGGTTGGAGGTTGG